>NC_041389.1:157117193-157241408 GCF_002162155.2 Triticum dicoccoides
CCTGGTTGCTCTAGCAAGTAGGGGTCGTCAACTCCATAGTCGAACTGGGGTCGCCGGCAGTCTCGGGGTCTACCGGAAAGAAGTAACGGAGGGGGAACACAATAAATAACAGAGCAATCAAAGCATCACAAAGCATAACATCGTAATACACGGTGCTAGGTGTGCCCTAACGCGGTAGTAGGTGATACCGACGAAGGGGGGAAACAACCAGGAAAGTATCCCCGGTGTTTCGAGTTTTCGAACACGTGATCCGGAGGGGGAAAGTTGTGTGTTCTCTATGCTAGGGACGCTTGGCTGACGAACAAGCTGTGTAGTCGGATTCGTCTCGTCGTTCTGAGCAACTTTCATGTACAAAATATTTTCATCCGAGTTACGGATTATTTTATATTAATTTTCAAAGTTTTATTCATTTTCTAGAATTAATTTAGTTCGAAAATAAAATAGATTATAATTTTGTCACCTAGTGTTATTGTAGCCATAGTGTATGACAGGTGGGGTCAGTGGGGTTGGGTTGACCCGGTCAAATGTTAACTGGTCAACATATGAATAGTGTAAGTGGGTCCCACATGTCATTGTCTAAGGTTAACTAGACTCTAATTAAATTAGATTAACTAACAGTGGGGGCCATTGTCATTGGTTAGCAGTTAACCTAACTAGTAATCAGCCCCTAAGCTAATTTGCATCGGCCGGCTGTTGGTGGCTTTGCACAAACACGCACACAAGCATGTGCCCGGCCATGGCCATTAGCATTAGCGTAATAGCAGGCAACTAGCAAAGCAGAGTAACAGTAGCAAAACATCAGCAGAAGCACCGGCTAGGTAGCAGCAGGAACAAGCAGTGGAGTAAGAGAAGCAGCAACGCACAAGGCAGACGGAAGAGCAGCAAGCAGCGGCAGCTAGTAGAAGAAGCACCTAGCGGCAACAAAAATCAGCAGCAGCAGCGGTCGTGATGCGACGCGGGAGCACGCATGGGGGCGAGGCCACGCGAAGGCGGGCACGCGCGTAGGCGCGGCCGGGCGCAACCGGTCGTGCCACAGGCTAGCGAGCACGGGCGCGGCGTGACGGCGCGAGCAGCGGCAAGGAACAGTAGGTAGAAAGCAGCAGCAACACACATCAGCAACAGAGGAGCAGCAGCATGCACGTACGCGAACACTGAACTTGTGCCACGGTGGACAAAGCTCACGGGACGGCCACAAACGGAACGGATCGAGCCGGAGAAGAGGGGGAATCGGATGAGGAGCTCACCGCGGAGGCACACGGAGGCCTATTGGTGGCTTAGGAGCTGCAGAGGCGACGGATCGATGAAGAACAGCGGCGACGACCGAGGAAGAAGATGGCGTCGATCCAGTCGATGTGGTGGCTCCGGGCTTGAACGCGCCCCCGTAGCCGAAGAGGACGACGGCGGTGGTCCTCCTGGGCGCCTTGGCTAGCCGTGGCGGTGACGGGACGGCAGCGACGAGGAGCTCAGCTAGGCGCGGGAGAGAGAGCGAGGGGCGCGAGGGGGAAGGATTGCGAGGGGGCTAGGGTTTCAGGGGCGTTGACGGGGCCTTGTAGGCGGGGCAGGGGTCGCCGATGGCCGCCACCGCAGCCAAGGCACCGTGGATGGCTGCCACGGACCCCTCCGTCTCCTGTAGCGACGGGAAGGGGATGGCAGGGGTGGGCTGGGCCGTTTTCTTGGGCTAATGGGTCACATGGCCCAGTAGATTAATTTTGTTTTGATTTTTCTTTTGTCTTTTTCCTTTTGTTTTCTATTTCTTTTCTGTTTTATTTTTAGTTCCTTTTTATTTTAGGTTTTGTAAAATTTACCACTAGCACCTAAATTAGTACTTATAAATATGTCAGTGCCCCATTAGTTCGGGCAATTAATAAATTAGCTTAATATTTTATTAATTGAAAAAAGGCATTTAATTATCTGTTTCTGCTACTGTTTTGCTTATTTCAGAATATTTAAACATTTTGTAAAAGTGTGGTTACTTAAAAATAATGTATGGATTATTTTCCACAAACCGAACATTTCAGTTTTAACGTTTGAAAACTTTTGATGTTTGCCATTAACTCAAATTTGAATTTGAATCATTTTGAACTAACACGAGATTAGCAACAGTAATCATGGTGACGTGGCATCATTGACGTGGGAATATTGTAGTCTAATTATCCGGGCGTCACAGCTAGTATACCAATGCGGAAACTTGTTACCTTTACATTTTGTATTGTTAATTCTTATAGAATCTTCTTGTGCTAGAGTTTATTGAAATATGTTCAGTAAAATCATTGTATTGTACCCTGTAATAAAATAACTACTCTACTGTTGCACTAGCCACTGGATTAGTGTATATTTGTACTATTCGAATGGTGTTGCATTAGCATATGGACATAAATAAACTGTGGAAAGCTTTCCCAGATATGTGCTCAAGAAAACTACTACATGTTTTTCTAAATACTAGACTTTTGGGTACTTTAAATTGAACTGCGAAAACGTGTTATATTAAGGAACAGAGGGTGTAGAGTTCACTCAAATTATCCCGGTAAAACTAGTCACACCTTTGTTAAAATTCATGTTCATTATGTTATCGGAGGAGGTCTGTATGTTTTTCTCTAATGCATGTCGACTATATACCTGACATCATGATGTAATGTTAAGTCATTTCCTTTTGTACAGTGTCACTGAATTGTCAAGGCGGTGATGGCATTTTATTTAGCTGAACTGCACAAAATATGCTTAAAAGAAGAGGAAAGGTTAGGAATTGATCATTTTTTCAAAAAGAACTATATATGCCTTCCTGACATCAGCTGTTGTTGCCTTATTTATTCCTTCAAACAGGTGGTTAGAAACAGTCTTGCTACCTTTTCCCATTAAGAAATTGGAATGCTTATATTTGTGAGTCTACGCTTCAATTAGTGCCACTTTTATAGTAATCACACTTTCAATATCTATGCAAACAGGGATCCTCGATTTTAGTGGAACTGCACAAAAAGTCAAAATGGTTCAACATTAGGAGCATGTTTTCTTCCAAACCTTTATATCCAATTGGTGGCACTGGGTACATGGTTTGCTACTATCTTGCTACTCTTTTTGTACTATCATTAGATAGTAATACTAGTGGTTTGCATGTGAATTTATTGGCAGGGTGGACCTACATTGGAGGTGCAAGACAAGATTCAATGATTGGATGCTCAATTTCGGTTGTATCGATTTCACCTCTTCCATCACTGCGAACATAGATATCCTTGGTCTGATGAAGAATAGGCGCTATTTCTGCTCTGAACCAGCAAATTAATTCAGTATGAAATTGTCCAGGGCAAAACATGACTGTATCAAATTGTCCAGTGCAAAACATGACAGATGCTAAGCGGAAGAGACATTTTTAAACCAAAAATACAATGGGGGTATATGTTTACTAGCTGCTTGATATTTGTGCAGACAGAGATGTCTGCCTGTTGCTATTTGGCAAACAAACAAAGTGACCGCAATTTTGGTTGAACTGCACAAGAGAATAGTATAGTCACCGCATGCAGTGCCATTTGAAAATAGACACAGAAAGATTGGATAGTCACTTCATGGACTGCAGAAAAGTAGTACTGTACTATTTATTGGCCAACACTAGGTGCTTCATTGCTTTGGTCTGATTATACAATGGGCATCATTTTGCCTAAGTTAAAGTTTGTATTCTGAAAATAGTCTCGTCGTGTGATCGAGAGAAGACCAAATCATACTGCAATGGATGTTCCTCCATCATGTGTGGTTCATTCTCATGGTTCCAGCTGTTGGTGAAACCACTTACGTTTGCAAGAGGAATTGTAGACTTCACAAACAAATTTGTCTTTCAGTCTGTACTGAATGTTGGCCAAGAGAAGCATCCATGTTAGTAGGAAGAACAAATGTTTTTTCTAGATCTTTGCTTTTGGAGCTACATATTTGTATGATCTGTGAATCATTGAGATGCATTAACATGTTGATCTTATGTATGGGAATCGTACTAGTTGGTTTTGAATTTGGGCTACTAATGTGAACATATTACAATGCCAGGTCTGTGAGTCTCGTGTGAACATTTCGAATGGATCAGCTCTTACTGCTGTGCACAACATGATCCTTATTTCGTTCTTCTCAGTGTTTACAAGTTACTAACAGTTCCTTATTTCTGTTCGCTCAGTGTTTACAAGTTACTGATCGATCACTAGCTAGCCTACTAATGCGCTCCTGGAATTTTTAGTTGCGAGGCAAGAGCCGAAGTGGCACTTTATTGAATAAATATGCCTACCTCTGAAGAAACTGACAAGCCGCTCTGAAGAAAATGCCATGTGAATCTGAAGAAACTGCCAGCAAAAACGTTCGCAAATGCCTTATCTCCCAGCTAACGTTTATTAGCTAATGCGATCGTACACGTACACCATCCGACCTACTCGATCCTACACGTACACCATCCGACCCACTCGATCCTACACGGATAAATAGCGGATCATGCATGTACTACCTCCTTTCCGGTTTGTAGGGCTCAATTCAAGAAACGGCCTACTTGATCCTACAGGAATAAATAGCAGATCACGCATGTACTAGTACCTCCTTTCTGGTTTGCAGGGCTCAATTCAAAAATCTCATCAACCAAGGTACTCCCTCCGTCCAGGCTTATTAGTCCCGTGAGCCAAAGCAGCAAGACCAAGGCATGGCAATAATTAACTACATGCAGAAGTTTAAGCCTAATTAATTCCAGTGATTTAAGTGGCTGCATGCGTGCCCTCGGCTGCGACTCGTTGCACGCTGCTTGGTGTACTGGCTGCGAGAAATTCTGAGTGGCTGCATGCAGCCGGCTGTAATTAAGGCAGCTAACTGATGCGAAAAAGATGCTCTTGAATTGTTGTGGGCCTTTTAAATCCGTGGAATCATTATTGATAAGCTGGGAATACCTCATCCGGATGATTCGAGTGCACTCATTTGACCGTCATGCCGGCGTGCGACCCAGCACGGATGGGATGGAACGACACAGTCATAATTTCAGTTTTTCTAGTTTTCCATGGCAAGCTGGCACGCTAAGCCATGCCTGCTTGTGCATTGAATTCCGATGATCGTCGCGTTTCCCGTGACACGCTGGTTCGCCTACCTTCCGCGTATAAGTATTGTTTCCCGATCTTCTCCGGTGGCACCATGACCCAACTCGCCCTATCCTCATAAGCCCCCGCCAGCTCGACGTCGCTCGCCACTTATCCTCGCTCTCGCCACACCCACCATGCCCCCGCCCGTCCACGATAGGCGACGCCGGAGGCGGTCACCGCCTGAACTAGTGTTTGGTTTTTCACTGGAAGGCAGACGGAGGGAGCAGGCATTCTATCGGTATTTAGATGGCAATGCGGAGTATGAGGAGTTGTTGGAGCGCGACCGCCTGACAGAGGAGCAGGAGTTGTTGAAGCGCGACCGCTTGGCGGAGGAGCAACGTATCGCTGATTTGCGCCGCCAGCGGGACATGGAGGAGCAGTGCACTGATGCTCTGAATCGCGAGTAGAGCGCCCACAACTGGGCCGACTACGTGGAGGCCGGCGCCCGGCAAATAGCCCTGGAGGCTGTTGGGCACGCACGCGTTCGCGGCGTCGATTTTTACTACCAGCTCGTCAAGTGGGTTTCCCACTTAGAAGCCGAAGCTTCGGTGTACCACGCCGGCATGGAAAGGGCCAACACGCGCGAGCAACGCGCCCTATCGCACCTCTGGCGAGTTCGAGGTGAGGCGGAGGACGCTGGTGCTGGCGTTTAGCATGTATCGCAGATGGCGGCCGGCATTGTCTAGTTAGCTAAGAGTAAGTTAGTACTTGTATGCTACTAGAGTATTAGTGGGAGTAGATAGTTAACTTGGCTATGATGGTTGTCAACGTGGAAGTTCAGTACTCTATATCTAGATCAGACTTGTTACTTTGCTCTGAATGTCAAACTTTCCATTTGAATGTATGGAATGGGCTGTTATTTTTTTAAATGGGTTGTATTTGTCCGCCATGGGTTTAGAAGATGACTTGCGGGCCTACCAGGTTGACGCGTACACAATCAGGAGATGATTGTACGTGGAGAGGATGACAGCAGGGACCCGCCAAGGTCATGGCAGTACGCAAGCAAGTGCCTCCTTATTTCAAGCCAATAAAAAAATTGGCTCCCCCTAATGGATTTCTGACATATGGGTCCCATGCCATTGTCAACATAGTCAATAAACGAGAGAATTGCACAACGAGCGACTGGCACCAGGGACCCAGCAGCTCGCCCAGTTATTTTTGTTTTGGGTTAATTTGATAAATGCACTCCAAATCTAGTGATTCCGAGAAATGCCACTGCAATTTCCAAACTTTAAAAAAATGCCATTTCATGCCATTTCCAGTGGCATTTTTCAAAGTCTGGAGTGGCGTTTTTCAAAGTTTGCAAATTGTAGTGGCGTTTTTCAAAGTTTGCAAAAATTGCAGTGGCATTTTTCAAAGTTTGGAAATTGCATTGGCATTTTTATGAATCACCATAATTGGAGTGGAATTTATCTAATTTGTTTTTGAGACGGAAGCAGGGTGTCAACTGGGCAGTGCGGGGCACTCTGGCCTGTCTAGACAACCTTTTCTTTTATGTTTACCACAGACTAGCCCAGTAGTTTTTTTTCTTTCTGAAAATGGCTAGCCCAGTTTTTTTGTGATTTTTCAAGTAAGTCGCTTTGTCAGGCCTGTTGGGCTGCAAATCTTTCAAGACGAGGAGAGCTTCATCCGGCTGGCCGGAAAAATGGCCTATCAGTAATGAGAAATGGGCTGTACATTTTTAAAACACACCAAACCAACAATTAGTTTCAAATTTTTTTTTTCATTTCGATATTTTAAATTGCATGGATTTTTATGCGTGGACAATTTTTTGGATTTTATACTGGTACACATTTATTTTTAAAACCAGTTTGAATGCGACTTGAAATTTCGGGATTAAAAACAGTTCGGACCGCACCGAAATATGCAAAATTTTGTATAATTTTTTAACCGTGGCCACAAATGGGCTGTAATGCTAACAGAAAGAATATGGGATCCAAAAAAACCTTAAGAATTAGCAAATAGGTTGTAAATTATTAGAAATAATGGCAGATGGGTTGTATGCTGTTTTCCACAGATTTGAGGCTTTCCTAAAAAAAAGGTTGACACACAGGCAGTGACTGTTGGATGTCCATCCAACTGTCGTCGTGCTTCTTCAATCTCTGCTCTTCCTGCTCCAGCCGCTCAAACAAGCGCCGGCGGGACTGCCTGCTCCCTCCTCCCACGGCCGGCTGTGCTGCTTCGCAGGCCTCACCACCCCACTGTACTCTCATCGCTCGCCTAGCCATCCCTCTACTCACCACACCTGCTGTTATTCTCCGGCGATGGCAGATGAACCAGTAAACACTTGTATAGTTGTACTCCCCTCTGCGTGGGAAACAACTTCCGAGTCTTCCCTGGCGCCGTGTCGTTCCCTTCCTAGGCCTCATCGTCGTCCACCGCCCTGGTGCTCTCGACACGGCATGGTCAACGTGGTCAATGACCGACAGCTAGGTCCATGGCCGCACGGAAGGAAATGCCTCCTTATTACGTGCAAAATAATGATTCCCCCACCTGACATCTGGGACCCACCGAAAGGGCCTCTCTATTTCGCGAAAAAATGTTACCGCCACTGACATCTCGGACCCACCAGCTATATCTTCGCATGCAAGGAAGTGCATCCTTATTACGCACAAAAAAATGAATACTCCCCCTGCTAGCTGGGACCCAATATAGTGGGAGGCTGACTTGTGGGCCAACTAAGTTGACAGGGGCGGAGGGCTTTGTGAACTTAGTCAATATGAATGATTCTAGCTCCAGTGACCGTACGATGTCTATCCAACGGCCGTAGTGCTCCTTCAACCTCTGGTCTTCTTGCTCCAGCCCCCCAAAGCAGCGCCGGTTGTGCCACCTGCTCCTGCCTCCCATGGCCGGCTATGCTGCCGCGGAGGCCTCACCGCCCCTACAACTCCCACCGCTGGCCAGGCCATCCCTCCACTCACCCACACCCCCTATTATTCGGCGGCAACGGCAGCCTCACACCGCAGCCGAACCAGTGAACCCTCGTACTCCTCTCCGTGTGGGGGGTAACTTCCATTTTCTTTATTTCGTGAACAAAACGTTACCCCCCTGACTGTTGGGACCCACCAGCTACATATTCGCACGCAAGGAAGTGCGTTCGGGCAAAAAAATGATTCGCCCCCTGACTGCTGGGACCCACTAGCTACATCTTCGCACGCAAGGAAGTGCCTGACAGTCGGGACCCACCTGGTCGAAGCGTACGTAGCGTTGTCATTCTCGTCGCAAATGTGTACGTACATACTGGTTGATGTAGAGGCGCGCACGTGTCATAGTAGAGGCGCGCACGTAGCATGTACATGTACGTACAACGGCTAGGGTACAATAAAGAAAATACGGCCACACACATACATATGAGTGGGGTGTCGAATGCCTACTCGCGCATACGTATGGCCAGGGCTCGCGTACATGGCTGGGTCGGAACCGAGAAACTGTGTTATCATCGTTTTCATGGGGAGGCAACAGAATGCATCGTGTTCATCGCGAGGCAACCGGACGCGTGGGAGCCAACCGGCTTGGACGGAACAACCGATGGAAATGATGGCTGGCATACCGCAGAACGGAGGAAACGGCCTTGTGTTCGACCGGCCATGGTCAAAACGGGATCCTGTTCATTGGGAGGGGTCTGGCATACCGCAAAACGGAGGAAATAGACTTCTGTTGGACCTCCTACGGTCGAAACGGGGTCCTGTTTATCGGGAGGGGTGTGGCGTACCGCAAAACGGACGAAACAGACTTGTGTTGGAGCGCTACGGTCAAAACGGGGGTACTGTTCATCGGGAGGGGTGTGGCATACCGCAAAACTGGACTCCACGGGATACTGTTCATCTCCATCGTCGACCTCCTCCAGCCTCCACGGGCTACTGTTCATCCACCGTCGACCTCCTCCAGCCTCCACCTGCGACTGTTCATCCACGGGCTCTTGTTCATCCAGCCTCCACCGTGCACTCCTCCACCGGCTACTGTTCAATCATCCCTCTCCACGGGGTCCTGTTCAACCACCCCTCCACGGGATACTATTCAACCAGCCCTCCGCGGGGTCATCTTGTTCATCCAGCCCTCCACGGGGTCCTGTTCATCCACCCCCTACCGGCTCGATTGAGGTCCTGTTCATCCAGAGGCAACACCACGGGGTCCTGTTCATCCACCCCCACCGGGAACTGTTCATCCAAACCCCCCAACAACGTTCACTGTTCATCAAGGGAAGGAGGCAGCAGGGTTCGACCGGCTTCAGTTAGCAGCAGTAGCGAAGGAATCACTCGGGCTCAGTAACATAGCTAGTGCAATTGCTCGGGTTCTGTTAGAGCCCAACGCATCGCTCGGGTTCAGTTGGAGCCCAACGCCTCGCACGCACACACGTATGTGCATGAGAGAAACGCGCATCGCTCGGCCCCCGACCACCAACCTAACCGGGAACTCCCCAAATTTTCCTTGCCCTCGCTTCTACCATGGGTTTTTCCATCATGGACGACCCAAAGAATGTCAGGCAGCTGCATCTCCAGCCCGCCCAGGACGAAAAGCCCATTTTCTGTCATGATTTTTGGTCATAGAAGTAGGAGCCCACCACATCTATTATGATGCCGGGTTTTGTCACAATTACCATCATAGAAGTATCATAAGTATGACATAAATTTTTTTCATTCGGCCCAAACTGTCACGGATGTGTCTTATTTTTGTAGTGTTGGTTTCATAACCTAGGAGAGTATGGCGTCTAGCGAGGGAAATTACCACCATAGAGGTCCTTACTTTGACGGTACTAATTTTGCTAGTTGTAAGCATAAGATGAGAATGCATATTCTTGGGCATAATCCCGCCGTTTGGGCTATTATGTGTATTGGTTTGCAAGATGAATTCTTCGATTAGAGAGAACCAAATCACAAAGCAACTACATAAGAATTGAAAATTCTGCAATACAATGCTCAAGCTTGCGATATCCTCTTCAATGGATTGTGCCCCGAAGAATTCAATAAAATCAGGTGTCTTGAGAATGCAAAGGAAATTTGGGATACTTTAGTTGATATGCACGAAGGTATTGAGTTCGTCAAGGAATTTAAGTTTGATGTGCTTCAAAGCCAGCTTGAAAAGTTCAAAATGAAGGATGGTGAAGGTGTCGCTGAAATGTACTTTGGGATTGCTCTCATCACAAATGAGATTGCCCGGCTTAGGAAGTGAAGACATGACTGATAGATTCATCACCAAGAAGATCCTAAGAGCCTTGGATGGAAAATATGATACCGTGTGCACATTGATCCTAATGATGCCCAATTACAAAGATCTCAAGCCAATGGAAGTCATTGGAAGAATTGTTACTCATGAGATGTCACTCAAGGATAAAGAAGAGCTTCACAATAATTCTAGTGGTGCTTATAAAGCCTCATGTGATGATCCTGCCACATCAAGTGAAAAACAATTCTTCAATGAGGAATTGAGCTTAATGGTGAAGAACTTCAACAAATTCTACAAGAGTAGACGCAAAGAGAGAAGTTCCAAGTGAGGATCCTACCATGACAAAAGATCTTCTAGTCGTGGACGTAATTGCTACAATTATGGAAGACCCGGACACTACTCCAATGAGTGTACGACCCCATACAAAAGAAAAGAAGACTCGCCAAAAGGAAGAAGTAGTAGAGAAGAATCACCTGCAAGAGAGAGAAGGAGTAGAGATGATCGTTATGAACGAAGAACCTCTCGCAAAAGCAAGGATTCAGAAAGGAAGGAAAAGTCATCAAGGAGCTACACAAAACGAAGACATCAAGCTCATGTTGGTGAATGGGTATCCGGTTCTGACTCTGACTGAGGGAGTCTTGGATTAGGGGGTATCCGGACAGCCGGACTATATACTTTGTCCGGACTGTTGGAGTGTGAAGATACAAGACTCAAGACTCTATCACGTGTCCGGATGGGACTCTCCTTTGCGTGGAAGACAAGCTTGGCGATTCGGGTATTATATTTCCTTCCTTGTAACCGACTCCATGTAAACCCTAGCCCTCTCCGGTGTCTATATAAACCGGAGAGTTTGGTCCTTAGAGGGACGATCACAATCATAATCATCATAGGCTAGCTTCTAGGGTTTAGCATCTACGATCTCGTGGTAGATCAACTCTTGTACTACTCATATCATCAATATCAATCAAGCAGGAAGTAGGGTTTTACCTCCATCGAGAGGGCCTGAACTTGGGTAAACATTGTGTTCCTTGCCTCCTATTACCATTAGCCTAAGACGCATAAATCGGGACCCGCTACCCGAGATCCGCCAGTTTTGACACCGACACCGGCCACCACTCCGAGAGAAGTTATCACTCCGACTCCGAATATACTCAAGATGAAGGTCTTGTCGGTCTTGCACTTGTGTCAACCAACTCCTATGACATATTTGACTCACCAAATGAAGGATTTGGAAGATGCTTCATGGCTGAAGTCCCCAAGGTATCACACCCCGAGTATATTGATTTCAATAGTGATGAAGATGATTTGCTAGGTGATGATGAGTTACTTGTTGACAATGCTAGTGATGAAAACTATGATGAAACTGCTATTAATCATGCTAATCAAGATGAAACAAATGACAATGATAAGAAGGAGATTGAGCGTCTAACTAAAGAACTAAACACTCTTAAGTTAGCTCATGAAACTACTTTATAAGATCGTCGAGAACTTTTAAAAACTCATGAGAAGCCACGCTTCGAGAAGCTCAACCTAGAGCAAGAGCATAGGTTCTTAAAAGCCATCAATGATGATGTGCAGAAGAAAAGTTCTTCTTATATTTCCGAGCGTTTACTCTTGTCTACTTACATGCCACAAGTAAAATCTAGCAACAAGAGTAAGAAAGATTCTTCTTCTAGTAGTAACAATAATCATGCTAAATCCAGTATTGTTGCTTCTAGTGGTTCTCTTGATTCCACTAATGATTCTCTTAGACAAGTTACACTTGAGCAAGAAAATAGCTTATTGAAGGGAATTATAGAGAAAGGTGTTTACAAGAGCCTTGCCAGAAGTAAGCAATTTGAGGAAATTGTACACAAGTAAGGAAGGCACCGGAAGAACAAAGCTGTTGGTTTTGAATGAAAGTTCAATGCCAATGGAGTTGAGTGGGAAGAATATCAATACCCCAAGATGAAGTTTGTTCCTCAACAAGAGAAGTATGATCCTACTTCCTTCAAGTGGACACAAGCTCAAGATGATCTTCCACCACAAGACCACAAGCTAAAAGGCAAGGACAAGTTTCAATAAGAGGTTTATGCATTTGAAGAAGCTCCAAAGGCCTTGGTCAAGTGGGTTCCCAAGTCTACCTAAAGTTCTACTTCATCAACTACATCTACAACCCCAAGGATTCCCATTAAGATGATGTGGATCCTGAAGAAGAAGAACTAGAGAATTCTTGAGGGTGACTCCGCCAACATACTTCACTCATATTCATATTGGCAAGGACAAGTGCAATCAACTTCCGCATCTTGCACTAGTTCAAGGAGTCACAAACCCTCTTGATAGTAAGTCAAGGGACAAGGTAACCCAATGCTTTCATGGACATCATATTGTGTGTAGTTCACTCTATGTCTATGGATATCCTTGTTTGTTCCTTGTGGGACTAACCCATGTAGGTATTGAAAGTGCAACTCACTCCAATGGATTGCTCCAAATGATCCACATCAACATTGAGCATCCACATCTTCAACATGTACATGAAGTCATCATCGACAAAACCCAAGGTTAGTTAATCCCTCTAAAAGGGGATATCACATCTAAGGGGAGCTTTGCTCTAAGAATTGAGCTAAAGAAACTCTAATGGTGTGAACACAACAATGCTTTATGTAAAAGTGGTAACCCCACTTGTGCTTAAATGATGAGTATGACCTATGATCAAATGTTCTTATTTGACTCCTAAGTCAATATACTCATATATAGATGACCTAGTCATCGCCAATTGCTTGATAGATGCTAGAGTGATTGTGCATGCTTTGCCACATATTTCATTTGCTATCTTAATTGTGTGAGCATGTTGGTTGCATATTTTTCTTCATTCGAGGACATCCATTTGTGGCTTTGATTGTTTGGTCTTTTCTTTTTCCAAATGGATGGACAAGAATGCCTAAGTACTCCCTCTAGCTATCTATGCTTTTCTTGTCTCAAGCTCTATCCATGCTACATCACAATGTTTGATTAAGTCAGGTTCGAACCCTCTGGGCAAGGAGCACTCGGAGCCACCGATTCGTCATAGACTTAAACTTCCAAAACCTCTTGATGTATTTCGGCTGACTGATTCATTCCTTTTGGCCATATCAAGTTCATTGAGTTTATCTAGGTTTCAATATCGGTGCAACCAATTTGAACATTTCAGTCTCACCGAGTTGCAGTAACCACTTGCAATTCTGCATCTCGGTGCCACCGAGTTGCTCAACCCGGTCACATCGACAGGGTCTAGATATATATACCCACGGGTCGAAATTTGTAAATTTCTCTGAAACCCTTCGCCCGCACTGTCCAGCTCTGCTGACTCGAGGTCTCCAGATCGCCTCCTCCATCTCCAGCGACCTCCTGCCACTGGTCTCCGCCACCGTCAACGGAATCTTCGCTGCCGTTGTCGCCATAGCGAGTTCACCGCCGAGTTAGGGTATGAACTCGACCCCTATGCGCAATCCTTACCTCTGATTCCTGCACTTAGGTCAATGCCATGAATCTTACCATGTTTGAAATATTTCTATCCAATCAAAAACTCCTTTAGATTAGTTTTGATTCGAAAACTTAGGGTTAGGTTTCTGCCGAATTCATCTTGGACCGACCGAGTTGTAGAAATACGTGTGATCGAGTTCAATTCTCAGTGAAACCCTAGCAATCTCGGAGTCGCCGAACTGTGACTCGGTCTAACCGATATCACCAGTTTAGACTCTAATATTGCTTCGGTGTCACCAAGTTCAACAAATCGATAGCTCTGAAATGACTTATGTAGAAAACTAAAACTAAGTTTTTGACTCATTTGTTTTGCAAAATCTCTGCACTTTGTGATGCTCATCCACTTTGTCTCATCTATATCTTTCACAGGGTCAGCTTTCAGCCTTCAGCTTTCAGCCATGTCTGACAACAGTGACAACCAAAACAAGTCTGAGGAACATGTTCAATTGAGTGAGGGCACTAGTCCCTCTGACAACTATGATGATGGGAGTAGAAGTACTCCTAGCAACCTGCGCAAGGCTGCAAATAGGTAGAGGAAGAAGAAAACATTTGACTCTAAGGATGAAGACTTTATGGTTGATGAGGAAGTCACTTCCAAGAAAAAGGTTGTCAAGAAAGAGTTTGGCATTGCTGCAACCATCAAGCCAGGGATGAAGAAGAAAGGTCCAGCCAGAAGGATTTCTATGTCCAAAGCCAGATGCGCAACTCAAACCACAGCTGAACCAAGTGAAAAATAGGTTGGTGAGGGCAAGAAGAGGAAGGAAAGAGTCAAGAATACCATGGCCAGAGTGATTGGCAGACCTTCTATGGTTAGAGACTTAGATGAGGAGGAAGAAGAGCAAGATGCACATCCTGCCAAGACTCAGAAGTTGATGGCAGATGCCACCAAGTCAGGGGATGCTCCATAAAAGCCCGAGACTGCCCAAGGCTGCTACTGCTGCTCAAGTTTCTAATCCTACAACACCCAAGAGATCAACTAGGAACATACCAGCTGCTGAGAAGAACAAGGCCCCAGTGCATGAAGTTAAAGAAGAAGAAGAAGCCCAAGTGCTTAGCAAATTGAAGCCCAAGATCCCTGATCACGATGATACACATCATGTGTCTGAGAACATGAAGCTAAGGAAGGATGCATGCCTCAGGGTATGGAGGCAGACAGACCCATATGCCACCAGGAGGAGGACTGCCGTGGACTACAGGTTCTATACAAAGGAGTAGCACGATTTCTATGAGACTGTGCTCCTAGACAAGAAGCCCATAGTCAGCGATATGAGATGGGTTGATGATACATCTCCAACGTATCTATAATTTAGGAAGTATTCATGCCATGTTTACAATAGTTTTGTATGGTTTTGTTATGATTTGGTTAGAACTAACCCGGACTGACGCTGTTTTCAGTAGAACTACCATGGTGTTATTTTTGTGTAGAAATAAAAGTTCTCGGAATGCGCTGAAAATCAATGCAGATTTTTTCTGGAAAATATAAAAAATACTAGAATGAAGAGTTACCAGAGGGGAGTCTCGTGGGGCCCACAAGGGTGGAGGGTGCCCCCACCCCCTGGGGTGCGCCCTTGTGCCTCATTGACTCTCCGTGGGGTCCCCTGACTTGTTCTCGGTGCCAACCTCTCCTATGAATGCCCAAACCTGCAGAAAATAACCAAGATAGGAAGTTCCGCTGCCGCAAGCCTTTGTAGCCACGAGAAATCAATCTAGGCCCTCTCTGGCACCCTGCCTGAGGGGGCCATCATCACCGGAGGCCATGCGGGAGGATCCCAGAGGGGCCATCATCGCCATGGAGGCCAAGTACGAGAGGGAGAACCTCTCCCCATCCAGGGGGGAGGCCATGGAGGAGGAAGCACAAGGGGGAGAACCTCTCCTCCTCTCTCTCGGTGGCACTGGAGTGCCAACGGGAGGGGAATCATCACCGCGGTGATCGTCTTCATCAACATCACCATCCTCATCTCTTTTACACGGTCCACTCTCCCGCACCCCGTTGTAATCCCTACTTGAACATGGTGCTTTATGACACATATTATGATCCAATGATGTGTTGCCATCCTATGATGGTTCAAGTAGATATCCTTTGTCTTTGGGTTGATTGATGATCTAGATTGGTATGAGTTGTATGTTTTATTTTGGTGTTGTCCTATTGTGCCCTCCGTGTCACGCAAGCGTGAGGGATTCCCGCTTTAGGGTGTTGCAATACGTTCATGATTCTCTTATAGTGGGTTGCTTGAGTGGCAGAAGCATAAACCCGAGTAAGGGGGTTGTTGCATATGGGATAAAGGGGAATTGATATGTTAATGCTATGGTTGGGTTTTACCTTAATGATCTTTAGTAGTTGCAGATGCTTGCTAGAGTTCCAATCATAAGTGCATATGATCCAAGAAGAGAAAGTATGTTAGCTTATGCCTCTCCCTCATATGAAATTGCAATAGTGACTACCAGTCTTGATAACAATTGCCTAGGACAATTCCGCACACCGACCCATCATTATTCCACACTCGGTATTTATAATACTTAAGTAATATATTCTAACTCTATGATAACATCACCTACTTTTATATTTTAGCTCTCCGATATCATGCAAAGTTATCCTCTTCATACCGACAACGTAGTTTTATTTCTCGTTTCTAGTTGGAAGCAAATGTCCGGTGTACGTAAAGTCGTATCAGTGGCAGATAGGACTTGAGAGAATATTGATCTTGCCTTTAGCTCCTTGTGGGTTCAATACTCCATACTTATCACTTCCACCTTTGGGAATTGCTACGATGATTCCTGCACTTGGGGATCATCAAGCTCTTTTCTGGCGCCGTTGCCGGGGAGCAATACCGTGGGGTTGATATTTTCGTGTATGCTTGTTTGCTTTCCTCAGTAAGTAGATTTTGTTTTCCCTTTTGTTTTTGTTTAGTTGTGGGTGAAACATACAAAAAAATAGGAAAAAATGAAAATACAAAAAGATTCACTTGCCTCATATACCTAAAAAGTTTTTGAAAAAGAGAAGTGATTGGAAAGTTATGCATTGGAGAAGTGAGGGTCGACCTTGTACACTTGTGTTCATGCTCATGGAAACAATGTAAAAAAATTCATGGAAGTTTCTCCAAAAATAATTATCCCCTTGTATATATCCATTTTATTATAAAAATAATGTGCCAAGCTTTGGTTCTAGGATGATTAGATTGCTTGTTTACTATGAGCAGTACAAAAATAGAAACTTTGGCTGTAGCGCGTGAATTTACATTTTTTACTGGAAGTAAAAAGGGTCTGAAATTTTTTGCACAGTACTTCTTTACAATTGTTTTAAATTTTCATATCTTTTAGAATTTTTGGAGTTACAGAAGTATACGAAATATCCAGATTACTACAGACTGTCCTATTTTTGACAGATTCTGTTTTCTATGTGTTGTTCGCTTATTTTGATGAATCTATGGGTAGTATCGAGGGGTATGAACCATGGTGAAGTCGTAATACAGTAGATATAATACTAATATGAAATTGGAATGAGTTTACAACAGTACCTAAAGGTAGTGATTTGCTTTATTATACAAACGGATCTCACAAAGTTTTTGTTAAGTTTTTGTGTGGATGAAGTGTTCGAAGAACGAGGACTTACCAATGTGAGAAGAATAAAGAGATGCAAGACTTCAAGCTTGGGGATTCCCAAGGCACCCCAAGTAAATATTTCAAGGATACTCAAGCATCCAAGCTTGGGGATGCCCCGGTTGGCATCCCATCTTTCTTCTTCAACAATTATCGGTATACCTCGGTTTTTGTTTTGTTCACATGATTTGTGTCCTTTGTGTTTTTATTTTTTCTTTAAGAACCATGCTAGTATGAGATAGCCCTTCATTTATTTATAGAATGCTCCATGTGCTTCACTTATATCTTTTGAGTATGACCTTATAGAATTGCTCTTTGTGCTTCACTTAAATCTTTTGAGTATGGTTTTATAGAATGCTTCTTGTGCTTCACTTATATATTTTGAGCTTGGATATTGGTTTTAATTGTAGAATGCTCCATGAACGTCACTTATATATTTTGGAGTATGAATAATACTATCATCGAAAGTGTGTTTGGAAGAGTGTCAACTTTAGGAAGTAACGATCCCACTATTTTGGAGAGCTCTTGACTTTAGTTAGTAATGATTCCATTATTTCGGAAGAGGTTCCACTTGATTATGAGAACAAAAGTTACTACCTATGGTTGTTATTGTGATGACATGTATGCTATAAGGGAATATGTTAACCATGAAACTTTTCATCATCATTTTAATTTGCAATTGGATTGTGCCTCACATGACAGTTATTTTGTTGAGTTTGCTCCTACTATTCCGAATGAGAAGAATTTTGCTTATGTGGAGAGTAGTAAAATTTCTATGCTTGTAGATCATGAAAAGAATGCTTTATATGAGGGTTATATTGTTGAATTCATTCATGATGCTACTGAAATTTTTTATGAGGGAGGAATATATGCTTGTAAGAGTTGCAATAATATCAAGTTTCCTCTCTATGTGCTTAAAGTTTTGAAGTTATACTTGTTTTGCCTTCCTATGCTAGTTGATCCTTGTTCCCATAAGTTGTGTGCTCACGAAATCCCTAGTAATAGGAATTGGGTTAGGCTTAAATGTGCTAGTCATATTCTTCATGATGCTCTCTTTATGTTTCAATTCTTATCTTTTATGTGAGCATCATTGAAATCATCATGCCTAGCTAAAAGGCATTAAAGAAAAGTGCTTGTTGGGAGACAACCCAATATTTACCCTTACTTTTTGTGTGTTCACATGATTAAGCTACTGTAGTAATCATGTTTTATAGCTTTTGTTTCAATAAAGTCCCAAGTAAGACATTTGGGGAGACTTGAGTGAAAGTTAATGTGATCTTGCTGTAAAAAATAGAAACTTTGCGCTCACGAGATTAGCTGACATTTTTTACAGAAGAGTGCTTTTGAGTTGATTATTTTTTCACAAGATTAATAGACAAATTCCTCACGTCCACCAATTTATTTCAGAATTTTTGGAGTAGCAGAAGTATGGTTGTTGTTTAGATCATTACAGACTATTCTGTTTCTGACAGATTCTGTTTTCAATGCATAGTTTGCTTGTTTTCTAGTTTCTATGGCTTATATTTCTCAATATAAATTGTATAAATGTTAAGGTACAGTAGGCATTGTGTGAAAACAATTATGAATATTGTCTTTGATAGTACCAAAGTGAATCATTTACTCTTTATCATACTAACCCATCTCACGAAGTTCCGTTATGTTTTGTGTGATTGAAGTTTTCAAGTTTTGAGTTAGATATGGATATGAGGAGAATAAGGAGTGGAAAGACCCTAATCTTGGGGATGCCCAAGGCACCCCAAGGTAATATTCAAAGAATACTCAAGTGCCTAAGCTTGGGGATGCCCTAGAAGGCATCCCCTCTTTCGTCTTCAAAACTATCGGTATACCTTACTCGAAGCTATATTTTTATTCATCACATGATATGTGTTTTGCTTGGAGCGTATTTTAAATTTTACTTGATGTTTGAATAAAATCATTGGATCTGAGATCTTGAATGAAGAAGAATCCTCCCATGGCTAGTTAATTATTTGACTACTCAGTGTTCTTCACTTATATCTTTTTGGAGTAGTTTGTCATTTACTCACGTGCTTCACGTATATCCTATGAGTAAATGGTTGAATGAATTGAATATCATAAACCTGAATTTATATATGTTTGATATGCTTATACCATGGGGAGTAATGACTTCATACATAATAAGTATAGGTGGTAAATTTATGGAAAGTTAGCATACACAGAATTGGTCACTTGAACAATTCATGAAAGAATATTGAAGGAAGAGAGATTACACATATAAATATACAATCTTGGACATCTTTTGTAATTAGCACTCATTAAAATATGACATGCTAAAAGGTTGATGTTCGACAAGGAAGACAACTTAATGGGTTATGTTTTCCTATATCCGAAACGTTATATTGTCTTGGATCATCCAACATGTTGAGCTTGCCTTTCCCTCTCATGCTAGCCAAATTCTTTGCACCAAGTAGAAATACTACTTGTGCTTCCAAACATCCCTTAAACTAGTTTTGCTATGAGAGTCCACCATACCTACCTATGGATTGAGTAATATCCTTCAAGTAAGTTGTCATCAGTGCATGCAATAAAAATTGCTCTCTAAATATGTATGATCTATTAGTGTGAAGAAAATAAGATTTATACGAACTTGTGATAGGGAAGAAATAAATGGGACAGGCTGCATAATAAAGGTCTTTATCAAAAGAGGCAATATAAAGTGATGTTCTTTTGCATTAAGATTTTGTGCATCCAACCATAAAAGCGCATGACAACCTCTGCTTCCCTCTACGAAGTGCCTATCTTTTACTTTTACCTTCTACCCTTATACAAGAGTCATGGTGATCATCACGTTCCCTTTTTACACTTTTTACTTTGGCAAGTACTTTGTGTTGGAGCGATCCGGATATATATATCCACTTGGATGTAGGTTTTCATAAATTATTATTGTTGACATTACCCTTGAGGTAAAAGGTTGGGAGGCGAAACTATAAGCCCCTATCTTTCTCTGTGTTCGATTGAAACTTTGAAACCATAAATATCACATGAGTGTTAGCAATTGTGAAAGATTAAATGATAGTCGAGTATGTGGAGTTTGCTAAACCAAAGCTCTTACATAGACCCTTCCCGAAAATAAGATGAATTGCAACTATTTGATCACTAAGAGCATGGTTTGTTAGTTTTCAAGAAAGTTTATGATCTATACTTTAACATGTGAATAGCTTGTTACTTGATCATGAGAAGTTTTATGAGTTGAGCTACTATTATGATATATAATGATGCTAGAAAAAGTTATTGAAACTATCATTGATCAAACTTAAGCACTTGCTAGCATTCACACTTCATAAATTATTTCTTTTATCATTCACCTACTCAAGGACGAGCAGGAATTAAGCTTGGGGATGCTGATACGTCTCCAACGTATCTATAATTTATGAAGTATTCATGCCATGTTTACAATAGTTTTATATGGTTTTGGTATGATTCGATTAGAACTAACCCGGACTGACACACTGTTTTCAACAGAACTACCATGGTATTGTTTTTGTGCAGAAATAAAAGTTCTCGGAATGCGTTAAAAATCAATGGAGATTTTTTTCTGGAAAATATAAAAAAATACTAGAACAAAGAGTTATCGGAGGGGAGTCCCATGGGGCCCCCGAGGGTGGAGGGCGCCCCCAGACCCCTAGGGTGCGCCCCTGTGCCTCGTGGACTCTCGTGGGCCCCCCTGACTTGTTCTCGACGCCAACCTCTCCTATAAATGCCCAAACCTCCAGAAAATAACCTAGATCGGAAGTTCCACTGCCGCAAGCCTCTGTAGCCACGAGAAATCATTCTAGGACCTCTCTGGCACCCTGCCGGAGTGGGCCATCATCACAGGAGGCCATGGGGGAGGATCTCGGAGGGGCCATCATCGCCATGGAGGCCAAGGACCAGAGGGAGAACCTCTCCCCGTCCAGGGGGAGGCCATGGAGGTGGAAGCACAAGGGGGGAGAACCTCTCCTCACTACAAAAAAATACACTTCCGTGATGATACGTGTTTGTCATAGTAGGTCGCGTTTTCTGTCATGCATGTACATCCATGACGCTTTTATGACAGAATCAAGATAATCATACCTGTGCTATCGGAGAAGTGTTCCATGACATTACCAAAATTATCATCACGGAAGTGTCCACTTCCATGACGATAAATCGCGCGTCATAGAAGTGCTTTCGTCAAGGGTGACCAACACGTGGCATCCACCGTAACGGGACACCGTTAACTGCCGTTAACCTATCAGGTCCGTTTTTTTGGATCCGATAACCCGCTGACAGCCATGACCAATGCCAATTTTCCAAGTGTAAAATTCTCATTGGCTGATGGATCCACGCGTCAGCTCCGCGTTGGCAGAGGTGTCACTCATCCAACGGTCGAGATGGGCCTATGATATGTTGACATGTGGACCTGCCCAAAAGTGGCCCACAAAGTTTAAATGGGCCGGCCCAACTGAAGGTCCATAAGATTTAGCGGACCATAATGGGCTGGCCCAGCTAAAGGCCCACAAAATTTAGTGGACCATAATGGGCCGGCCCAACTAAAGGCCCACACGATTTTGTAGACCATAATGGGCCAGCCCAGCTAAAGTCCCACAAGATTTTGCGAACCCAAAATGGCCGGCCCAGCAAAAGGCCCACAAGATTCTGCAGACCATAATGCGCCGGCCCAGCTAAAGGCCCAACATTCTCTGTCAAATCGGCCAGTCAACGGCCTGTCCTAAACTTGTCATCAATGCGGCCCATGGTCACTTCTCGCCCGTTAATAGTCCGCTAAGTAATTGGGCCGAATTACGGCCCGATGTATTTGCCGCCTGTTAAAGGTCCGGCTTCATTTGGTCCCATTAGTAGGCATCAAAACTTTCAGCCCATAACCGACCGTGAAGGATTTGGCACAATCAGGGCCCAACCTCACTTTCAGTCTCTTAAAGGCCCATGTTTTTTATGGGCTCGAGATATTTACACCTGTAAATGGCCTATTTTTACTGAGGGCCCAAATTATGTTTAGGCCTGTGAAAGGCCCACTATGGGCACATGCCTACCAGAAAAAATATGAAAGCTTATGCTAATTTAGGCCCAGATATTTTTAGTGGGCTACATGCCAATTTCGTCCTATAATCGTTTTTACTCCAATTGGAATGGGCCCGACGGATGTTGGCATGTTGGGATCCTACGAAGCTTTCGACCGAATACATTACTAAGATAAACCTACACTATACAAAAATAGCGTCGTAATTACTACAGCTTGTGAGAGCATCATAAATGTTGTATCACAATAAAATAAATTCCAACCATACAACAAAAGGCCTGTTGGCATAAAGTTTACAGTCCTTCCAGATAAAAGCACCATCAGATGTATAGAAGCACAGATCATTTGACCTGAGTGCTAATGTTTCAAGCTGTAGAATCTTACGGAGCAGCACGATCTCCACCTTTTTTCCGCCGTTGCTCTTGAACAATGAAGCGAATGTCTGATAGTCTGGTTTCAAAACCATTCATATCTTGACGACATTTCTCAACCACTATTCTTGTTTACAAAATAACATCCATTAGGGATTGGACTTGTGTCTGGAGCGAAGATATATCACTCTGTCTAGCAGGAAGATTTCGTTCAGTAGGCGATTTGGACGAGGTTACCTTGACAACCAACCCAGAATTACGCAGGAAGGTGCTTTTTGCACTGTTAGTGGAGAGATACTGACGCACTGCAGCAAGAGGTGACATTGTGCCTCTGGTAGCCTCGTCACCTTTAGGTGGTTGTGGCTGTTCAATCATTTGTTCCATAGCTTCCTGAAAGTTTGAACTTGTAGAATAGTGTACCAGATAACTTACTAATGTGTAAAAACAAACAAAGTAGGTTAAACGTTTATACATAACATATTTTGGTGAACTATTGTAATACATTAGCATGTATTGTAGTGCCAACTACATAATAAAATCACTTTCGGAACATATGTCCATGTAGCATGCCTACTGTATTGTCTATTTCCTCACATTCGTTGACATCTAAGGATAAAGAGACATGGTTTAAAGTAGGATGAACATAGTATGACACCATTCATATCATGGGCAAACAGAAATAAAACAAACATGCTATTTTATCATTGTGTGCGCACATCAACATAACAACTAGATTACATATCAAGACCAAAAGAATATCCTTCATCTCTTTTAAACCATGTAAGGTGAAATGATACGTTAAGACAACTGTGTATAAAAGTGAACAGAGTAACTGACATTGGCTGCAAACCAAGTAGTTAAATGAACACATAACAGTACCAATCAGTTCAAGGCAGGTGGAGTAAGGACTTACAACAGCGGCTTGAACTGGTGTGCTCATGCCCTTCATCTTGCTGGTGTGGAAATCCTTGAAGATTTGCACCGCATTCGGTTCAGGTTCTTTTTGGTCCACACGGGCTTTCTTCTGTATTTGGAACAAGTCAATATAGATACGATAATATGGCACAAAAAAATAAGGAAGTAGCACCTATTTACAAGAGCCTCGCAGTGTGCAATATAGCTACGAGATCCTATTGTCTGTTGGAATTTCACTTTAGAACGGTTTGTTTTGTTCTTCAAACAGTTAGCCTAGAAGAAGATACACTTGTAAGGCACATACATAAATACAATTTCAATATGTGGTTTGATCAAATACATATAGCCTACCTGATACTTTGGATCAGACCAGTGTTTAACGAGGGCTGTCCAGTCTTCATCTGTAATATATTCCACTGGAGATGTTTGGGCAATTTCATATTTAGCCTTGCCTTCAAAGTGAGATTTTCTAAGGTGGTACCGATACTGTCGTAGAGCAGACTGAAAGCATGAGTGCATACTTGTTTAGTTGCATCATCTTTCGGATCCAACTTGAACCTCATCTGTTGAAAAAAGAATGTGAGTCTTATTAGGAGGAAGCTAGAAAGTATGGGACAGAGCAACACAATATTACTAATCGCGACGAATAACATTACTTACGGATAAATGGTCAAGGAAGGTGTTAAACTGGGTATTGTCTTTCTCATTCCTTTACTGGATCCACTTTGGGAGGATACGTGCATGACACCTAATGGCAACGGCTGCCCCTAATACTAACTTGGCTGAATCTGTAGCATCACGTGGCCTTTTTAAACCTGCCTCAAAATGGATCTCCATTCTTCCATCTTTAGATTTTGTTAACCTGTCAAGCATTATCCCTGATGTTTGTTTCCGCTTGCGCCGTGGTGCTAGTTCAACAACGATATGGAAAGTATTAGTGTACATCAAACTGTCAGAGTACATATAAAGGAGCATGCAACTGCAACTTGACTCGGTCAGGTACCGTCTTGGTGTTGATGCTCATGAGGTTCATCTGATCTTGCCAAGTCCTGTTGTGTCAGCAGTGCTTCGTAAGTAGTGTTACGTGTGAAGGCAGCTTGGGAACTGGCCAGTTTCGGAGCAAACGAATGAGTAACTGGTTGAGATGCTGGTACAGTTGAAGCGGATGCTGCAGCTGGTGGAGCAGGTGATACTGTGTTTGTAGATGGATCCGGTGGACTTGGACCTTCTACTGCACTATAAGTACCAGCATCTCGACGGCAGATACTTTTCCGTTTCACCCGACGAGTAACAACACTCCCTACTATATTATTTTCCTTGCTCTTTTTTGACTTTGCCATGTCAAGCTGTACCCACAACACAAAAGAATAAAATCACTCTTCAGAACTCATTGATGCATGATACAGAAAAGCAATACTTTGATGTAAGACAACCATATGAGGATGGAATATGTAAGAAAAACAGGACAACATGCCATATTCACAGCTACGATGTGCAAACTAAGCAGAAGGATTTTCAAGAAAATAGAAGTAATGCAAGCTAGACACCATATGAAAGATGCAACCAATATTACTCTGCCAAGTTAAAAGTGTCTTGTCATAAGTGGCAATTCGAAAAATTAGAAGCAGTACAACATAGAAATCAATGCAATATGCAACCACTATCAAACTTCCATGTTAAAAGCGTCCAATCATGAGTGACTGATGCGGGATACACAACAACAGTACTTTGATGTAAGAACATGGTATGATAGATAGATGCAGTGTATTCTAGACATAGAAAGTCATGTCATATGCACATGTATAACGCATAAACTCAGCAGGTGCAATTTAATCAAAATAGAAGAAATACAGGCTAGACAACATATGCATCATGAACCAATTATCACACTGTCAACTTAGAGCAAGCACCTACGATGGTGGATTATGGGAGATGAACTCATCATGTAGACTTGGGACTTCAACTTCATTAGCAGTAGCAGTGGCAAATCTAGAGAGTCTCTGTTTGCGTTGGTGCGGAGGACCACCAACATCCCCTAACTTACTCTTTTCCTTCCTATTTTCAGATATTGCCTTATGAAGTCAAAACCACAAGAAGATGAATAAAATTAGCTCTGCATAACTGGTTGATGCATGATATAGACGAACACTACTTTGATGTAAGGCAAGCGCAGGATAGGAGGATGGAATATATACAAAAAAGAAGCGTTTCATATTCACACGTACGATAGGAGGATGGAATATGTATGAAAAAACAGTAAGCAGAAGGCATATCAACAAAATTAGAAGAAATGAAAGCTAGGCACCATATGAACATGCAACCAATATCACTCTATCAGGTAAAAAGTGTTTCATCGTAAGTGCCATTTCAAGAAATTAGAAGCAGTACAAGCTAGAAGACAATGCAAGATGCAACCTACATCACAGTCCCAAGTTAGATGTGTCTTATGGGTAAGTGATCGTTGTAGGTATAAGTTGTAAGCTACGCAGATGCAATTCAACATAATAAGAAGCAATACGAACTAGACATCATACGGAAAACGCAACCACATATAACAGTTCCAAGTAAGAGCAAGCACCTGTGATGGTGGAGTAGGGGAGATGTGCTCATCATGTACACGTATGTTCTAGAAACAGGAGCACGTGTCATATTCACAGGCATTATGTGTAAAGTAAGCAGATGCAATTCAAGTTATAAGCAATACAAGCTAGACATCATACGCAACATGCAACCACATATAATAGTGCCAAGTTAGAGCAAGCACCTGTGATGGTGGAGTAGGCGAGATGTTCTCATCATCTACACAACTACGTTGACTGTCCAGCCTTATGTTGTCTTGCGAATCTTGTTGGGAGGATGGCGGAGTAGAATCTGTAGAGACCCCCTGTTTGAGTTGCTCCGAAGGACCACCATCATCCACTGCCGGACTAATTTTCTTCAGTTGTAATGATTTTGTATTGTGAAGTCAAACCGATAAGAAAAAGGAATAAAATTCGCTCTTCAGAACTCATTCATGCATGATACTGACGAACACTACTCGGATGAAAGGCAAACACATGATGCGAGGATGGAATATGTATGAAAAACAAGATGGTGTGACATATTCACAACTATGATGTGGTAACTAAGCAGAAGGCATTTCAACAAATTAGAAGCACTGCAAGCTAGACACCATATGAAGATGCAACCAATAGCACTCTGCCAAGTTTAAACTTTATGGCGTTTCAACAAATTAGAAGCAGCAAATGCTAGAAATCATATGCAAGACACAACCAATATCACAATGGCGACTTAAAGGTGCCTTATCATAAGTGACTGATGCGGGATATGCAAGAATAGTAGTCTGATGTAGAAACAGGAACACATGTCATATTCACAGGCATTATGTGTAAAGTAAGCAGATGCCATTCAACAAAGTTAGAAGCAATACAAGCTAGACATCATAAGCAACATGCAACCACATATAATAGTGCCAAGTTAGAGCAAGCACCTGTGATGGTGGAGTAGGGGAGATGTGCTCATCATCTGCACAGCTACGTTGACTGTCTAGCCTTCCGTTGTCTTTCGAATCTTGTTGGGAGGATGGCGGAGTAGAATCTGTAGAGAACCTCCTTTTCACTTGATCAGAAGGACCACCATGATCCAATGCCTTGCCAATTTCCTTCAGCTTTATTGATTTTGCATTGTGAGGTCATACCGACAAGAAAAAGGAATATAATCCGCTCTTCAGAACTCATTCATGCATGATACTGACGAACACTACTCTGATGAAAGGCAAAGTCATGATACGAGGATGATGTACAAAAAAATGGACAACTTGACATATTCACACCTATGATGTGGTAACTAAGCAGAAGGCACTTCAACAAATTAGAAACACTGCAAGACACCATATGGAAGGTGCAATCAATATCACTCTGCCAAGTTAAAACTATCTCGTTATAGGTGGCGTTCATCAAACTAGAAGCAATACATGATAGAAATCATATTCAAGATGCAAACCAATATCACACTGCCAACTTAAAGGTGTCCCATCATAAGTGACTGATGCAGGATACACAAGAAGAGTAGTTTCATGTAAGAACATGGTGTGATAGACAGATATAGTATGTACCAAAAATAGGAAAGCGTGTCATATTCACATGTATCATGTGTAAGCTAAGCAGATGCAGTTTACACTAATTAGGAGCAATACGAGCTACACACCACATGCAACATGCAACCAGATATCACACTGCCAAGTTAGAGCAAGCATCTTCGATGGTGTAGTAGGGGAGCGGAGACTTGGACCTTGTAATGCACTATCAGTACAAGGAGAATCGATACAGATGCTCCATTTACGTTGCTGCAGAGGACCACCATCATCGCCTTCCTTACTCTTTTCCTTACTCTTTCTTGATTTTGCCTTGTCAAGTCAAACCCACAAGAAAAAGGAATAAAATTTGCTCTTTAGAACTCATTGATGCATGATACTGACGAACACTACTTTCATGTAAGGCAGCCGCATGATAGGAGGATGGAATATGTATGAAAAATAGGACGGCATGACATATTGACATGTATGATGTATAAAGTGTAAACTAAGCACAAGGTGCTTGAACTTGTTAGAATCGATACAAGCTAGAAACCATATGATAGATGAAACCAATATCACTCTGCCAAATTAAAAGGGTGCCCTAACAAATGTATTTGACCAAATTAGAAGCAATACATGGCAACAGGCTAGAAATAATATGGAATATGCAACGTATAAAGGTGACTCATCGTAAGTGATTGATGCAGGATACAGAAGAGAGGTAGTTTCAAGTAAGAACAAGGTTAACACATAGATGTAGTGTGTACCAAAAATAGGAAGACATGTCATATTCACAGGTATAGTGTGTAAATTAAGCAGATGCAATTTACCCTAATTAGAAGCATTACAATCTAGACACCAAACATGCAACCACATATCACACTGCGAAGTTAAAGCAAGCACCTATGATGGTGGTGTAGGGGAAGTGCGGTCTTTAGGTACAGAGCTACGTTTAATATCTTCATTTGGGCTTGCTGTTTCTTGACAATCATGTGGAGAGGATGAAATTGCATTCTTTATAAGAGTATTGCGTCTCATATTAACCCACGTGTGTGACTATCTCATCATAAGCGATAGATGCAGGATACACAAGAACAATAGTTTGATGTAAGAACATGGTGTGATAGGCAGATGTAGTATGTACCAAAAACAGGAAGGCGTGTCATATTCACATGTATAAATGTGTAAGCTAAGGAGATGCAATTTAACAAATTAGGAGCATTTATGAGGGATACACAAGAAAAGTAGTTTGATGTAAGAACATGGTTAATAGAAAGACATAGTATGTACCAAAAATAGGAAGGCATGTCTTATTCACAGGTATAATGTGTTAACTAAGCAGATGCAATTTACCCTAATTACAAGCATTACAAGGTAGACACCATATGCAACATACAACCACATATCACACTGCCAAGTAAGAGCAAGCACCTGCGATGGTGGTGTGGGGGAATTGCGGTGATCAACTAGAGAGCTACGTTGACTATCTTCATTTAGCCTTGCTGTTTCTTGAGAATCATGTGGGGAGGATGACACTGCACTCTTTAAATGAGTAGGGCGTCTCACAGTAACCCACTCGGGTGACTATCTCATCATAAGTGATTGAGGAGGGATACAAAAGAGCATTAGTTTGATGTATGAACATGGTTAATAGACATATGTAGTATGTATCAAAAACAGGAAGGCATGTCATCATCAAAGGTATAATGTGTAAAGTAAGCAGATGCAATTTAACCAAACTGGAAGCAATACAAGCTAGACATCGTATGCAACATGCAACCACATTTGACAGCGCGAAGTTAAAGCAAGCACCTGGGATGGTTGTGTGTGGCAATTGAGATCATCAACTGCAGAGCTACGTTTACTGTCTCCAACTGCTAACACTGCACCCATTATAGCGCTGAAACGCTTAGTGCTTATCTTCAAATTACACTAGAGAGACTTCTGTCTTTTCTTTTCTGCATTCATCAACACTGCATCTGAGTCTGAAATACCCATGCATGAAAAAACAATAGTGTGAGTATGGGTGAAGTGTGTGCACAATTAGTACAGTGTAAAGGTAGCAGATAGCAGGTCAGTACGAAATAAATGATGGGAGACATATGATAGATCTACACCATGCATGGCACACTAAATTACTACATGATTCTATGAAAATAACAGTCGACTGAAAGAAAATAGGCTAGTCCATTTTTTCTGCACCGTCCGATGTACATAGAACGGGCAGATCGCCTTCATCTACCTCCAGCCAGTCAGTGTTGATGATCTTCCTCGAAACGCCAGTGACCACCGGCCCAGTATTCCTCCCCTGCCTGCGCCCTCCCCTCGACCTCACCGCACCGCCGTGCTTGGCACCGCCCCCGGCCATCCATTGAAGCCCAGCCGACCTCCAGATCGGGCGCAAGCAGCTCCTGCGCCCCACACCCCTATGATAGACACCGATGCGCCGCTTCCCCGGCGAACAGGCGGACTAGGTGCTCCGCGCACCTAAGCGGGTGCTGCTTCTTTTAATTGCGGTTCGACTGACCCTGAATTGAAATCCAGGCAGGCTACTGACCTCTAGCAAAGGTGAAATAGTAAAAGGGAGGAAACCTTGTGCATTTAGTATCACGAAGAAGATGCAGTAAGAAGCGCTCAACTAGTTTATTTCGTGGGATGAATACGGTGTGAGCGGAGACGTAAGATTTGCACGAATAAGGGAAGAAGAGTACCTCTTTCTGCTGGCAGTGTTGTGTCCTCCTTCTGTTTTTCCAACGATCTTCTTGTTGTTTGCTAGAAACCAGAAATTGTGGAGGACGGTGCAGCCTTGGACGAACCCATGGCCAAGTTGTTGAGTGTGGTGCGGTGGTCGTCTGTCGGTGGCGGGGAAGCAGATCCGAGGCAGCAAATGATGGCATAGCGGGAACAGCTCCGGTGTGGTGGACGGTTGCGGTAGTGGAGCCGCAACAGTGAGGCGCAGGACGGCGTGGTCGGAGTGGTTCTGGTACGACGCACATCGGTGTCGGCGTCGTGGAGGCAGCTCTGCCTCTGCTTCAGCTGCTAAGTCCTTGAGGGCATTGCGGTTGTGGTTGCGTTGGACAACAACGTCGGGGTACCGGCTCCGGCGTGATGGAGGAGGGCGGCGGTGGATTGGCCGCTATGGGGTGGAGGACGGAGGAGGCTGGGGTTTCACGGCTGGTGGAGAGGGCATTTTCACGCCCATGGAGTATGAATGGGGAGACGGAGGGAGGCGGGGAACTAAGGGGGAACAATGTTTCGGTTTGAGACGCCCTTGTTTGAAATTTGGGGAAAGTTACAAACTTTGCCCCCATCTAAAATTTCGGACATATTGCGGGTTGGGGGTAGGACAGTCATGTCAGTTGTCCCAAATGTGGGCGGGATAGATTTCGGCTGAGCGCATGGGTGTTTAGGCGCCCACGACGTATGAATGCTTCTCGGAGGCGGTTGAGACTGGCGTCTTGGTGAAGTTACAAACCTACCCCGGTTTAGACCTTTGGACATCGGGCCGATAAGCTACACAGCCAATAGTCAGGACAGTAATTTCCTACCACCAAACATTAGTCTCGCGTGGTTTCGGCTAACCAGAGGCCTATTTGGCGCTTCGTTCAATATTTGGGAGTAGAAGCATTAACGTTTTCTGTTCTCTTGAATTGAACTTTCAGGATTTGTCAAACTTCACAAATCTTTACTCTTGAAAATCCTAAAGCTACGATTATTTTGGAATGGAGGGGGTACATTTGAATATACATTGTACACGAGTATATATTAAAAAATATGCAACTTACCTCAGTTCATGCATGGTTCCAGATATAATCTCCTTGGTTGCAAAAAAAAAGTTAGATATGCGTATGAATATATATAGCATGTTCAAACTCACAACAAAGATTGATGCCCCTTTTACATCTGATTTACAAATGCCATTATCTCGGGTTCAAATAGATGAATGCACTTCCTATGAATTCGAATCTTCGAAACCCCCTTTATGTTGAATTCAACATGTATTCTATTTCGTAGCTAGCAATTTGGAATGTATCCATGCAAGTGACAAATGTATATAGTGCTTCACACTAACAACATGGAGTGCGCTAATTAATGTTTATATATGAATTGCAAAAGCATCCATTGCCTGTATTTCAAACCGCTCTCACTCTATGGATCGATAAAATAAAATAAACACATGCACATGCTAGAATTCAATAGAGTACGGGTGTCTGATAGACCGATTTTCGTCCATAGGCAATTTGCAAAATTCATGATCTCATCCAAAAATAATAATGCCATTTATATTTTAATTTAATGCATAGAACTACCTTTTACACATAGATGCACTATGCCTCGGCCCGTTCTCACAAACTTGTTATATATCTCTCTATCTAACACATAAGTGCACACACTTTATATGCATCGACATTTCTTTTTCACACATGCTCACAGTCTCTCTCAGGGTTTCGGGGTGTCTCATGATACTTCTCCAACGTATTTATAATTTTTGATTGCCCCATGCTACTTTATCTACTATTTTGGACTATATTGGGCTTTATTTTCCACTTTTATATTATTTTTGGGACTAACCTATTAACCGGAGGCCCAGCCCAGAATTGCTGTTTTTTTGCCTATTTCAGTGTTTCGAGGAAACGAAATATCAAACGGAGTCCAAATGGAATGAAACCTTCGGGAACGTGATTTTCTCACCGAACGTGATCCAGGAGACTTGGACCCTACTCCAAGAAGCTTCCGAGGAGGTCAAGAGGGTGGAGGGCGCGCCCCCCGGGCGCGCCCCCTACCTCGTGGGCCCCTCGGAGCTCCACCGACGTACTCCTTCCTCCTATATATACCTACGTATCCCCAATAGACCAGAGACGGAGCCAAAAACCTAATTCCACCACCGCAACCTTCTGTATCCACGAGATCCCATCTTTGGGCCTGTTCCGGAGCTCCGCCGGAGAGGGCATCCACCACGGAGGGCTTCTACATCAACACCATAGCCCCTCCGATGAAGTGTTACTTCAGACCTTCGGGTCCATAGTTAGTAGCTAGATGGCTTCCTCTCTCTTTTTGGATCTCAATACAATGTTCTCCCCCTCTCTCGTGGAGATCTATTCGATGTAATCTTCTTTTTGCGGTGTGTTTGTTGAGACCGATGAATTGTGGGTTTATGATCCAACTTATCTATGAATAATATTTGAATCTTCTTTGAATTCTTTTATGTAAGATTGAGTTATCTTTGCAAGTCTCCTCGAATTATCCGTTTGGTTTGGCAAACTAGATTTGTAGTTCTTGCAATGGGAGAAGTGCATGGCTTTGGGTTCAATCTTGCGGTGTCCTTACTCAGTGACAGAAAGAGTTGCAAGGCACGTATTGTATTGTTGCCATTGAGGATAACAAGATGGGGTATTTATCATATTGCATGAATTTATTCCTCTACATCATGTCATCTTGCTTAAGGCGTTACTCGGTTTTTAACTTAATACTCTAGATGCACGCTGGATAGGGGTCGATGAGTGGAGTAATAGTAGTAGATGCAGAATCGTTTCGATCTACTTGTCTCGGACGTGATGCCTATATACATGATCATACCTAGATAACCTCATTACTATGCTCAATTCTATCAATTGCTCAACAGTAATTTGTTCACCCACCGTAGAATACTTATGCTCTTGAGAGAAGCCACTAGTGAAACCTATGCCCCCCGGGTCTATTCTCATCATATCAATATCCATCACTTTATTTACTTGCTTTGCCTTTTACTTTTTACTTTGCATCTTTATACCAATAATACCAAAAATATTATCTCTATCAGATCTCACTCTCGTAAGTGACCGTGAAGGGATTGACAACCCCTAAACGTTGACTGCGAGTTGCTATCGTTTTGTGCAGGTATAAGGGACTTGCGTGTGACCTCCTACTGGATTGATACCTTGGTTCTCAAAAACTGAGGGAAATACTTACGCTACTGTGCTGCATCACCCCCTCCTCTTCGGGGAAAACCAACGCAAGCTCAAGACGTAGCAAGAAGGATTTCTGGCGCCGTTGTCGGGGAGGCTTACGCAAAAGTCAACATACCAAGTACCCATCGCAATCCCTATCTCTCGCATTACATTATTCGCCATTTGCCTCTCGTTTTTCTCTCCCCCACTTCACCCTTGCCGTTTTATTCACCCTTCTCCCATTCGATCTTATGTTTGCTTGTACCCTCTTTTTGCTTGCATCTTCACTCGCTAAAAGTCCATGGATCTTGATCCGCTTGCCTATATTTTTAAGGGATCCAATTATGATGAACCAATTCCTAGTAATTTGGATGCACTAGATTATCTGTATAAGGTTTTGCCTGAAATCCGTGAAGTGACTCACGATAGATCTTTGAATAAAAAGCATGATTGGAATGATTTTATTATAAAATCTTTTGTTGTCAATTGTGCTAATAAGATGCAAAACCCTAAGCTTGGGGATGCTAGTTTTGCTATGTCCTCTACTTGTTGCAATGATCATGATTGGGGTGATTTTTCTTATGATCTTGAAAATTTATTTAATCCCCATGATGAATATGAGATTGATAATAGTGTTTGCAGTAATATTGAAAATGGGTTTGTAAGAGTGTCAACTTTAGGTCCCACATATTTGGATAATGTTCAATCTTATGAAGTTTTTGATAAAAGTGGGTTTGGAGAGGTCATGACTTTAGTTAATGTTAATCCCACTATTTTGGAAGAGTGTCAACTTTGCATACATGTGGATCGTGTTAAGAATATGTTTTGTGATAGCTATATTATTGAATTTGCTTATGATCCTACCTGTAATTATTATGAGAGAGGAAAATATGGTTGTAGAAGTTTTCATGTTACTAAATTACCTCTCTTCATGTTGTGATTGCTATCATCTCTTTGTTCTTCCTTGCATATGCTAGTTTTTGCTTGCCTTGATAATTTGTTTGCTTACAAGATGCCTATGCATAGGAAGTATGCTAGACTTAAGTGTGTTTGTCACATGTTTTATGATGCTCTCTTTGTGCTTCAATTCCTATCTTTCATGTGAGCTTCATCATAATCTCAATGCCTAGCTAGGGGCGTTAAATGATAGCGCTTGTTGGGAGGCAACCCAATTTCATTTTGTGTTTTTTGTTTTTGGTTCTGTTTAGGAATAAATAATCCATCTACCTTCTGTTTGGATGTGGTTTTATGTTTTAATTAGTGTTTGTGCCAATTAAGACCTATAGGATAACCTACGATGATAGTTGATTTGATTCTGCTGAAAAACAGAAACCTTAGTGCTCACGCGATTAGCTGCCATTTTTTACTGGAGAGTGATTTTGCGTTGATTCTTTTTTATGATGATCAATAAACAAAGTTTCCAGGACTTCCTATTTTGGTAGAATTTTTAGAGTTCCAGAAGTTTGCGTTAGTTACAGATTACTACAGACTGTTCTGTTTTTGACAGATTCTGTTTTTCGTGTGTTGTTTGCTTATTTTGATGAATCTATGGCTAGTAAATTAGTTTATAAACCATAGAGAAGTTGGAATACAGTAGGTTTAACACAAATATAAATAAATAATGAGTTCATTATGGTACCTTGAAGTAGTATTTTGTTTTCTTTCTCTAACGGAGCTCACGAGATTTCTGTTGAGTTTTGTGTTGTGAAGTTTTCAAGTTTTGGGTGAATTCTTTTGATGGATTATGGAACAAGGACTGGCAAGAGCCTAAGCTTGGGGATGCCCGTGGCACCCGCAAGATAATCCAAGGACACCAAAAAGTCAAAGCTTGGGGATGCCCCGGAAGGCATCCCCTCTTTCGTCCACTTCCATCGGTAATTTACTTGGAGCTATATTTTTATTCACCAACATGATATGTGTTTTGATTGGAGCGTCTTGTATTATTTGTGTCTTTGCTTGTTAGTCTACCACAATCATCCTTGCTGTACACACCTTTTGAGAGAGCCATACATGATTTGGAATTTGTTAGAATACTTTATGTGCTTCACTTATATCTTTTGAGCTTGATAGTTTTGCTCATAGTGCTTCACTTATATCTTTTTGAGCACGATAATTTTTGCTCTAGTGCTTCACTTAGATCTTTTAGAGCACGGTGGTGGACTTGTTTTAAAGAAACTTGATCTCTCATACTTCACTTATATTATTTTGAGAGTCATTAATAGCATGGTAATTTGCTTAATGTTAATATAATTAGTGTTCAAAATATGTGAAACTTTCTTTTGAGTGAATTGAATACTAAGATAAATTTAATGCTTAATAATTGTTTTGAGATATGGAGGTAATAATATCAAAGTCGTGCTAGTTGAGTAGTTGTGAATTTGAGAAATACTTGTGTTGAAGTTTGTAAATCCCGTAGCATGCACGTATGGGTAAAGTTGTGTAACAAATTTGAAGCATGAAGTGTACCTGGCTTGTGCATCCTTATGAGTGGCGGTCGGGGACGAGCGATGGTCTTTTCCTAAAAATCTACCCCCCTAGGGGCATGCGTAGTAGTACTTTGATTTGAGGGCTAATAAACTTTTGCAATAAGTATATGAGTTCTTTATGACTAATGTGAGTCCATGGGTTATACGCACTTTTACCTTTCCGCATTTGCTAGCCTCTTCGGTACCGTGCATTGCCCTTTCTCTCATTGAGAGTTGGTGCAAACTTCGCCGGTACATCCAAACCCTGTGATATGATACGCTCTATCACACATAAACCTCCTTATATCTTCCTCAAAACAGCCACCATACCTACCTATTATGGCATTTCCATAGCCATTCCGAGATATATTGCCATGCAACTTTCCACCGTTCCGTTCATCATGACATACTTTACTTTTGTCATATTTCCATTGCATGATCATGTAGTTGATATTGTATTTGTGGCAAAGCCACCACGCATTATTTTTCATACATGTCACTCTTGATTCGTTGCACCATCCCGGTACACCGCCGGAGGCATTCATATAGAGTCATATCTTGTTCTAAGTTTAGAGTTGTAATATCAAGTTGTTGTAATGAAAGTGTGATGATCATCATTATTAGAGCATTGCCCTAGTGAGGAAAAGGATGATGGAGACTATGATTCCGCCACAAGTCGGGATGAGACTCCGGACGAAAAAAAAGAGAGGCCATAAAAAAGAGAGGAGAAAAGGCCCAAATAAAAAAATGAGAGAAAAAGAGAGAAGGGGCAATGTTACTATACTTTTACCACACTTGTGCTTCAAAGTAGCACCTTGTTCTTGTTGGGGAACGTAGTAATTTCAAAATTTTCCTACGCACACGCAAGATCATGGTGATGTCATAGCAACGAGAGGGGAGAGTATTGTCTACGTACCCTCGTAGACCGTAAGCGGAAGCATTATGACAACGCGGTTGATGTAGTCGTACGTCTTCACGATCCGACCGATCCAAGCACCGAACGTACGGCACCTCCGTGTTCAGCACACGTACAGCTCGATGACGTTCCTCGGGCTCCGATCCAGCAAAGCATCAGGGGTGAGTTCCGTCAGCACGACGGCGTGGTGACGATGATGATGTTCTACCGGCGTAGGGCTTCGCCTAAACTCCGCGACGATATGACCGAGGTGGAATATGGTGGAGGGGGCACCGCACACGGCTAAGGAACGATCCGTAGATCAACTTGTGTGTCTATGGGGTGCCCCCTGCCCCCGTATATAAAGGAGTGGAGGAGGGGAGGGCCGGCCCTCTCTATGGCGTGCCCTAGGGGAGTCCTACTCCCACCGAGAGTAGGATTCCCCCTTTCCTAGTCCAACTAGGAGTCCTTACAAGTAGTAGGAGTAGGAGACAAGGAAGGGGAAGAGAGAAGGGAAGGAAGGAGGGGGTGCGGCCCCTCCCCCTAGTCCAATTCGGACTAGGCCATGGGGGGGCGCGCGGCCTGCCCTAGGCAGCCCCTCTCTCTTTCCCGTATGGCACAATAAGGCCCAATACTTCTCCCCGGCGAATTCCCGTAACTCTCCGGTACTCCGATAAATACCCGAATCACTCGGAACCTTTCCGAACTCCGAATATAGTCGTCCAATATATCGATCTTTACATCTCGACCATTTCGAGACTCCTCGTCATGTCAAGATCTCATCCGGGACTCCGAACTCCTTTGGTACATCAAAACTCATAAACTCATAATAAAACTGTCATCATAACGTTAAGCGTGCGGACCCTACGGGTTCGAGAACTATGTAGACATGACCTAGAACTATTCTCGGCCAATAACCAATAGCGGAACCTGGATGCCCATATTGGTTCCTACATATTCTATGAAGATCTTTATCGGTCAAACCGCATAACAACATACGTTGTTCCCTTTGTCATCGGTATGTATTTTGCAAATATTCTATGTCTACAATGCTCTGCACAGAGCTACTCTAGCTAATTGCTCCCACTTTCAATATGTATCCAGATTGAGACTTAAAGTCATCTGGATCAGTGCCAAAACTTGTATCGACGTAACCCTTTACAATGAACCTTTTTGTCACCTCCATAATCGAGAAACATATCCTTATTCCACTAAGGATAATTTTGACCAATGTCCAGTGATCTACTCCTAGATCACTATTGTACTCTGTTGCCAAACCAGGGCAGAGTATACAATAGGTCTAGTCCATAGCATGGCATACTTTTATAGAACCTATGACTGATGCATAGGGAATGACTTTCATTCTCTTTCTATTCTCTGACGTGGTCGGGATTTGAGTCTTACTCAACTTTACACCTTTGCAACACAGGCAAGAACTCTTTCTTTGACTGTTCCATTTTGAACTACTTCAAAAACTTGTCAAGGTATGGGTGTCGGTGTACTAGAGTAGGGGTACCCTAGTATCCCGAACTTGTGCACGGGAAGTTGCAGCGCCCCGCGGCAAGGCTTGCCAGGCGACCGCCAGGGTCCTCCGTTGGTTCCTTTGGAGCCATTCAAGAACAAAGTATTCAAGATGAGAAGACAAGGCCCCGGCAAGAGGAGCTTGCCGGGAAGAGACAAGGCCCCGGCAAGAGGAGCTTGCCGGGAAGGCCAACCACAGCACCTCAGGAAACTTGCCGCGACGCACCGCGCGTCCCGGCAAGGTCCGGCGAGCGACAAGCTTCCGGACGCGACAAAACGACGACCCCGACAAGGTACTTGCCGGGGGCCGGCTGCCACTCTATACCCGCGCTCTAGCGCATCCACCCGCGTGTCGCCCTGAGGCTTTCTCAGGGGTGCGTGGCGGGAGCCTGCGCAGCCAGGGGTACGCAGTGGCAAGCGGAGAAGAAGAGGAGGCCATCATGGCAAACGGTGGCGCTCCTAACGGTCACTTTTTGCACTGTTTAGGCGACTCAGACGGGCATTCAATGCCCTTGTCCCCTGTCGTCAGAGTTAGGTAGGATACACTGTGTCCACAGTAGCGATAGATGTGCCTACCGCATTCTTTTTCCTTTTTTGACCCTTTCTGTCTACGTTGCCACCTGTCGGTGACCCCTTGAACGTATAAAAGGAGGCCCATGCGCAACGTAGAAGGAGTTCGGCTCATTCGAAGCACCAAGAACACTCTCACGCTCGGTCTAGTAGCGTTCATCGCTCCTGAGCAAGAACTCAATACAATCAAGCAAGCAGCAGTAGGAGTGTTATCTCTCCGGAGAGCTCTGAAGCTGGGTAAACTGCTCGTGTGCACTGCCTCGATCCGCTCTTCGTGCGACCTCCGCCCCCCTCCGAACTGAAAGGGGCTCGGTCCCCATAGGTGTTCGCGGGTCAGTTTCTCCCGACATCTTTGGCGCGCCAGGTAGGGGGCGTCGAGATCGTGTGAACCTGATCCGGCGTGCGCACGAGCTAGATCTTCATCATCTTCATCAACATGCCACCGAAGAAGAAGGCTTCGGAGCCAGCTGTTCCATCCGCGTCGCTTCCGCCGCTCCCGGAGCAAACGGGTGGTGGAGTAGATGCCGGCGGAAGAACGGGCGTCGACGAGGGAGCTCACAGTGCGGCCAAGTCCAATGACAAGGCGGCACAGACCTCGGCGTCCGTACGTGCACCGCGCCCGTCTCAGGAGGCGCGGGACCAGCAGCGTCATGGCGTTCGCAGCGCCATACTTCCGCTAGGCCAATATCAAGCTGGTGGTTCGCGTGGCGTTCAAGACTAGCATGCACGCCAGCATGCTGGCCCCAGCGAAGTTCGGTCGCCTGGACGGGATACTGCTCCTTCTAACATAGTTAGAAGTCCGAGCATATCCCGCTCCTCGCACCGCTCGCCGATGCCGCCCACCACTCCAGCAGAAGCCTTGGCGCGGGCTCAACTGCTTCTAGATTACCCTTCGACAGCGGACAAGACCGACGAGTGGAGGGCCACGATCCAGAGCCTCATCGGCTTCGGCAACGACGACACTGCGCGGCAACCAAGCACCTCGCTGCCGCGACAAGACTGCCGGACGCGAGCCGATGGCAACAAGTCTGATGGAGGTGCGACTTCCATGCACTCTCCACCAAGAAGGCCAAGATCGCCGACTCGCCGGATCCACCCCGACAGCGGCTCCACCGCGTCGTCGGATCCATGAGCTCGTCACGACCAGCGCCAAGTTCTCCACGAACGGCAATAAGAGGACGCTCGTACTCGCATCGAGCGCCAAAGAGAAGCGCGGCGTCAATCTGACTAGCGCGCTGGGCCCTCTATCGACATGCACGCGCCGGGGGAACCAGGCGACTTGCCGTACGCGGTAGGTTGCCCTGCGTTCACCCATGAGCTGCGGCAGGTCCAGTGGCCCAGCAACAAAAACTTCAAACCAGACGTACCAGAGAAGTACGACGGCAAGTCGCATCCGTCGGAGTTCCTCAGCATCTACACCATCGCGGTGCAGGCTGCCGGGGGACGGGACGACAAGATCCTTGCCAACTACTTCCCGCTGGTACTCAAGCCTAACGTCAGATCCTGGCTCATGCACTTGCCGGACAACTCCATTTCTTCTTGGGCAGATCTATGCCATTAGTTTGTCGGCGCCTTTACAGGCGGCCACAAGCCACATGGCCAAGAGAGCGACCTTCATCTGCTCGCCCAGAAGGAAGGAGAGTCCCTGCGCAAGTACATTCAAAGATTCAGCCGTGTACAGCACAACATCCCAGATGTCCACCCTACCGCGGTCATCAGCGCGTTTCATCAGAACGTGCGAAACCGCAGGATGAGGGAGGAGATGGCGATGTGCAAGATCAGGGATGTCAGTGAGCTTTATGCCCTGGCCGACAAGTGTGCGCGCGCTGAAGAGGGGAGGAGGCTCCACGGAGAAAACACAGGAGCAGGAGGATCGGACAGTGAAGATGCTGCCCCGGCAAGGAAAGGCCAGCGGCGGAACAACAGAAGGAAGAAGGGCAAGGAAGTGCTAGCTGTCGAGCAGACCGGCAACGAAGGTGGCGCCAAGGAAGCTAAGGATGGTGGCTCCGGCAAGCAGGACAACTCTGGCAAGCAGTATTGCAAGATGCACCGCACCAAGGGCCACGATCTCCAGAGCTGCAAGAAGGTCGAGCAGCTTGTTGAACTGCAAAAAGCTGAGTACGAGCGACGCGGCAAGGAGAAGGCCCAGGAAGGTGTTGGAGGAGCCGGCAAGAAACGCCCCGACCGGGGAGGACGTCGCGGCAAGGCCAAGCAGTGGCAAGGAGACAGACCTCCCCGCGGCCGCGACAAGGATGAAGACGACGACGATGACGAGGACATGGATGATGACGAGGCCGATGAGCAGGAATTCCAGAAAGCCACAGAGGTCCTGTGCGTTGACGGTGGTGCTTCTCTGCATACTTCACACCGCCAACTCAAGAAGTGGATGCAGGAAGTTAATGCAGTAGAGCCATCCGTAGAGTCACGCAAGCCCCTGAAGTGGTCCAGCACGCCTATCATCTTTGACATTGAGGATCACCCTGATCGCATAACTGCGGTCGGGTGCTTGCCGATGTTGGTTTCTCCAACTATCCGCAACCTCAAGGTCATGAAGATGCTAGTTGACGGCGGGGCTGGCTTGAACCTGATATCCTCCGCGGTCCTCCAGAAACTCCAGATCCCTGACAGCGAGCTCGAAGAGACCAGCACTTTCCAAGGAATCAACCCGGGAAGGAGCAAGCCGAAGGGAAAGATCACGCTGTCGGTCACATTTGGCAGCGAGCTGAACTTCAGAACTGAGAGGGTCACATTTGACGTTGCCGACTTCCCGTTGCCCTACAATGGGATCCTTGGCCGTCTAGCGCTCGCCAAGTTCATGGCAGCCTCTCACTATGCGTACAACATGCTCAAGATGCCAGGCCCGATAAGTGTCATTTCTGTCCCTGGCGACAAGAAGGACGCCCTTATCTGCGCCGACAAGATTTACCGGGAAGCAGCAGCTGCAGCCGATAGCAAATCACTTGCCGCTGAAGCTCCCCGGGGGAAGAATAAGACCAAGTCCGGCAAGAGCTCTGATGCCCAATCCGGCAAGCGCACCTCTTCGGAGTGCTGCGCTACCGTCAAGGACGCACCATCGAGCTCCACCGGCAAGTACAAGAAGACGATGGTAGCTCCACCTGAGACCAAGAAGGAGTCCGCCAAGGAGGACGGCACTGGTGGTACCTTCACCATCAGTGCCACTCTCGACCCCAAATAGGAAAGCGCGCTCATTGCTTTCTTGCGGGCGAATGTCGACGTGTTTGCATGGCAACCGTCTGATATCCCCGATGTTCCCAGGAAAGTAATTGAGCACCACCTAGACGTTTGTCCTCATGCGCAGCCCGTCAAGCAGAAAGTCAGGAAGCAAGCAGTGGAGCACCAAGAATTTATCGCAGAAGAAATCAGGAAGTTGGAAGCAGCAGGCCTTGTCAGAGGAGTGCTCCATCCCACGTGGTTGGCCAATCCTGTAGTTGTGCGCAAGGCCAACGGGAAATGGCGGCTTTGTATAGACTTCACTGATGTCAATAAAGCTTGTCCCAAAGATCCATTTCCCTTGCCGCGCATCGACCAGATTGTTGACTCCACAACCGGATGTGATTTGCTTTCATTTCTTGATGCATACTCAGGATACCACCAGATCTTCATGGCAGAAGAGGATGAGGAGAAAACCGCATTCATCACGCCATGTGGCACATACTGCTTTGTACGGATGCCCTTCAGGTTGAAGAATGCTGGTTCGACGTTTGCAAGGGTAGTCCATGTCGCTTTTGAACCCCAGATACACAGAAATGTGGAAGCCTACATGGATGATATAGTGGTCAAGAGCAAAGACAAGGCTACTCTGATTCAAGATTTAGATGAAACCTTTGCAAATCTGCGCAAGATCAACCTCAAGCTCAACCCCGAGAAGTGCGTGTTTGGAGTACCTTCCGGCAAGCTTCTCGGGTTCTTTGTGTCTCAGCGAGGGATTGAAGCCAACCCCAACAAGATCAAGGCCATTGAGCAGATCGAAGCACCGAAGCGCGTCAAGGATGTACGAAGGCTTGCCGGTTGCGTGGCTGCTCTTAGCAGGTTTATCTCTAAGTCTACTGAGCGCGCCTTGCCGTTTTTCAAAATATTGAAACAGGTAGGTCCAATGAAATGGACTCCGGAAGCGGAGGCCGCGCTGCAGGACTTGAAGAGATACCTGTCCTCCACTCCAATACTTGTCGCACCTAAGCCACAGGAGAAGTTGCTGCTGTATCTAGCAGCAACCAATCAAGTGGTTAGTGCTGCGTTAGTAGCGGAGAGGGAGGCGGACGATGAGCCAGCAGCCGCGGCAAGTAAATCCAGCGACAAGCAGGGGGCTTCGCCGACAAGCTCTGGTTCCGACAAAGATGGATCTGCGCAGGCATGCAAGGAGGTGCAGGAGGAAATGGTGCAGCGCCCAGTTTACTTTGTCAGTTCCCTTCTGCAGGGGGCTAGATCAAGGTACTCTGGTGTGCAAAAGTTGCTTTTCGGCCTTCTCATGGCCTCGAGAAAGCTGCGCCATTACTTCCAGGCACATGAGATCACAATTGTCACTCGCTTTCCACTGAAGAGGATATTGCAGAATCCAGAAGCAACAGGTAGGATTGTCGAGTGGGCACTGGAACTGTCAAGCTTTGGCCTCAAGTTTGAGAGCACTTCAATTATCCAGAGCAAAGCATTGGCAGAATTCATAGCAGAATGGACGCCAACACCAGATGAAGAAATTCCAGAAACGAGCATCCCCGTCAAGGAGACAAGAAAAGAGTGGTTGATGTACTTTGATGGTGCCTTCTCGCTGCAAGGCGCCGGTGCTGGCGTGCTGCTTATCGCACCCACCGGAGAGCACCTCAAGTACGTAGTCCAGATGCACTTTCCCAAGGAGCAAGCAACAAACAATACTGCAGAGTATGAGGGTTTGCTTGCCGGCCTCAGAATCACAGCCGACCTTGGGATCAAGAAACTCATTGTCAGGGGTGACTCGCAGCTTGTCGTCCGCCAAGTGAACAAGAACTATCAGAGTCCACTGATGGAAGCTTATGTTGATGAAGTGAGAAAGCTAGAAGAGCACTTTGACGGCTTACAAATGGAACATGTTCCAAAAGCTCAGAATGACGTTGCTGATAGCCTGTCAAAATGTGCTGCACTAAAGTTACCTGTGGAACCAGGGATCTTTGTGCTCAAGCTGACTCAACCATCCGTGACACCATCAAATGGACAGATCAAGAAGAGGAAGTTGATTTCCGGCGACTACTTTCCGGCAGAGCTTCCCGAAGCCGCCGCCAAGAAGATCCCAAAGATCAACAACAAGAGTGCTGAGGAGCAGCCTGCTCCGACAAGCCTTACGGTTTGTTTCGTTGAAGCAGACGCTCCCGACAAGTTTTGCTCCAGCAAGCTTGCCGGGGAACATCAAGCTCTGGCTGAACCGGAGGTTCTTGCCGTGGAAGCGGAAGTTCCCGCAGCAATAGATATGCCTTTAGTCCTTGTTGTCGAGCTAGAAGCTCCAGCATGGGCGCAACAGATTGTCCATTTCCTTCAGACAGGAGAACTTCCCGAAGAGCAAGAAGAAGCGGAAAGAGTAGCCCGGCAGTCAAGTATGTACAAGTTTGTCGACAGCACACTATATAGAATAAGATTCAACAGTGTGAAATTGAAGTGCATTTGCCGGGAAGATGGACAACAGCTGTTGGCAGAGATACATGGAGGCATATGTGGTCCACATTGGCGCAAGAGCACTTGCCGGCAAAGCGTTCCGGCAAGGATTCTTCTGGCCGACAGCCCTCCAGGATGCAACTGCACAAGTAACCAAGTGTGAAGCGTGCCTGTTCCATTCCAAACAGATACACCAGCCAGCTCAAGCTCTCCAGACGATCCCTTTATCCTGGCCATTTTCGGTCTGGGGGCTCGACATCCTTGGCCCCGAGCTGTCGGGGGCTTTGAGTTCTTGTACGTCACCATCGACAAGTTCACAAAGTGGCCGGAAGTGGAACCAGTGAGGAAGGTGACAGCACAGTCAGCAGTCAAGTTCTTCAGGTCGATTGTTTGCCGCTTCGGGATCCCTAACAGGATCATCACCGACAACGGCACGCAATTCACGAGCCGCACCTTCATGCAGTATGTCCAAGATCTTGGCGCCAAGGTCTGCTTCGCTTCTGTTGCTCACCCGAGAAGCAACGGTCAAGCAGAGAGGGCAAATGCTGAAGTGCTGCGAGGACTCAAGACCAGAACATTTGACAGGCTGCACAAGTGCGGAAGAAACTGGATCGAGGAGCTACCGGTGGTTCTTTGGTCGATTAGGACGATGCCAAATCGAGCCACTGGCCAGACACCTTTCGCTCTAGTCTATGGAGCAGAGGCAGTTCTCCCCGCGGAACTCGTTTACGGGTCGCCTCGAGTGCTCGCTTACGATGAGCTCGAACAAGAGTAGCTGCGACAAGACGACACGCTGCTCCTTGAGGAAGACTGTCTTCAGGCTGCTGTGCGAGCCGCTCGCTACCAGCAAGCTTTGCGTCGCTACCATAGCTGCAAAGTTAAAGCCAGAAGCTTCGAGGAAGGCGACCTTGTTCTTCGGCGTGTTCAGTCCGCCAAGAATTCCAACAAGTTGACGCCGAAGTGGGAAGGCCCTTATCGGGTGAAACGAGTCACTAGGCCCGGCGCTGTCCGCCTTGAGACCGAAGATGGCATTCTGGTGAGCAACTCCTGGAACATTGAACATCTTCGTAAGTTTTACCCGTAGGGCGTGGTTGCCAGAAGCTTTTTCGGCAACCACCTTTTGTACAAGTCTTGCCGCTGATGCATGTAATCCTTTGTACAAAGCCGGGCGCAGACCCCGTGCATAAATAAAGCTCATGTGCTCCGCACATCTTGTCAATTTCATGCTTCCTTTCTTTTTTCGCATGTATCATCTGACACTTTGTGCAGCACCAGACCCCGGTAAGCGATGACGAGCCGTAAGGCTCCATATCATTATATTCTTCTGTCTCTTGCTCAAAGGAAGGAACGTTCCCTCGCCCACAAGGTTTGCCGGGGGGGAAGGAGAAGATAATGGTGTGGACCGGGCCGTTCAAGAGAGTTTCGCCTTGCCGGGAAACAAACGACAGAAAAGCTAAGTTGCCAAAGTTTGAGCGATCAGTTTTTAAAATTTTAAGTTATTTTCCTTGAACGACCGTGCTTTGTATGGAAAACCTGTGCGCGAAGGAACCAACTCGCAGCTAGTTGCGCCCTTACTTTGTTTCGAGTCCGCTCAACAACTTAAGTGAGCTGCGACTAGTTCCGCACTCAGCGCTCGCGGCAAGGGTGCCTGCGCCGGCAAGTTTTCCTAAAAAGTGTAGGGCAGAAACATGAAAAGCCAAGAGTCGAGTAAAGGAAATAACATGGCATTCATTACCTAAGATAGAGTTATATTACAAAAGTAACTTGTCGCGCCTCTAATAAAGTGTTCCAATGACATGACTGGCAGCGGCAAGAAAAGAAGAAAACGGACGACCTAATCTACGCGACCGCCGTCAACCCTTTTGACCTCGTTCACCCTGTCTACAATGGGTGCGACGAGGGCCTTGAGCGCGTCAAGATCAACGTCCGCCGGCAGCCTCTTGAGGACGTTGGTGAGGTTGAGGCCTGGGTTGCGGAAGGCCACCTTCACCAGCACCTTCTCCAGAACTCCGGCACAAATCGTGCGCGACTCGTCGGCCAGCTGCTTTGGGATCCTTTCCCGGAGTTGCTGGAGGGCCGTCGCCACGCCTTTGAAGAACAGAGTGAGCTTGACGCTAGGTTGGAGGTTCTCGTCGGAGGAGTACCCGAAGCCTTCCACCCCCAGTTGCACCAGCTCCTCTTCGATGACTGCAGCAATGTTCACGAGGCCCTCCGTCCAGAGCTCCACAGTATCTCTGACGAGATTCTGGGTTTCGGCGGCCCTCGCCAGCAGCGCCTCGTTGGCCTTTATATCCTTCTTCAAGTCCGCCTCCCGTTTCTTTGCGCCGTCCAGCGTCTCCGTCAAGGTGGCCAGCTTCAGCTCCAGATCAGCGTTGGAATCCTTGGCGGCGCTCAGCTCTTTGCCCTTCTCGGCGAGTTGGCCCTGCAGCTCACCGTGGGCAAGGGCGTCCTTCTCGCGCTCCAGCTTGAGCGCGGCAACCTCTTCGCCAGCCGCCTTCAGATCGGCCTCCAGCTGCGCCACCTTTACCTCCAATTCCTTCTTGGCGGTCTCGGCAGCCGCCGCCGCATCCTTTGCTTCTTGGAGCGTCCCGCCAAGTGCCTGTTCGCGCGCGGCGAGCTCCTCCTCGTGGCTGTCGAGGTTCACTTTCCGTTGCGCCAGCTCGCCTTCGTGCGCGTACAGCTTCTCGCCGGTGAGCCACTGCTGCTCTTCAGCTTCGGCCTTCTCGAGGAGGAAGGCCTTCCGCTCCTCAGCAAGCTGCTCCCGCTCCTCCGCCAAGGCCCGGAGAGCTTCCTGGCGAAGACCCCAGAGCTCCTCCGTGCGCTTCTCTATATCCACGATCGCCTTCGCGACGAGCGCTTCCCGGGACTCCAACTTGGCTTGGCGGGCGCGGTAGAGCGCCAGCAGCCTCCGTAGCAGCCGTTCCTCCTCAGGCTCGTCGCTACTGCTTCCCGGCACATCGACGATCGACAACCCGGCGGAGGCGAGCACCTCCCCATCCAGAGCTTCTCCTTCCACCGGCGCCCTGGAGCTTGACGCCCAGGGGAGCTTGATGAAGATGCCCTCACCGGCCTTCAGATAGGCGCCGGGCTGGGACTCCTCGGAGCCTGGCGCTATGGCAGCGGCGGAGGGATCGGCGGTCGGTGCAGCGCCCGGCGCTCCTGCGGCCTCAGGGCCGTCAGTGCGATCGCCGGATCCCTCGCCAGCTTCCTCGGCGGCAGCCTTGGCGGCCTCTTCGCCGGCGGGCACGTCAGCACCAGATCCTTCTTTGGTGGCCGCGGCATCATCAGTGTTGCCGCGCGTGTTCTCCTCGCCGCCCGCTTCGGTCTCCATCAGATCCACGGAGAGTGGATCTGACGACCGGAGAAGAAGGAGAAATCAAACAAGAACTCGAGAAGAAAAATCAGCAAAACACAAGAGAAATTTCAAGCAAGAGACTACCTGTGCTGGGATCCGCTGTCGTGGGCTCCACCACCGGAGGCTCGCTGGTGCCGCCCCTTGCCGGAGACTCCTCTCTTGCCGGAGATTGTTCCCTTGCCGGGGAACGCTTCCTTGCCGGGGAGTCCGCCCTTGGCGGCGTAGTCGAAGCAGACGACGAGTCGGAGGTGATCACCACGCCCTCCTGATGAAGCTGTTCTGCTCCTGCGCAAACAAACCAGCGGTCGGATGTCAACAAAGGAAAAGAGCGACCGCGCGCGCCCAGAAGCAGAAAGTAAACCATGTACTTACGCTGGGGGCTGCGCTGGGGGCTGCTCTGTGGAGTAGTGGCCGGATCCGGCAAGGTGGTCTCGGGTGCGCCTCCTGCCGTCGCAGTGGGCTCGTCCTCGATGATAACCGCCGGAGCCTTGGCCCTCTTCGCCGCCCTCTGGGCCAGAGTCCTGAAAAGGGAGAGTCCAGGGTGGATCAGATCAGATGCAAGACAAGAATAGCAAGTTGAAGAACTACAAGAATAACAAGGGAATCTTACTCTTCTTCTTCCTCCTCGTTGGAGCTGAGCGCGGAGAGGTCGAAGTTCGGCCCACCTCCGGCGCGACGAGGTGGAGGGGTGGGATCCCTTGGCCGTTTGGCGGGGACTGCGGCGGCAGCCCGAGACGACCCCGCTCCAGTTGCCACCGCAGCGGGAGGCGCTCCCGCGGCAACCGTACTTGCCGCGGCGGAGCGCGTCGCGCGGCGCTGTGGCTGTTGGCCCACTAGCCGCCCTGCTGCGTCCCCGGCCTTGCGGAGGCGCCTTCTTGGCTGCGCTGGGGGCTGCGCTGCGGACCCTGCTCACGGCAAGCTCCTCGGAGATGGCGGACCGCTCGCACCCTCGGCGGGCTCGCTCGACTCGGTGTCGGGCGCGGCGAGATCTTCTTCGTCTTCGGGCCACTCCTGTTCAGCAAGGCTCGTCGCCAATGCCGCGTCTGCTTCCTCCACTGTGAACCCGAATTCGTGCATATGACATCTACACATAAAACCAGGCTCGGATGCCACTGTTGGGGAACGTTGTAATTTCAAAACTTTCCTACGCACACGCAAGATCATGGTGATGGCATAGCAACGAGAGGGGAGAGTATTGTCTACGTACCCTCGTAGACCGTAAGCGGAAGCGTTATGACAACGCGGTTGATGTAGTGGTACGTCTTCACGGTCTTACAGATCCAAGCACCGAACGTACGGCACCTCCGTGTTCAGCACACGTTCAACTCGATGACGTTCCCCGGGCTCCGATCCAGCAAAGCATCGGGGATGAGTTCCCTCAGCACGACGGCGTGGTGACGATGATGATGTTCTACCGGCGCAGGGCTTCGCCTAAACTCCGCGACGATATGACCGAGGTGGAATATGGTGGAGGGGGGCACCACACACGGCTAAGGAACGATCCGTAGATCAACTTGTGTGTCTATGGGGTGCCCCCTGTCCCCGTATATAAAGGAGTGGAGGAGGGGAGGGCCGGCCCTCTCTATGGCGCGCCCTAGGGGAGTCCTACTCCCACCGGGAGTAGGATTCCCCCCTTCCTAGTCCAACTAGGAGTCCTTCCAAGTAGTAGGAGTAGGAGACAAGGAAGGGGAAGAGAGAAGGGAAGGAAGGAGGGGGTGCGGCCCCTCCCCCTAGTCCAATTCAGACTAAGCCATAGGGGGGCGTGCGGCCTGCCCTAGGCAGCTCCTCTCTCTTTCCCGTATGGCCCAATAAGGCCCAATACTTCTCCCCGGCGAATTCTCGTAACTCTCCGGTACTCCGATAAATACCCGAATCACTCGAAACCTTTCCAAACCCCGAATATAGTCGTCCAATATATCGATCTTTACGTCTCGACCATTTTGAGACTCCTCGTCATGTCCCTGATCTCATCCGGGACTCCGAAATCCTTCGGTACATCAAAACTCATAAACTCATAATAAAACTGTCATCGTAACGTTAAGCGCGCGGACCCTACGGGTTCGAGTACTATGTAGACATGACCTAGAACTATTCTCGGTCAATAACCAATAGCGGAACCTGGATGCCCATATTGGTTCCTACATATTCTACGAAGATCTTTATCGGTCAAACCGCATAACAAGATACGTTGTTCCCTTTGTCATTGGTATGTTACTTGCCCGAGATTCGATCGTCGGTATCCAATACCTAGTTCAATCTCGTTACCGGCAAGTCTCTTTACTCGTTGTGTAATGCATCATTCCGTAACTAACTCATTAGCTACTTTGCTTGCAAGGCTTATAGTGATGTGCGTTACCGAGAGGGCCCAGAGATACCTCTCCGACAATCGGAGTGACAAAACCTAATCTCGAAATACGCCAACCCAACATGTACCTTCGGAGACACCTGTAGTACTCCTTTATAATCACCCAGTTACTTTGTGACGTTTGGTAGCACCCGAAGTGTTCCTCCGGTAAACGGGAGTTGCATAATCTCATAGTTACAGGAACATGTATAAGTCATGAAGAAAGCAATAGCAACATACTAAATGATCAAGTGCTAAGCTAACGGAATAGGTCAAGTCAATCACATCATTATCCTAATGATGTGATCCCGTTAATCAAATGACAACTCTTTTGTCCATGGCTAGGAAACATAACCATCTCTGATAAACGAGCTAGTCAAGTAGAGGCATACTAGTGACACTATGTTTGTCTATGTATTCACACATGTATTATGTTTCCGGTTAATACAATTCTAGCATGAATAATAAACATTTATCATGATATAAGGAAATAAATAATAACTTTATTATTGCCTCTAGGGCATATTTCCTTCAGTTCTTCATGTAGTGAGTCTCATACACTTGTGCTTCAAAGTAGCACCTTGTTCTTCATGTAGTGAGTCTCATACACTTGTGCTTCAAAGTAGCACCTTGTTCTTCATGTAGTGAGTCTCATATATTTGTGCTTCAAAATAGCACCATGTTTTTTATATAGTGAGTCTCATAAATTATCTTGTTCATACTAGTGGGAATTTTTCATTATAGAACTTGGCTTGTATATTCCAATGATGGGCTTCCTCAAAATGCCCTAGGTCCTCGTGAGCAAGCGAGTTGGATGCACACCCACTAGTTTTCTTTTGTTGAGCATTCATAGCTCTAGTGCATCCGTTGCATGGCAATCCCTAATCCTCATGTTGACATCAATTGATGGGCATCTCCATAGCCCGTTGATTAGCCTCGTCAATATGAGACTTTATCTTTTTTTTGTCTTCCCCACACAATCCCATCATCATATTCTATTCCACCTATAGTGCTATACCCATGGCTTGCGCTCATATATTGCGTGAGGGTTGAAAAAGCTGAAGCGCGTTAAAAAGTATGAAACAATTGCTTGGCTTGTCATCGGGGGTATAGAAGTTGGGAACATCTTTGTGTGACGAAAATGAAGCATGGCCTAACTATATGATTTTGTAGGGATGAACTTTCTTTGGCCATGTTATTTTGAGATGACATAATTGCTTGATTAGTATGCTTGAAGTATTATATTTTTTATGTCAATATGAACTTTTATCTTGAATCTTTCAGATCTGAATATTCATACCATGATTAAGAAGATTTATATTGAAATTATGCCAAAGTATCACCCTGCATCAAAAATTCTTCTTTTTATCATTTACCTACTCGAGGACGAGTAGGAATTAAGCTTGGGGATGCCTGATACGTCTCCAACGTATCTATAATTTTTTATTGCTCCATGCTACTTTATCTACTATTTTGGACTATATTGGGATTTATTTTCCACTTTTATATTATTTTTGGGACTAACCTATTAACCGGAGGCCCAACCCAGAATTGTTGTTTTTTGCCTATTTCAGTGTTTCGAGGAAACGGAATATCAAACGGAGTCCAAACGGAATGAAACCTTTGGGAACGTGATTTTCTCACCGAACGTGATCCAGAAGACTTCGACCCTGCTCCAAGAAGCTTCCGAGGAGATCACGAGGGTGGAGGGCGCGCCACCTCGTGGGCCCCTCGGAGCTCCACCGACGTACTCCTTCCTCCTATATATACCTATGTATCCCCAATAGACCAGAGACGGAGCCAAAAACCTAATTCCACCGCCGCAACCTTCTGTATCCACGAGATCCCATCTTGGGGCATGTTCCGGAGCTCCGCCGGAGAGGGCATCCACCATGGAGGGCTTCTACATCAACACCATAGCCCCTCCGATGAAGTGTGAGAAGTTTACTTCAAACCTTCGGGTCCATAGTTAGTAGCTAGATGGCTTCTTCTCTCTCTTTGGATCTCAATACAATGTTCTCCCCCTCTCTCGTGGAGATCTATTCGATGTAATCTTATTTTTGCGGTGTGTTTGTTGAGACCGATGAATTGTGGGTTTATGATCCAACTTATCTATGAATAATATTTGAATCTTCTCTGAATTCTTTTATGTATGATTGAGTTATCTTTGCAAGTCTCTTCGAATTATCCGTTTGGTTTGGCCAACTAGATTGGTAGTTCTTGCAATGGGAGAAGTGCATGGCTTTGGGTTCAATCTTGCGGTGTCCTTACTCAGTGACAGAAAGAGTTGCAAGGCACGTATTGTATTGTTGCCATCGAGGATAACAAGATGGGGTATTTATCATATTGCATGAATTTATTCCTCTACATCATGTAATCTTGCTTAAGGCGTTACTCTGTTTTTAACTTAATACTCTAGATGCATGCTGGATAGCGGTCGATGAGTGGAGTAATAGTAGTAGATGCAGAATCGTTTCGATCTACTTGTCTCGGACGTGATGCCTATATACATGATCATACCTAGATAACCTCATAACTATGCTCAATTCTATCAATTGCTCAACAGTAATTTGTTCACCCACCGTAGAATACTTATGCTCTTGAGAGAAACCACTAGTGAAATCTTTGGCCCCCGGGTCTATTCTCATCATATCAATCTCCATCACTTTATTTACTTGCTTTGCCTTTTACTTTTTACTTTGCATCTTTATACCAAAAATACCAAAAATATTATCTCTATCAGATCTCACTCTCGTAAGTGACCGTGAAGGGATTGACAACCCCTAAGCGTTGGTTGCGAGTTGCTATTGTTTTGTGCAGGTACAAGGGACTTGCACGTGACCTCCTACTGGATTGATACCTTAGTTCTCAAAAACTGAGGGAAATACTTACGCTACTGTGCTGCATCACCCCCAACTCTTCAGGGAAAACCAATGCAAGCTCGAGACGTAGCATCTCACGCACATGCTCTCTCTGTTTCTCTCTCTCTTTCTGACTACTATGTACCACTCTTTTCACTAATCTCAGTTGGAAAACACTATTTATCTCACTTGCATACATACACACACACGGTCTCTACTAGCCTTCTATACACACATATATGTGCCTACGTGTCTCCCGCACACACATTATCTTTAGGCCTCTCTCGCACACATTGCTCCCCCCCGACACACCTCTCTCTTAGTAGTTAGCAGATATGATTTCATCATATCATTCAGTAGGATATCCCTGGCTATTAGGCTGGATGGTAATACGAGGCAAAGTTTTACCCTAGTTCGGAGCGGACCCTTGCATTTGAAGAAAGAGCCCACTCCTGGTACTATATATTAGTGATACGGGTGTGTACAAAGTACACGTGAATAACAGGCATTGTGCGTGTGTGTATACTATCGACGAACTCGCCCCCAAGCTTGTATAACATACTGGGGGCCTAGTGTTACAAATCATATAGTCGGCTTATCACCAGTGGGGATAGAGTCCTCCGCGACTCTGGTAGCTTCGTGTTGTACGCCGAGTCCTCCACATGGGTCTTCGTATAACATGTCTCGGTCCAACCTATATGTGGCGTAGGATGGAACCGACCCATGAGTCTTCATGTTGACCCACCACAACTAGAAATGATGTGCCCATCACACCACACACGCAATCGGCCACTAAGAAAATAAGCATATACAATAGTACAACGGTATCTAGCTCACGATACGTCTCCATATTTTGTTGATGACATTGACGGACTTTGCATTTGATGCGTGCTCCGTATTTTGTTGACGACACATACGGTCATTGTATTTGAAGCGAAAGGACAATATGGTCACTGGACTTCAGAATAAGCTCATCACGGTCACCACATACATTTTGTCGTGCTAACCAACATGTGGTTGGATGGTTAGGAGGACAATGGTTTCTCGAGCCCACCATGGTTAAAGTCCCGGTGCTCGCATTTATCTTGTGTTAATTTCAGTATTCTCCGATGATGTACGTTCAGTGGGAGGAGACGTTCCACTCAACTACGAGGCACCTATGGTGACTTCATAAAATCTCAAGATCATATATGCTGGCCCACTCTCTCGAAGGTGCTCATAGGGGTAGGGTTCGCGTGTGCGCTTATAGCGGTGAGTGCTTGCGCGTATATATGAGCCCTTGCGTCTGTACCGTGTTAAACAAATACATGTCATGATTATACGTTCACTGGCTCACCCGTACAACTTCGTATTTTGTTGATGACACAATCAATTGACCAGTCAAACGTTCCATGCGGTGCAACTAGTGTTGCACCATCGGGGCGCGTAACCGTGGGGCCCACCTATCAGCCCGTATATGAAAGAAAGAAATGGTAGTTTGAGTCTGTACTGTGTTAATAAAATAGGAGTACATTTTAGGGTGATCATACGGTCACTGGCTCACCATACACCTCCATAATTTGTTGATAACACGATTATTTAACCAGTCAAACGGTCCACATTCAGCAGCGCACATTACCATAGGGCCCACCCGTCAGCGCGTATATGAAGGACACAAATGGTAATAAATTAGTGGTCGGTGGGTATTCGAAGTCGTGAGACCTCTGGTTGGCAGTCGCCGGTGGTTGGTGGGCCGTTGATTGGGCGGTGGTGTGGGTATCGCCAGAGAAAAAGCTCGACGCGGGGCTGGGAGGGGGGGCTAGAGGGATGGCCGGTGCGGTGGCGGACCGGCGGTGGTTTCGGGGAGGGCGGGGCGGCGCGGGCCGGTCGTGGGCGGTGGGGGCTGGCGGCTCAGGGGTGGTGGAGTTTGATGATAAACTGGAGGCCCTTGATTTCGTATCCAACGGCTAGAAAATCTAATGACCAGAGATCAAAAAGTCAGTCGACTGACGTGTAGCCTCACCCCGCACGTACACATGCACGCACGCAAGACACGCACGCATGTAGGCGTGCAACACTGACACGTACACATAATGTACACATGGACACATTCTGGCGTGCAACACTGGCACATACACATGCACTCATGAACACACGCACGCACGCACCCATGCATGCAACACTGAAACATACCCTTGCACGCATGCAACACTCGCACGCCTGCATGCACACAGCACACGACGCAAGGCACACGCTCAACCTATACGTCCATGCACCCTTTGTTAAGGACATGGATTGTTACGGGTATTAATCAATCTTATCTGTGATAAGCAGAACATTGTTGTTTGCAGCGGTCTTTATGAATCACAACGTATTGAACGGGCTATCAACATAGTAGGCTTATCTACATGGAAAAGATGATGTCACACTCAATGAACAATCATCGGTTTATGAAATACCCGCTTCTGACCGCCCTGGCCCACCAAAGGTTCCTCTGTTTTGCGCTGCCTGCATTGGGTCACTGACATGCAGGCCATGTACCCAAAGAGCCCACACGTCAGTGGAAGAATGGTGCGGTGTCCTAGGTCAGAGTTGAGGGTGCCACTCGTTGCACGCCCGGCTGAACACGCCTCCGTGCCGCATTCAAACGCCTCCATGAAACCCGCCCGTGTGGAAGCCGAGAAACCCACTCTGGACACACGTCCGTTCATGACCGGGCCGGCATTAAACGCAACGTCGGCCAAGCTCCTCCCGTCCGCCGTATATTTAATCTCCTATTTAAACGAGGCCAAACACCGACCAAGAATCACACACCTCCGCCGCTCCTCTATCTCCTCCACCATTTTTTCCACTCTTACAATGACTTACGAAGAGTAGTTATTTCGCATCCAAGCCGACTGGGTAGCCTGCCGGATACGAGCTATGCAGCTTGCTGATCCACCTCCCACCCCTCACTCGACGGAGCCAGTTGCCGCCCCAAGCCGGCGCGCGGTTCAGCAACTCGCCGCTCCAGGCCAGCTCGATGAGGAGCAGCGCACGGGTGTCATTGCTGCCGTCCACGTCTCCCGTTTCTGTGGCTGAGACTCCCATGCCGGCGGCCACGCCATGCAAGCAGCAAGAGAAGTCGGGTTTACGGAGAGCGACGAGTCGGTGGCCAGCGCCTCCGCGTCCGCCGCCATCATCGAGGAGAAGTAGAACACGGGAGGCCGCCGCCGCTTGAGTCCCATGAAAGCCACCGTGGAGGCGACGCCGACATACACAACAGGTGTCTTGCCGGATCCTTTTGTTGTGAGGACCTTCGTCGACCCCGCATGGGCTCCACGGAAGAGGGGAATGTTAGAATGAACTCGAGCCAGTGTCGGCCATGGCAAAGTAGTGGCCGGTGATGAACTCGAACCGGTACCGGCCACCATCATCTTTGGCACCAGCCAATGATATCAGTTGGGCAGTGGGGAAGCGAGCCGTCCTTTGCGTTGAAGCATATACCTCTGGGGCTCCCGGCAGTCTGGTGATCGTGCTGCCGGACATGAGGAACACAAATTGATCAGCGGGGGACCATTTAGGCCAGGTATTATATACCTGTGCTGTCCAGAACTAGCACCATGTAGTTCATTTGAATGAAATGAAATCCGTCATGTTTGTATGAAAATCCGGTATTTTATATGATTTCCGTCGTTGTTTATATGAAATATCAGTTTGTCTACGTGTTTGCGTGAATTTCGTCCGATTGGTTGAGTTGCTGTCATAATGTGTGCGGCTACAGTTGGATGGCGTAATTTGCGGGTCGCCGGTCAGTCTGCGGGCGGCTCAGGCGGTGTTGAGGGACAAAAAAAACACAGCTCGTGCGACCTCATCTCCAACGTGCGCGCTGGAGGATGCATGACATCATGAGCACCCGAGCCATTCCTCGTTCATCGGTGGCAAAGGCACCGGTGGACAAAAGGGTCGCCAATATTTTGGCTACCCCGGGCAAGATCCAAACAACCCCTCCCGACAGATTCAAATCCCTCGTTCGCCATGGAATTTTCCATGTGTTGTTTTCATGGACTAGCAAGATGCCCGTGCATTGCACGGAACATCAAGATGCATTTTTTACAAACTCCCGCATGCATGCAAGGGATAATTAATGTCCTCCTTTGCTAGTACCACGAGGCAAACACCATTAATATTGCATCAATTAGTGTTAGTGGCCTTGTATATTTGCAAATTGTAATTTTGATAGTGGCCCCTTGTATATAAAAATGGAGGGAGAAAGATGAGAGTTAAGGTGAGGAGGAGTCGGGTGTGGTGGTGTCTGGTGGTCGGACTGGGCGGAGGCATGGGGATGGACGGCGCATTATGTCTAGGTTTGTATCTCTCTCACACAGACCCATGTAGGTGGGGGACGTGCATGAAGATAAGAAGTGCACGCATGGCGCACGTACTCCCGTATCTTTCCCAACCACAAACACGCGGGTACACGGTGGAGCTCATTTCTGTACGAAAAGGCAACCCACGTGGTAATTTGACACATGTACTAGTTGTCCACTTGGTGGAGGGAGGATCGTCTACCACGGGTGAACAAACAAATTGTGACTTGACGTGTTATGTTAAAAAAGAGGCAAACCATGTGGGGTCTAGCTTAGAGGCAAGGCTCTATACACTGGAGTACTTTTGATGTGTCCCGTCAGCTCGCAGAACGAGGAGAAGCTTGCTTAGTACGCCGTCTCCCCCGCCCACGGGCGCGGTGGCTCGCAGGATGAGGTGAAGCTTGCTTACGACTAGTAGTAGTAGTACTCCTACTATTGTACGCCTTACGCCCGCTTCCTCACCCACGCGCGCGGTGGCTCACAGCACGAGGAGAAAATTGTACTACTCCCTCTGTTTACTCCTCGTCCTACTACGCACCTTGGTTAGTACTCCCTCCATTTACTTAGACAAGGCCACTATAAAAAAATACATTTTGCATCTATACAAGGCCACAAATAGTAATCAAGACAAAAGTTACTACTCCCTCCTTTCCAGTTTATGGCTCAATTCAAAATCTCTCCAACCAAGGTAGACGGTGAGTGGTGGAATTAATGTCATAGTTTGCACAAGTAATTAGTATGCTCATTTTTCTCAAGAAGTTATGTTTACCGAGGCATTAATTAGAATGAATGCATGAATGACCACTAGTTTTTTAGATGAGCCCTATAAACCCTAGTGGGTACGTACTCCGTAAAAAAATATTTTTCCAAAACTAAGTCGCCCCCTTTCATAAATTCTGTAGTATACTCCTCCGTCGACACTCCCTTTCATGAATTCTGTACTTCCTATCGCCAACATGTGGGACATATAGCAACTGGGTCGACATGTCAAGCACCAAATAATAGTGCAGAACAGCAGGGGGGCCGCACCCCACTCGTACCGGCCCAGTAGTAGTAATGAGCAATGAGACGTTAAATCACAATGCCTCACCTTCCCGGACGGACGAAGCAACCATTATTTCACACTTCGGTTCGCCATCATCTCAAACCACGTAGTATTGCTTCTGCCTCAAGAGGAACACGCGCATCGCCTTGGTACATCATGACATGTGGGACCGCATGACAGGCCATGCTCCCCCGCCGATCGCTCGGTAAAATCACCTCATTTTTACTATACTTCCTCCGTATCAGTTTACTACATGGCATGCACGTTGTTCTAGGTTGACAATTTAACTGGCTATATATGTGATGAACAGTACTCTAGCCTTTTAAAAAATGTATACTTTTGTACAGTAGTAGTATCGATGGATTGCGCCATGGAGCAAAAATAGAAATTAAAAAAAGGTGGTACATATAGAGAGCACTCATCGCCAAATTATGCATATAGTACTATTAAAAAAGCTAGTACGTGCTTAATTGGGGTGCTAAATTCTATTAAAGAAATACTAGTAGTATGTACATACTGAAGAGTTAAAGTAACGAGAAGAAACATAACATAGTTCTGCTGGGGGCTCAGCACAACACACCCCTCAAATTAAACTAAGCACACCTGAAATTAAACTATGCAACTAATCCGGTAGACACTGCATTAGAACCACCATGAGCAACGATACTGACACCTTACTCACTCGGAGTCCTCGTCCACGTCCTCGACTTCGTCCTTGTCCCTCTTCCTCTTGGCTGATACTTCTTTGCTTGAACCGCACACTTGGCTCTTGCTCTTCATCCAACCCTTGTAGATATTGAAACAAAGGTAGCCATCCATTGCAGCGTAGTGGATGTGGTCTATATCTAGTACATTCTGCTGCCATGCATGACGATGAAACGTGTAATGAGGTTTCTCCAGTTCACATGGCTCCTGCCAGGGTCAGCATTGAAGGCTGACGAGAGGGCAGCAGCCGATTCTTCTGGAGGTCGAAGGGGTTGCCTACAACGAGGCCTATCCGACCCAGGACTTCTCTGTCATTCTTAAAGTCTATAGTAACAAATTTCACTCTTTTGTCCTTGAGGAAGTTCTTAAAATCCTGGCACTCAACGTCGGCATGGCATATGTGGTAGACCAAGCAATCGTTATGTACGCAAAGCTGGATCACGGCAGGCTTCTTCCTCTCTTGGCCCTTTAGATCCTTCTCTCATCCCAGGATTGTGGTGTACTCAATATCTAGCCCAGCGACCCACTCATCATCTGAGTTTCCGAACATGCGTCTGAAGCGATAAAGGCATCCTTTCACCGTCGCGGAAGAACGGGTGTAGATGACGTCGAACTCATCACCGGTGATGGTTCTAACCTTGTACTCACCGCCGATCGTGGAGATTTGGGACACCATGGATTTGGGAGGAGGGTAGTGAAACTACCATAATGTGAAAGGACGGGACGACTAGGAGCAAACCGCCGTAGTATTGAAGGACATGCGGGGACGAGTAGGAGCGAACTGCCAGTGTGCGAACGGCAGGGTAGTGGCTTTCCATTCTCCCATGATACGGGCTTCCGAGAGCCCTTGGATCTGAGATAAAACGGTTGCATGGCGTGATTCTAGACCTATGGGTGAATATCCTATCCCGGAGGGTTATTCTGCAAATTTTGAGCAACTTAGCATGCGACCATTTGATCTCAGATCCTAGGGCTGCCAACAGCCCGTATCCTGGTCGCGCCTACCACGACCGTCGCATCGCTCGCGCGGTCGCGCCCTTGGAGATTTAACACGGTGCATTAGGCTATCTGATGTTGGCATGCCATTCATAGTCATCACTTAGTCACTCATACTACAACAAGGTTGGCTATAAGGTTGGCTATAAGTGTATTTTTTTACTTCTCTCTATCTCTTTCTTCGTACTCCCTCCGTCCCATAATATAAGAACGTTTTTGACACTAGTGGTTTTAAAAAAGTTCTTATATTATGGGACACAGGGAGTACTAGTATTTATTGCATTTGCCAAGGAGTGACCTCTTCCAATGAAATGGTGTGCTTATTAGTTTTTTGTTGTTAAGTTTGCTTCATTTAATTAGATATAGACTCAAAATTATCTTTTCACCTAGGTACACGTGCTTAGCACAGTTTCTTCCTTGGGTCACCACACTAGTCTCTCTCTTCTTGATTAACTTGCCACATCAGACTTTATGCCTATCTGGCAAGCTTAGCACCTGTAGGAGCAAGTAAGTACAATAGTGCGCTTTACATGGCATTTTTGCATATGTGGAGGAAAGAGAGGCAAGGAAAAAGTGGAGAAGTGGGCTCTAATGCAAGAGCCAGCCTCTACTACATGGTGGAGCATTGGGAGAGGCACCTGTATGGAGGTGGTCAGGAATCGAGAGACTCACGCCGGTCGTAGCGTCACAGTTAAAATGATAATGGCAAGTCAAATCATGAGGCCCCACCTATCCAACAGTAACTCGCTGTCAAATCACACAGCCCTACGTTTGCAGCAGCCTACTCCCTTGTCTTCTCACGTCTCTGTCGAATTGACTAGGCGGAACTGCCCTGCCTACCGTGCAGGAAAAGCCCCGCCCTCGACTATTAAATACAACTACATCCGCTTAAGAATCCAATGATATACTTTTTGTGACATATTAACTCATATTTAGTTAGTCAAATGGATGACCTAGAACTACGTGCAGGCCCTATAAACCGAGATGCCTAAAAATAACAAACCGAGACGGAGAGGGTAGTTCAGCACGTATCTTTTTAGATCAATATAGTCGGGATTCACCAAGGAGCAAAACCAAGTGGTAGGCTGCTCCTGTCGTGTTGGCATAGCAACTCAAGAAGGGTTAGTCCGCACACGAAATGGCGACACACTTAACAGGACCCCTTTGGCCGACATGTGGCTCATCCACCGTCTTGTTCCACGTGCGATGCACCAAATTACAGTTTGGAGAAGTGGTTGGAATTGGAGGCACCCCGGTCGTAGCGCCGCAGTAGTAGAAAATGAGCAATGAGGGGTCAAATCACAAAGCCCCACCTTTCCCGCATTAAGCCGGACGGACGAAGCAACCATCATTTCAGTCTAGGGCGCAAGAGCATAAAGAAAAGAGAAAACAATGATGCGTGCGACAACTACCTAGGGCACCCTAGGGTAGGGGTCTCCACTACTGATCCTTTTTTTAAAGCGCCTCCACTACAAATCGGCTTCTCCCTCGTCCTCTTGAAGAAAACCAATGATGAGTGCGGTGGTAGGGTTCGTAGGAGTACTACGGCATGCGGCGCCACGTCGTAGTAAACGGGTTTGAGTCGACGCCTTAAATATGTGTGGATCGCTTGGTTTTACGGGAACGAGGCAGCATTTTGGGTTCGGGGACCAGTGGAGATATAGTATGCACAAAAAATTGTGGACGTAGGTTCGACCGAAAGGCAATGATGCATGAGCCCTGCATTTTGATATACCCGGGGTCGCGTGAAATTTGCTACTCTACTCAAAACTAGTAAGGTACACATGTATTGAACGCATGAGATTTTGAAGCCAAATTATGAATAAATACACACTATAGCACGTAAACCTTTGAGTCATTTATGCATGATGTAGATGTTCGTTTAGTTCATATAGTTCATCTCATTCAAAATCAATTAGTTTTATAAAAATGTTAAGATTCATGGGGTTGTGCATTGTAAATCATAAAGTAAAAAACAAATAATGGCAATTCATTTAGAAAATAATAATCAATTATGATACTGAAGATTCTAGAACAAAGGAGAAGTGCTTGTGTTTTAAGGTTTGTGCATTATGCTTAAGTTCAACCATGGAGTCTTCTAAATTGTACATGCGGCAGATCTGGTGGAATGTTGATGATATCCAACGGCCAGTAGTGCTCGGATTTTCCTATCTCTGCACTATCGGATTAGCTTCATCCAACGACCATCTTTCAAAGTTATTGGCACACTATATAGGTCTTGTGCCATAGTTGCATGTTTTGGAAAAAGCTACTAGTGGGTTGTACTATCTATTTAGGAATAGAAGATGTATACATGGAAGTTGTAGGGAAAGAGATGACATGGAGCATCTCAATTCCTATGACTAGGGATTGGAAAAGAGAAGTCATTTGGTTCACATCATAGGAACTTTTCTATTGAATCTAGAGATGACATGTATCTCAATTCCTATGAAGAGGGATTAGAAAAGAGATGTAATTTGGTTCATATCATAGGAACTTTTCTATTGAATATACGCTAATGTTTATTTTCCTTTGAAATTAAGGGAGTATATGAATCTATTCCTATGAACCAATTGGCTCTAAAGGAAAAAAACCTATAAAAATCATATCATATAGAGTTCCTATGATAATACTCCACACTAAAGGATGGTTGAAATTGCTGCGGGTGATACGATGGTCTTTCTTTGTAGACTCCTCACCCATCTTTATAGTTACCTGTCAAAGATGTATGAAATGATATATAAAGGGTATTCTACATGTGCAATTTGGTACACGAAAACTCGGTAAAAGTTTGCGAGGTTCGAATTTTCAATAAAGCTATATGCACTGCATTTCAGAACGGAGGGAGCATACGACAGTTGCTAACACTCACGTGGAAGATTTGTGTGTAGGAGGAGTGGCTGTTCTGTTAAATGACATGGCAAAACTGACACTGTCGGATGCCGATCTAACGGTTCTTACGGCGTTTGTCAGGAAAAGGCTTGTGGCGAACGTTTGTTGGATCATGATTTATCGACACATGCATTGCATTGATACGTGCCCCCTCTCTCTCACACACACGCACCCTCACGATTCACGACTCTCCCGAGTCCTCTCGCAGACTCGCACGTCGCACCCACCGTCTATCTGCAGGTAGACGTCACACACATATGTGCTCTTCACATCCTACCCTCAGAACTTCTAAAAAACAAAAGACGTCGTGCACATTTTATTTTAGCTCACACGTCACACACTTATACTATTACTGTTACGGCAAACGTTCTTTGGGCATAGTATATTGTACTCTCACGAAGAGAAGCGGTGCACGCACGCACTACTTCTCTCACACCCACTCACGGGTACACGTAGGAGCACATTGTTTTGAAGCTGGTACAACAAAATCACTCCACTATATATAAAAGCAGGAGCCTTAGCCCTTGCTTTACTAGGGTTCCTCTCGTTCACTCTCTCATGCTCTCCAGATCTAAGCAAGACATAGGTGGCCACAATCTCTGTCAGCTCACGGCTGGTCACAAATTCAGCCGGATAACCTCGATCGGGGCAGGGGTGTAGGTGCATCATTCACGTTGTCGTCGGTGGTGAGGGAGGAGACCAACAACGGCTGCCCGCGCGTCCCGGTCAGCGGCCGTGTCGTTCTCTCCGAGAGAGCGCCGGCTCGGGAGGGCCTCCGACCCCTTCTTCCTCCCTACGGTATTGTGGCCAAGACACGGCCTCCTGACGTCGTCTTTGCCACATGCCAACGACCCTCAGGTATATATTCCTTTGAAACCTGCCTTGCTCTATTGCCCCAGCTCCCTTCGTGTTGATCATTTTCTACTTCCGTCCGCTGTTCCAGAGCCACCTAGACTTCTACTATTATTAGAAGTAAAGCTAGTTCATACAATCGACTCTAAGCGTTGGTTCAAACAAGGAAGAAAGTTGGAAAGTTGTAGCATGAAGCTAGACTTGGTTCTAAGAGGAAACGGGGGAAAGTAGTAATACCTGCTGTCCCTACACCCATATCGCTACCGTTAATGTAAAATCACATGAAGCATTAAGCAATGCCACCTAATGTCACTATAAGTAATGGTCTAGTGCCGTCGATAAATTGAAGCAATGCCACCACCATTTTATGAAGTGATTCCGTCTTGCTTTATTTCCCATGAATTGTGTTTTTGCAGTTACTCTTAAATCTCACACCGCTAACATTGCTTCATCCCAGTGGAACTGCACAAATTTGATTGCACATTTACTGACCATGTGCTACTCTCATGACAGTAATACTAATGCTATTGTTCCGCATGTTAATCTAGTGGCATTGTTGATGTGATGTGATGCTACTTACTTAAGGACTCTTCATACTGTCAATCTAGTGCCAATTATAACACAATAGATGCTGCTATTAATCATACGCCACTGCAAATATCTGTCACTGTTTAAATAACCGTATTTCGTATTTGCGCAAACAGGGATGTCTGTCTCCATATCGTTTCGGGATGTCTGTCTCCGTATCGTTTCTATCCGCGCAATCAAAAGCACACACCTCAGTTTTAGTACAACTTCGCAAAATGAGATGGCTATCCCTCGTTGCCGTCGTCTAACCTCCCGTCTTCAAGGTATCCCTATATTGTTAGTAACTAAGGTAACATGACCAACGCAATCTAAAAGAAGCTGATTCGTACGTTTTACTTCCTGATTGCAGTGCAGGGACGAGTGAAAACAACCGCATCCTAGTCCGGAATGCACTTTCTACCAGTTCATCCATGGACCGAGGACTAGCTGGCACGGCTGCACGGTGGTTTTTTGGACAGGTGCGCGGACAAGGGGCATTGTGGTCTGCTTATTTCTGCAAATAGCGGTGCTTAAATTTAGTGGAATGCACAAGAATTTCACCTGGTCATTACACTGCATGGTTCAGTTCAGCATTCCAGCTAAGACCATAATTATAATTGGTTATTCTGGAATGAGAGAACCTAACCCTCGATGGTGGCAACAAGAAAAAACCAGAGTGAACTCCAGGAAATTTAAGCCTGCCGAGAGGCCCTTTGCTCAGAGAAGCCTTGCTTGTTTTTTCTTGATTTGTAAACCTTCTCACAACTTTGTCTTTTGCTGTGAACTAGTATATGTTTGTTATGTTCTATGAATCATTGAGATGTATAAAATTGCTTAACTTATGCTTTTCAAGTTTTTTATGAAGACGAGTTTAATGTGAGTGTTCCACATGAGCGCTGGACTAGTGTGTGAACGTTTGGAATTTATTACATTGTGGCCTCAGTTAACTGCATGAACCACTGTAACAAGATACATAGTTGCTTATATGTCAGACAACAGATTGTTGATTGTTAGCTGGTTGATAGCCTAGTGTTGAAGCGAGCTGAGCCAATGTGCCGTGTTTTGCACAACTGCTTACAAGTGGGGTAGCACCAACAGTGTTTACAAGTACTTTTGTATACGTCGGTGCACAGTTCTTGAACGAGTGCTCTATTTCATCAAAACACACACTGCTCGTATGATAAAACGTGACAACTTATGTCTTACCATGCCATATTCATGAAAAAACTAGTGTGGACGCATCTGTTTCGACAACAATTACGATGGTTCTCACATGATTCACGGGCACACAAAAGTAGCCCCAGAGGGGTCGATAACAAGCAAGGTTCGGATAATTAGACACAATCCAAACTACTATTAAACACTAGTTGGAGCAACTATTTCATGCCTCGATCTAATTTGGGCTGGACACAAGACAGACCTTGCCATGAACATCATCGAGGACGTCCCGCAGCAGCTCAATCCTGTGAACCTTCATGAAGACAACCTTGTGGCCTTGCCACTAATAAACTTGTTTGTGGAGGCATGCCACGTCATCTTCCTGCGTAAGCTTGACAAGAACAATATGCTTCACAAACGAAGGAGTAGCTTTGAACTTCTTGTGCTTCAGTACACCCTGGACAACACGCCTGACAATAGTGAGGCTGGAATACAACTCTTCATTGGTATAACCGCAAATGGCTTCCAGGATCCAACAGCCTAAGAACTTTGTTTTCCCAGTGCGTATATTCAGGTCATCCGCCTCATAGCGAGTGACATGTACAACCACACAATCCTTGTCTGCATCAGGGCTCTAATTGAAATAGAAACAAATTCTGAATTAGTTTTCAGTATAAGAAACACAAGTTATTTAAACCACTATGTATAGCATGGCATTGAAGCTAATAAAATTTTGCGTTGTTAATCACCACATACTTAGATGAAAAACCACAATCGAGATCAGCAAAGAAGAAAATCACCTTGGGCAGCTCAGCGGTGGGGGGGACACATCCTCGAAGGGGAAAACTGCTCCTGTAGTGCCACGGGGGCTGTAACCTCAAACAGGGCGTTGACCATCTCAGTAGTGGCCGTGAGCATATCCGGGGTCGGCTCGGTGGCTGCCTCCATCTTCTTGGAGCTCTCTGTCTCGTGGGGATCAGCCTCCCGCGTCTGCTCCAATATCGGCAGATCTTTGCTTGGTTCTCCGTCCATCATGAAACTAACGAATAGTAGGAGACCACTAAAAGGAAAACACAATCGCAATCACAGTGAAACAAAAAAGAGAGTGAGGATCGGTTACTGCTTTGCAAAAGTTCTTTTTTTTCTGAACAAAAATATACCAACATCACGGATCCGCTTACCTTCCCTTCGTTGGGAGAGAAGAACAGTGGCAGATGCAAGTGTTTCCTTTCTTGAAGACGGCGAGGGAGAAGGGGATTCAGCGAAGAGTGAAATGATGGTTGCTTTGTCCGTCAAACTTAGACTGCGGGGAGGTGGGGTTTTGTGATACGACGGCTCGTTACTGCCGCGCTACGACCGGGGTGACTCTCCGCCTACATACTGCCTTCTAATTTGGTGGATGGCATTTGGGCCCGTGCGCTGCATGGCCCGCATGTCGGTGAACAAAAGTATAACGGCATTCAGTAGACGGAGACGTTTCAATGACCTTGGAGGAGCTAGAAGCGGTAGAGTGTCTCCACTGTACTAGTAGTAATTGTTTTTCTGGGTAGCTGTAAAGTGTCTCCACTATACTAGTAGTCATTGTTTCTCTGGGCCCAAGACAAAACAGCCCATCCACACTAGTAATAGTAAAATCAATTCAAAAGCCCATATATTTACTGAATGAGAGGCGCTACACACACCCAGCACACCGCCCCCCGCAAAAAACCTTGGTGCTCTTCTTCCTCCTCGCTCCCACCCACCTCACGTCAGCTCGCTCCACTCGTACCCCCAAATTCCTCACCTCACTCCTACAGAAAACCCCAGCTCTCCTTCTTCCTCACTCCTACAGAAAATCCCCAGCTCCCCTTCTTCTTCGCTCGCACTACAACTAGGCTCGTCATTCGTTACTCTGCTCAAATCCATGAGCGCGACGCGACGTCCTCGAGGAAAATGGAGTGGGCTGACCCCAGCGCCAAGAAGGTGAGGCTCCCGCCAGCGGCGACGCCTGTTGTAGATCCCGTACCCGGCAGCGCGGGGAGAAGCGCCGACCCCGTCCCCACCGGATCCCAGGAACCCGTAGAATCTCGGGTGGACCGCATCAGCGATCTCCCAGGCGCCGTCCTTGGGGAGATCATCTTGCTTCTCCCCACCAAGGATTGTTGCCGCACCCAAGTCCTCTCAATTCGGTGGTGCCCTCTATGGTGTGCCGTGCCCCTTAATCTCGACTGTCGCCAGCCATCTCTCTTCAATGATTTTGAAATCCCCAGAGCCATCATCTCCTCCCACCAGGGCTCCGTTCTAAGCCTCTGCATCCCGTCATGCTACCTGAGAGTGCATACCATGCCCTGCATAGTGGACGCCTGGCAGAAATCCCCTGAATTCACAGAACTACAGCTGCTTGAGTTCTACTATTCCCCTGTAAATCACATACCACATACCAAACGCCAGGAACTTGTGCCCTCAACACTGATGTCCATCTCGCGGTTTTCCTCCTCTCTCCACACCGCCACCTTTGCGCTGTGCTACCTACCAGACAATCTAGTACTAAACCTTCGACTCCCATTTCTCAAGAAACTATCACTTGTGCAGGTTCGTATATCGGAGGCCTCATTGCACAACATCATCCACTCCAGTTGCCCCGCGCTTGAGTGCTTGGTGCTTATTTTCACAGTTAGAATCGGTTGTCTTGAAATAAAGTCGCCTAACCTTGTAAGAATTGGAATTTCTTTTGACGGAAGGCAGCTCATCATCCAAGATGCCCCTTCACTTCAAAGGTTGATCCTTGATTCTAGTTACTCACCGTTGCAAATAATCGTCCTTTCTGCGCCTAAACTGGAGACCTTGGGTGTAATACATGATCTCTGTGCTCATTTCAATATGGTGTTTGGCTCCATAGTTCTTCAGGTACTTTATATTATCATCTACACGTATAACCATAAGCCGCATCTTAAATATCTGCGCATAAGTTATATATCATCTTGGAGTACACATTTTGTACTAATATTATGTTCTATGCTCAATGAAGAGTTTCTCCATGGATGGCCTATCAATGGTGCTGGATTATGTCAAGATCTTATATATCCAAATGAATAGCTTTGATCAGAACAAGATTATTGGCTTGCTGCAATGCTTTCCATGTCTAGGGAAGTTGTATATAAAGGTGATTATTTCACGCACATTGGAAGCCCGCATATAGTGTACTAGAATTAACCGTTCAGCTGTTGCTCTTTCGACACTCTTCTTTTAGACCTTAACTATTTTCAATCTTCATGTCTATTTAGGCAACAGGACGGGGTAAGAAAGTTATAACCAATCGGTGGATTCGTAAGCATCGGGATTTTCTCACTTCTCATGAGATTCGATTGAAGACAATAACGCTAGAATGATATGTAGCCAACCGTGCAAACACTAGATTTGTCACATTCTTCCTGCTGAATGCGAAGTTACTATTGTCGAAGAGAAAAAAAGGAGTTTCAGGTGGGCCAAAGAGCTTTTGAACGTGTCGGGCTTCTATTTACAACATATTGTGGTCATAATCCAGTAATTTTTACGACCCAGGATGTTTATTCTATGGACCTGACCGATCCATTTGACTGTGACTGCCGAAAACAGTGCTGGAGTTAGATGTTGTTGTCCTTTTCAACCTGGGTGTTTTTGTAAACCTGATGAACAATTAACCCTCGTGCTTCTGTACAGCTTGTAAGCTGGAGTTAGATGCTCCTTCCCTTTTCAACTCGGCTGTGACTGTCATATCTTCTTTGAAACAAGGCAAATGGCTTGCCATTCGTTTAATTTAGAGTGAAATATTGTAACAAATCCCAACCAAGGGAAATAACATCACTCTCGCCGGCTGCTTGAGCTCACTGTGCATTACAGAAGCCAAGTGATTAGCCCCCACCAGCTCCCACAACCTTATTTTGAACTAGCACATCAAATGGGCTGTAAATTTTCATAGGAAAGGCTGCATGACCGTGACAGATTTGGATTCTGACATTTGGGACCCGCGAGGAAATAGCCTAGGCAAGGTGGTGTCGAATTAATAGTTAGTAAACAAATGATTCTGCCTACCAGTCGTTGGATTGACATCCAACATCAGTCGTGTATCTTCTATCTCTTGTCTTCTTCTTCCTCCAGCCGCCCAAACCAAACCACCACGTCGGCTCCGCCTGCTCCCACCTCCCATGGCTGGCTGCGCCTCCGCCGCGCTATCGTACGTACCCTCCAATGTTGGCCAATCCCTCCCTCTATTCCCCCACTTGTCCTGTTATTCTCTGGCAACGTCAACCCCAACACGCACCCGCTCCCAAACCACTGGCAACGTCAACCCCAACACGCACCCGCTCCCAAACCAGTCAACCCTCGTACTTCCCTCCGCCTGCGACTGGACCGGTGCATCTTCCACGGCTCCTGTTCGTTCCGTCCGAGGCCTCGCCGTCGTCCTCCGCTTTGTGGCCTTGGTTCACTCGCCGTGCGCGGTGCACCGCCCTCTTGTGTTGTCAACATCGTCAACAACCGAGAGGAACAAGGAGATGATTGTACATGGAGAGGATGACAGTAGGGACCCACCAGCGTCATGGCAGTACGCAAGCAAGTGCCTCTATATTACAAGCCCAAAAATATGGTTCCTCCTAATGGTTGGACATCTGGGGCTCACGCCATTATCAACATAGTCAATAAACGAGAGAATTACACTACAAGCGACTAACACCAGGGACCCAGCAGGTCGCGCAGTTTTTTTTTTTGAGGAACAACCAGTTGTTATTTATACTAGTTTTAGGGACGGATCAGGGTAACACCAGGGCTGTGCGGGGGCTGTGGCCCGTCTAGCCAAGGTTTTATTTATGTTTACCACATCATGAGCCCAGTTGTGTTTTTTTGTTGCTGAAAATGGCTAGCCCAGTTCTATTTTTTTAAAGAAATACCCAAACAAGGCCTACTTGCTTTATCGGCCCTGCTGGGCTGCAAATCTTTCAAGACGAGGAGAGTTTCATTCAGTTTGCCCAGAAATGGGTTGTACATTTTTAAAACACATCAAACCGGGAATTAGTTTCAATTTTTGTTCATTACAAGATTTTAAATTCCATTGATTTTTATGCGTGCACAATTATTTGGATTTTATATTTATATAAATTATTTTTCAAAATAGTTTGAATGTGAATCGATATTTCTGGGTTAAAAACAGTTGACCGCACCAAAATATGCAAAATTTTGTATACTTTTTAACCGTGGCCACAATATGGGGCGTAATGCTAACAAAAATAAGATGGGCTCCAAAAAAATTCTTAAGAATTAGCAAATGGGTTGTACATTATTAGAAATAATGGCAGAAGGGTTGTATGCTGTTTTCCACAGATTTGAGGCTGACTTGTGCGCCTACTACAGGTTGACGCGTATGCTTTCATAAAAAAAGGTTGACGCACACGCAACGCCCTGTCAAGTTAGTCAACACACGAGAGCAGTGACTGTTGGATGTCCATCCAACGGCTTTTGTGCTTCTTCAATCTCTACTCTTCATGCTCCAGCCGCTCAAACAAGCGTCGGCGGGACTGCCTCCTCCCTCCTCCCGCGGCCGGCTATGATGCCGCGCAGGCCTCATGGCCCCACCGTACTCCCATCACTGGCCTAGCCATCCCTCTACTCACCCACACATGTTGTTATTTTCCGGGTACGGCAGACGAACCATTAAACACTCGTACTCCTCCGCGTGGGAAACAACTGCTGAGTATTCCCTCCGTTTCATTCCCTTCCTAGGCCTCGCTGTCGTCCACCGCCCTGGTGCTCTCGGCGCGGCCTGGTCAACGTGGTCAATGAACGACATCCATCGGAAGTGGACTGTACGTGGAGAGGCTGACAGCTAGGTCCACGGCCGCACGCAAGGAAATGCCTCCTTATTACACGCAAAATATTGATTCCTCCACCTGACAGCTAGGACCCACGGGAAGGGCCTCTCTATTTCGCGAAAAAAATGTTCCCCCCGCTGACAGGTCAGACCCACCAGCTATATCTTTGCACGCAAGGAAGTGCCTCCTTATTACGCCCAAAAAAATGAATACCCCCCTGCTAGCTGGGACCCACCATATTGTTGGGCTGACTTGTGGGCCTACTAAGATGACGGGGACGGAGGGCTTTGTCAACTTAGTCAATACTCCAGTGACCGTATGATGTCCATCCAACGGCCATAGTGCTTCTTCAACCTCTGGTCTTCTTGCTCCAGCCGCCCAAAGCAGCGCCGGTCGTGCCGCCTGCTCCTGCCTCCCGTTGTCCGGCTGTGCTACCGCGGAGGCCTCACCTCCCCCATACTAATCCCACCACTGGCCAGGCCATCCCTCCACTCACCCACACCCCCTGTTATTCTGCGGCGAAGGCAGCCTCACACCGCAGCCGAACCGGTGAATGCTCGTACTCCTCTCCGTGTGGGCATCCACTGCCGCGTCTTCCCGGCTCCACGTCATCCCCTTCCTAGGCCTCGCCGTCGTCCACCGCCGTGGTGCTCTCGGCACGGCGTGGTCAATGTGGTCAACGACTGACTTCCATCGGAAGAGTACTGTACGTGGAGAGGCTGACAGCTGGGTCCACGGGAGCTGCAGGGAAGTGCCTCCTTATTACGCGGAAAATAATTATTCCTCCACCTGAAGCGGCGACCCACCGGACAGGCCACCAGTATTTTACAAAAAAACGTTTCCCCCTGACAGCTGGGACCCACCGGACGGGCCACCGTATTTCACGAAAAAAACGTTCCCCCCGCTGTCAGCTCAGACCCACCGGAAGTGCCTCCTTATTACGCACAAAAAAATGAATACTCCCCCGGCTAGCTGGGACCCACCTTGGTGGGAGGCTGACTTGTGGGCCTACTAAGTTGACGAGGACGAAGGGATTTGTCAACTTAGTCAATATGAATGATTCTAGCTCCAGTGACCGTAGGATGTCCATCCAACGACCGTAGTGCTTCCTCAACCTCTAGTCCTCTTGCTCCAGCCGCCCAAAGCAGCGTCGATCGTGCCGCATGCTCCTGCCTCCCATGGACGGTTGTGCTGCCGCGGAGGCCTCACCGCCCCCTACTATTCCCACCGGTGGCCAGGCCCTGCGCCGACGGCAGCCTCACACCGCAGCCGAACCAGTGAACCCTCGTACTCCTCTCCTCGCGGGCTTTCACTGCCGCGTCTTCCCTGGCTCCGTGTCGTCCCCTTCCTAGGCCTCGCCGTCGTCCACCGCCATGGTGCTCTCCGTGCGGCGTGGTCAATGTTGTCAAGGAACGACTTCCATCGGAAGAGTACTGTACATGGAGAGGCTGACAGCTGGGTCCACGGCCACAACCAAGTTTTTTTGTGATTTTCCAAGTAAGTCACTTTGTCAGGCCTATTGGGCTACAAATCTTTCAGGACGACGAGAGCTTTATTCGCCTGGCCGAGAAAATGGCCCATCAGTACTGAGAAATGGGCAGTACATTTTTAAAACACATCAAACCGGCAATTAGTTTAAAATATATTTTTTTCATTTCGAGATTTTAAATTACATTAATTTTTATGCGTGGAGAATTTGTTGGACTTTATATTGATATACATTTACTTTTAAAATCAGTTTGAATGTGAGTCAAAATTTCGGGATTAAAAACAGTTCGAACCGCACCCAAATATGCAAAATTTCGTATAATTTTTTAACTGTGGCCACAATATGGGCTGTAATGCTAACAAAAAGAATATGGGCTCCAAAAAAACCTTAAGAATTAGCAAATGGGATGTAAATTATTAGAAATAATGGCAGATGGGTTGTATGCTGTTTTTCAAAGATTTGAGGCTTTCCTAAAAAAAAGGTTGACGCACAAGTAGTGACTGTTGGATGTCTATCCAACGGCCGTCGTGCTTCTTCAATCTCTGCTCTTCCTACTCCAGCCGCTCAAACAAGAGCCGGCGAGACTACCTGCTCCCTCCTCCCCGTGGCCGGCGATGCTGCCGCGCAGGCCTCACCGTCCCACCGTACTCCCATCGCTGGCCTAGCCATCCCTCTACTCACCCACACCTGCTGTTATTCTCCGGCGACGGCAGACGAACCAGTAAACCCTCGTACAGTCGTACTCCCCTTCGCGTGGGAAACAACTACCGAGTCTTCCCTGCCTCCGTGTCGTTCCCTTCCTAGGCCTCGTTGTCGTCCACCGCCCTGGTGCTCTCGGCGCGGCCTGGTCAACATGGTCAACGACCGACATGCATCTGAAGTGGACTGTACGTGGAGAGGCCGACAACTGGGTCCATGGCCGCACGCAAGGAAATGCCTCCTTATTACACGCAAAATAATGATTCCTCCACCTGACATCAGGGACCCATCGAAAGGGCCTCTGTATTTCATGAAAAAATGTTACCGCCGCTGACAGCTCGGACCCACCAGCTATATCTTCGCACGCAAGGAAGTGCCTCCTTATTACACACAAAAAAATGAATACTCCCCCTGTTAGCTGGGACCCAGTATAGTGGCAGGCTGACTTGGGGGCCTACTAAGTTGACAGGGACAGAGGGCTTTGTCAACTTAGTCAATATGCACGATTCTAGCTCCAGTGATCGTATGATGTCCATCCAACGGCCGTAGTGCTTCTTCAACCTCTGGTCTTATTGCTCCAGCCGCCCAAACCAGCGTCGGCCGTGCCTCATGTGTCAGGACCCCGACTCAATGCCACATCGATCTAGCATGTAACACATCATATCACTTTGCGGCCTCATGCACGGTATCCCCACGGGTGTCGCCTTAGCTTTGCCCGGGACCGTTTGCGCCTTTTGGCACACGTATATGATAGTGTCGCTAGCATCTATATGATAAGGAGCCCGGGCTGACATGGCTAGTCGTAAACCCAAAGTGGTACAAACTTACAGGGACAGGCATCCCTGACCCAGCATCAAACGTGTCGGTCATCAGCGAGTGAATCCAGGCTGTAGCACTGGGCTAGCAGGACTCCGGTGAACCGGGCTGTAGCGGGCTAACACGACTCCGGTATTCATCGCGTGACATTTCCCCGAATGGACAGACACAGGATCGAAGAAGGACACATGCTAGCCAGTCTAAGTGTTCCGGCGCAGTAGGAGACATTTCCCAGTAAGAGAGGCTACTAAGGATAAACAACTAGATAGTCAGATCCCACACATACCAAGCATTTCAATAACATACACACAATATGCTCGATATGTGCAAATACAACATGGCATCACAACATGACTCTACAACTCAAGTATTTTATTCAATATGCTCCGGGGAGCGAGATATTACAAACATGGGTCTCATGACCCAACAATCAGAGCATACAAGTCAAAGCACAAGCGGAAGCTTAACTTGTCTGAGTACAGACAACTATAAATGAAAAAGGCTGAAAAACCTGACTATCTACCAGATCCTGCCGAGGGCACAAGATCGTAGCTGAGGTAACAAGCTAAACGTCGAAGTCCAAGCGGAACTACTAGCGAGACTGAAGTCTCTCTGCAAAAACATAAAATAGGCAAACGTGAGTACAAATGTACCCAGCAAGACTTACATCAGAACTAACTACATATGCATCATTATCAACAAAGGGGGTGGTGGAGTTTAACTACAGCAAGCCAGCTTTGACTCAGTGGCTATCCTGAGCTACGACTGCAATGTAACTCTTTGAGGTGGCACACACGAGTCCACATATTCACCATATCAATACACCACTATGGATCCGCTCCCGTCTCCCTACGAGAACGCCATCCATAGCACTCACGCTTATCTTGCGCAATTTAGAGTATCCAATTTCACTTGTCTATGAACTGTACAGGCAACCCAGAAGTCCTTTACCGCGGACACGGCTATTCGAATAGATCATATTAACCCTGCAGGGGTGTACTTCTTCACACACACTCTCACCACTTACCGCCGTTTACACGACATGTACTCGGCAACCTTCAAGCGGAAGCCCAGCGAGGGTGTCGGCCACGACCTGATTAACCACACAAGTCTCTCATCCAGGTTTATCGCCTATTCGGGTTCCATCCGCAAGGAGGTCCGGCCGGGGTGTCGCTCACGGCCCCAAACGATGTGAGCAGGGTTCCCAAGCCCACCTCGACGGGTACATCGTGCCACTGTGCCTAGTCTGTCCCAAGCCCACTTGTACCGGGTGCCACTTGGTAGACTACTGACACTACCTACAAACACCAAAAACTAGTTGCAACTCCTGGACAGAGCTCATGTTGATTAATAAGTCAAGAGGGGTCGAGTTACCGGAACCCAATGTGTGGTAGTAACTGGTCATGGATCACAAACACAGAACTCAGTTCCTGAGGACGGCTGCAATAAGACAACCCACCATGTACTCCTACATGGCCTCTCACCGCTACCTTTACCAAATCGTGTTCACACACTTAGCTCTCAACAGTAGGACATGTTCACCACATTCCAATTCATCCCCGATGAATCAGACTTGACTCAACTCTAAGCAGTAGCAGGCATGACAAACAAAACATGAATGAGTAGGCACATCAGGGCTCAAACAACTCCTACTCATGCTAGTGGGTTTCATCTATTTACTGTGGCAATGACAGGTCATGCAGAGGATAAGGGGTTCAGCTACCGCAGCAAGTAACAAATATGTCGTTGTTGTCCTAATGCAGTAAAAGAGAGCAGGAGCGAGAGAGTGGATTGTATCGGAATGAACAAGGGGGTTTTGCTTGCGTGGCACTTCTGAAGATAGTAAAGCTCTTCATCGGTGTCATCGAACTCATCGTTGGAACACGTCTAGTGAGAGGGGACAAATACTGGCAAACAAGGAAGAACACAATCAATGCAATGCACAATATGATGCATGAATGTGACATGGCAATATGCTGTGGTTTGAGCTAATGCAACTAGGAGCAAGTTAAATGGAGTTGGTTTGAATCCAAAATTCAAATTCAAACTCCACATGTGGTTATTTAAATGCCATTTAATTGAATTGTCCTAAACAGTAGTCATGAGTTGTTCTATCATGCATGAAAATGGTACATATGGATAGATTGTATTTTTCTGATCATTTTTCATATATAAATTATTTGATTTGGAGCAACGGTTGAATTTCTATGAATTTTGGAAATTTAAGCTATTTTCTAGAATTTCCTGGATTAATAAAAACGCCAGAAAACATTTACTGCGTCAGCATGACAACAGCACTGCATCAGCAGGTCAACTGGGTTGACCCTGGTCAAACGTGACCAGTGGGGCCCACTAGTCAGTGACCAAGTCACTAACTAATTTTAATTAGTGTTAAACTAAACCTAAACTAAAGATTAGCCCGGGCTGGGGCCACATGTTAGTGACCCGGGGTTGATCAAACCCCCGGTCAAATGGCTCGAGCCGCCGGTGTCTTCAGACGCGGCGGAGGGGTGCGGGAATGGCCCTCAGGCGTCCAAATAGATGGCCGAGGCCCTCTACGCGACGAGGGGACTCGTCCGCACCGTTTGGTGCAGGTGGAGTGGTCGGACACGGCCCAGAACGGCGGCGGCGACCACTCATGCGACGACCGGCGTTCGACGTCGAACGTTCCGACGTCGCATGGCTCCGCAGGAGCAACGGGTAGTTGCTACGGCCTCGTGGTGATGCGCTGAGCGCGGTGGCGCGCTCGGTATCGAGCCAGCATGGCCGTGGCCACGACGGGCGACGTGCAGAGGCGGCAGCGCATGCGGGGGAGCTTGGTGTGGTCGCTGTGGTGCACGAGAAGGCAAACGGAGAGGAGGAGGAGGTAGCAGGGCTCACGGCGCGTCAGACGAGCGGGTCGGAGGAGTCGGGGACGAGCCGGAGCAAGCGGGGCTGCGTGAGGGATCTCCGACGGCCGACGACGGAGATGAAGACGACGGCGCTGCTTCAGGTGTCCCGCGGGCGCGTGCTTCGTCCTGGTGCTCCATGGCGTAGAAGCGGAGCGCCTGGACACGGTTGGGAGAAGTGGGGTGGCCGGTGAGCGCGGCTATGGCGAACGGCAGCGGCGGTCGCTCTCGGGTGAGCTCGGGGAAGGGGCTCGAGGGCGAGGGGAAGAGCAGAGAGTGAGGGGAGAGGCAGAGGCGGTTGTGGGGTGGCGCCGAGGAGAGGGCCCGAGGCATCGCCACGTTATCCAAGCGGGCAGGCAGCCATGGAGCTGCGTGGCGAGCTCGGCGTGCGCGGGCGCGCTCCTCTCTGCCTGCCTGGCGAGAGGAAGCAGGTGGCTGGCACGGGCCAGCACGGTGCTGGGCCGGCCAGTGGGCTGCTAGGTTGCGCCAGGTAGGTGGTCAGGTACTTCTCTCTCTCTCTTACCTAATTTAGTTTCTGTTTTTCTATTTTCCTGTAAATGTTGGGCTTTATTAAAAATACTAAAATGTTTCCAAAAATCCTGCAAATAATTGTGGGCTCTGTTGGGATTATTCCAAACAGCCCACACTGAAGTTCAGGATTAATTGAGCACTTTAAATAATATATAGCATTTAAATGCCCAATTGCAAATACTATATGATTTAATTCAGAGCCCAAATATGTCATGGAAAAATGTGCAACACCTCTGGTTACTGTTTCCAGCATTTCCCAGAAATGAAGAACATTTTTGAAAGCCATTTGGATTCAATGAAATTATTTTAGTTGAACCTAGTGAATTCCTTTGATGCTAGGGTTTAGGCAATCCCCATTTCAGGTTTAAAAGAAATTTAAACATGATGCAACGCAAGACTAACTAGACCAGAGCATAACAGATCTAGGGATGTGACAGCTCACCCCACTAAACAAGAATCTCGTCCCGAGATCCAAGCGAAGGGTAAGATGGAATGGGGAACGCAAACTAACACAATCTTCACGATCCAGTTTGCACTTCATAAGAATATTGATTGAATCACCATCATTGACTCAATGTCTTCCTCTGAGAACTCCAATTAACATGACAAGAAGAGGAAAGGAAAACTCTAGAAGAATTGATCTTCTCGAAGATCGAACAACTTAGGATCAACTCATGGAATGAGACATAGCAACATCTCTCGAGTTGAGACACGAAACACACATCTAGAGGAATGGAGTGGAACAAATGACGAGGGTTCACTAGATAGACAACAATTCCATTCTTAAGAGGGTGGTGAACCGTTGTCGATGTAGCGAGGAGTTGGGTTGCCATGATACCATAACAGGGCACCTCAGGGAAGGTGACTCATAGAAATATCCCCTTAAGTGACAAAAAGAATTACCTCTGATTCAGAGATCATTGAAACTCTTTATACTAGCCTAAGGCAATTCTCGAGCGATCATTTGGAGGGGTTCGGTAGAATGGCAAACCCGAATTAGAATGGATGATGTGGATTACCTTGTTGAAAACAACACAAGGGATGATTTTGCTTGCGCGTGCTCTCAAGAACTTGGGCATTTCCATATTCATCAAGGTTTTTCCAACATCCAAGCCAAGGATCCTGGCGACACATCATACTACCATGATGAATAGTGGTGGATGAAGCAGATGCAAAGGAAGATAACACTTTCTCAGATTTCACCTTAGTGAGGCCAAGGAAAGAAAATCTGGATGATTGACCGAGAGTCATTTAGCACTCCGCTTCTAATGTTCTCCTTGATGTGTTAGTGCAACCCATTTATTAAAATGGTTTGATACGTAGAACATCAAGTAAAGGTCGGACTTCGGCAGCACAAGAATCCATAAGGAATAACTACAGAAATAGTATCCTACGAAATGCTTATGGGGAGGTGGCCACCTTATTCAATCAAGATACTACAATAATAGGTCTTCCGGCTGGGTGTGTCAGCCACGACATCCACTTTACCGGTTACGGAGGGACCAATATTATAGTTCTTGGAAAATGCTCCAACCATCATTTCTGCCTGAGATTCAGATCTGGTTGGTGTCAGGATATTCCAGACTCATCAAGTCTATAAAGAAAAATGAAAGTTTGCAACACAAACCGATGAGATGGCGTTGCAAGATTCTCGGGAAATGAACTATCATAGCAAGCTCCAAAACATGAGCTGGTTCTGCTACACACATGTGAACATGCTGTCTCAGACAAGCATGGCCACATAGTAGTCTTATAATAAAACACTACCGAGTTCAAGTGGGGAACCATCTTCGAGGATATCGAAGTCCTTGATTAAGCCCGGGTTAGCTCTTAAAAAGAACTCCTTCTCCTAGAACAACTCAGTCAGTGGCTTGGTGTGCTACGGAATTCATATGGAACGAAGATGATCAGTCTAACAGACCATAGAATACTTTGCACGTGCATGGCTGACTTGGGATGATTCCGGAGGAAGCAACATTGACTTTCTCGAATCCACAGCGGCAACTTGCATCAAATGCACATGAACTAGAGGAGGTCACTTCTTTCATCCGGACATATGCTTCATGCACGGGACATGAAGAAATGCTTTCAAAAGTTTCCAACACTAGCTTAATGTTCAACAAAATTATGGAAAGGATAAGGATGTTGTCGATGGGCTCAACAACAATTCATCTAGGTTTCCATGAAGATGGAATTTCATAATTATGTGAACAAGTGATAGCATTGGTCAGACCCAAAAAATATAATGGTGTATGCTCGAGGGATGAACCACGAGTAAGACAACATTAAGAAGATCGTTGGTTCTGATTTGATTTGACGATAGCCCACACTCAAATCAAAGTTCTAACAAGATAATTGATCCAACAACTGATCACGAGGATCAATCAATGAGGATAACATCTTTCTTCAACAAACACACAAACGCAAGGATATCCCTATGGAAATGAACTAAGCGGGACAAGCTTTCATCTTCCAACTCTCCAAGTTGTTGTCTAGCTCAACCAACTAGCTCAGGGGTATCCAACACAGATTCTTGGAGAAGGGGTGGTTTGCAAGAAGCCAACTTGATCACGAGCTCAACATAGTAGTCATGAGACAACCTGGCGATACTTTTTAGAAGATATTCGGAAAATCACGAACCACCGATATGTTACTAAGCTCGAGAACAATCTTGCTTTTTAGGGCAAGATGATATGATCAAATAAGCGAGGACTTAACAAAATCCTAACTCATTGATCAAGGAGTGCACCAGGAGAATGGACTAGGTAGCACGATCAATCTTAGAATGATGATTCAATAACCAACATGCTAAGAATGAGAATATTGTCCATTTTCTACCAAGCAACTAGTTGCTAGGGGTATAGATTTCACACATCATAGTTCACCTGTCGGCATTCCGGTTGCAACAACACGGATACCGAGGAATGAATAATGAGGGCGAGAAGTATCACTGTATCAAGAGTTCATAGGATGGTGTGCAATTCCCATGATATTCCTGATATAAAGATGGTAATACTCCAAGGTAGAACAGAAAAAGAGCTAGATTAGCATTTGATCTGCGGAATACACTACTTTGACCCAATCATGGATATGGAAGAGGTACCGGAGTTTGTTTCTCCTAGTCATTTTGGAATAGAATGGCTGGATGGACCACACGAATAATAGGCATCAATGAACGAATGCACGCATACTCTTGACTATCAATTGATAGACCAGGTCAGAAGACAATTAAAGAGGGACAACCCAAAAGAACATATGATTTTCTGAGTTGTGGATGCATGGACTAGCATGTCGAACGAGTTCAACATATTTCTTCCAGATAACCCATGCAGAACGGTTGAACTAGCAGAGTCACAATATAGAATGGAGAACTCATTGAGAGCACCCTTGTTGTAATCTTTTGGTTCAGAAAGACTACTACCATATTGGTTCATGGTATTGGAAGAACGATATACCACGGACCTCGAGGACTGTCGCAAAGGTTGCTAATATTCTAAAGGAACTAGAAACACTATCAACATGAATGAGTAGAGTGAACATCGGGTTCAAAAACCCAGGAGTAGAATACCTACTACTAGGTAGCATCACGGGATGCTTTCGAGAATGAAGGCCAGAATCATCACACCGGGAACACAAATCATGGCTAGATTACTAGATGATCCCCTAAGACATCTAAGGTCATAATAATAGCTCCGACATATATCTTAAGGCAACAGAGTACCTCAACTCACCGATTAGTGTTGTTAATCTGGCCCAAAGGACATCGGAACGGGAGGAAGGAATTTTGCAAATGCTTCAGACTATTTAGAAACCTGGGATGACTCATACAGCATAACGGCTGTAAATGCTTAAAAGAATTTGAGACATGATACAAAAATGGTGGCATAGCCACTCAAAAGCACAATATCAAGGTTTCGAGATCAACAGTTAACATACAGAAGTAGTAGGAACTGAACTGAGACTTAAATCCAACAATCTTATAAGTCTACGGATTAGTAATACGTGATCCTGATAGAAAGAAGAGAAAGCCTAGTTTCTTAACCCCGCAGGAAAGATAAGATGACTCAGATCAGAAGGGCATAAGGTAAAGGAATAAAAAGAGCCTTACGTTCCATCCCACAATCAATTCCCCTACATATAACTAAAGCATTTCTAGACTCAACTTCGACCAGTTTGGCTTGGTAATCCTACAGGCAGTCAAGCTCTGATACCAAAGCTGTCAGGACCCCGACTCAATGCCACATCAATCTAGCATGTAACACATCATATCACTTTGCGGCCTCATGCACGGTATCCCCACGGGTGTCACCTTACCTTTGCCCGGGACCGTTTGCGCCTTTTGGCACACGTATATGATAGTGTCGCTAGCATCCATATGATAAGGAGCCCGGGCTGACATGGCTAGTCATAAACCCAAAGTGGCACAAACTTACAGGGACAGGCATCCATGACCCAGCATCGAACGTGTCGGTCATCAGCGAGTGAATCCAGGCTGTAGCACTGGGCTAGCAGGACTCCGGTGAACCGGGCTGTAGCGGGCTAACACGACTCCGGTATTCATCGCGTGACATTTCCCCGAAGGGATAGACACAGGATCAAAGAAGGACACATGCCGGCCAGCCTAAGTGTTCCGGAGCAGTAGCAAGCTACCATGGCTCAGTGGAAGCACTAGGAGACATTTCCCAGTAAGAGAGGCTACTAAGGATAAACAACTAGATAGTCAGATCCCACACATACCAAGCATTTCAATAACATACACACAATATGCTCGATATGTGCAAATATAACATGGCATCACAACATGACTCTATAACTCAAGTATTTTATTCAATATGCTCCGGGGAGCGAGATATTACAAACGTGGGTCTCATGACCCAACAATCAGAGCATACAAGTCAAAGCACAAGCGGAAGCTTAACTTGTCTGAGTACAGACAACTATAAATGAAAAAGGCTGAAAAACCTGACTATCTACCAGATCCTGCCGAGGGCACAAGATCGTAGCTGAGGTAACAAGCTAAACGTCGAAGTCCAAGCGGAACTACTAGCGAGACTGAAGTCTCTCTGCAAAAACATAAAATAGGCAAACGTGAGTACAAATGTACCCAGCAAGACTTACATCAGAACTAACTACATATGCATCATTATCAACAAAGGGGGTGGTGGAGTGTAACTGCAGCAAGCCAGCTTTGACTCAGTGGCTATCCTGAGCTACGACTGCAATGTAACTCTTTGAGGTGGCGCACACGAGTCCACATATTCACCATATCAATACACCACTATGGATCCGCTCCCGTCTCCCTACGAGAACGCCATCCATAGCACTCACGATTATCTTGCGCATTTTAGAGTATCCAATTTCACTTGTCTATGAACTGTACAGGTAACCCAGAAGTCCTTTACCGCGGACACGGCTATTCGAATAGATCATATTAACCCTGCAGGGGTGTACTTCTTCACACACGCTCTCACCACTTACCGCCGTTTACACGACATGTACTCGGCAACCTTCAAGCGGAAGCCCAGTGAGGGTGTCGGCCACGACCTGACTAACCACACAAGTCTCTCGTCCAGGTTTATCGCCTATTAAGGTCCATCCGCAAGGAGATCTGGCCAGGGTGTCGCTCACGGCCCCAAACGATGGGAGCAGGGTTCCCAAGCCCACCTCGACGGGTGGATCTACGCTTGGTACACCGTGCCACTATGCCTGGTCTGTCCCAAGCCCACTTGTACCGGGTGCCACTTGGTAGACTACTAACACTACCTACAAACACCAGAAACTAGTTGCAACTCCTGGACATAGATCATGTTGATTAATAAGTCGAGAGGGGTCAAGTTACCGGAACCCAATGTGTGGTAGTAACTGGTCATGGATCACAAACACAGAACTCAGTTCCTGAGGACGGCTGCAATGAGACAACCCACCATGTACTCCTACATGGCCTCTCACCGCTACCTTTACCAAATCGTGTTCACACACTTAGCTCTCAACAGTAGGACATGTTCACCACATTCCAATTCATCCCCGATGAATCAGACTTGACTCAACTCTAAGCAGTAGCAGGCATGACAAACAAAACATGAATGAGTAGGCACATCACGGCTCAAACAACTCCTACTCATGCTAGTGGGTTTCATCTATTTATTGTGGCAATCACAGGTCATGCAGAGGATAAGGGGTTCAGCTACCGCAGCAAGTAACAAATATGTCGTTGTTGTCCTAATGCAGTAAAAGAGAGCAGGAGCAAGAGAGTGGGATTGTATCAGAATGAACAAGGGGGTTTTGCTTGCCTGGCACTTCTGAAGATAGTAAAGCTCTTCATCGGTGTCATCGAACTCATCGTTGGAACTCGTCTAGTGAGAGGGGACAAATACCGGCAAACAAGGAAGAACACAATCAATGCAATGCACAATATAATGCATGAATGTGACATGGCAATATGCTGTGGTTTGAGCTAATGCAACTAGCAGCAAGTTAAATGGAGTTGGTTTGAATCCAAAATTCAAATTCAAACTCCACATGTGGTTATTTAAATGCCATTTAATTGAATTGTCCTAAACAGTAGTCATGAGTTGTTATATCATGCATGAAAATGGTACAGATGGATAGATTGGATTTTTCTGATCATTTTTCATATATAAATTATTTGATTTGGAGCTACGGTTGAATTTCTATGAATTTTGGAAATTTAAGCTATTTTCTGGAATTTCTTGGATTAATAAAAACGCCAGAAAACATTTACTACGTCAGCATGACAACAGCACTGCGTCAGCAGGTAAACTGGGTTGACCCAGGTCAAACGTGACCAGTGGGGCCCACTGGTCAGTGACCAAGTCACTAACTAATTTTAGTTAGCGTTAAACTAAACCTAAACTAAAGATTAGCCTGGGCTGGGCCCACATGTTAGTGACTCGGGGTTGATCAAACCCCCGGTCAAATGGCTCAAGCAGGCCGGCGGCTCGACGCCGGCGTCTTCAGACGCGGCGGAGGGGTGCGGGAATGGCCCTCAAGCGTCCAAATGGATGGCCGAGGCCCTCTACGCGACGAGGGGACTCGTCCGCACCGTTTGGTGCAGGTGGAGTGGTCGGACACGGCCCAGAACGGCGGCGGCGACCACTCGCGTGGCGGCCGGCGTTAGGATGTCGAACGTTCCGACGTCGCATGGCTCAGCAGGAGCAATGGGTAGTTGCTACGGCCCCGTGGTGATGCGCTGAGCGCGGTGGCGCGCTCGGTATCGAGCCAGCATGGCCGTGGCCACGACGGGCGACGTGCAGAGGCGGCAGCGTGTGCGGGCAAGCTCGGTGTGGTCGCTGTGGTGCACGAGAAGGCAAACGGAGAGGAGGAGGAGGTAGCAGGGCTCACGGCGCGTCAGACGAGCGGGTCGGAGGAGTCGGGGACGAGCCGGAGCAAGCGGGGCTGCGTGAGGGATCTCCGGCGGCCGACGACGGAGATGAAGACGACGACGCTGCTTCAGGTGTCCCGCGGGCGCGTGCTTCGTCCTGGTGCTCCATGGCGTAGAGGCGGAGCGCCTGGACACGGCTGGGAGAAGTGGGGTGGCCGGTGAGCGCGGCTATGGCGAACAGCGGCGGCGGTCGGTCTCGGGTGAGCTCGGGGAAGGGGCTCGAGGGCGAGGGGAAGAGCAGAGAGTGAGGGGAGAGGCAGAGGCGGCTGTGGGGTGGCGCCGAGGAGAAGGCCCGAGGCATCGCCACGTTATCCAATCAGGCAGGCAGCCATGGAGCTGCATGGAGAGCTCGGCGTGCGCGGGCGCGCTCCTCTCTGCCTGCCTGGCGAGAGGAAGCAGGTGGCTGGCACGAGCCAGCACAGTGCTGGGCCGGCCATTGGGCTGCCAGGTTGCGCCAGGTAGGTGGCCAGGTACTTCTCTCTCTCTCTTACCTAATTTAGTTTCTGTTTTTCTATTTTCCTGTAAATGTTGGGCTTAATTAAAAATACTAAAACGTTTCCAAAAATCCTGCAAATAATTGTGGGCTCTGTTGGGATTATTCCAAACAGCCCACACTTAAGTTCAGGATTAATTGAGCACTTTAAATAATATATAGTATTTAAATGTCCAATTGCAAATACTATATGATTTAATTCAGAGCCCAAATATGTCATGGAAAAATGTGCAACACCTCTGGTTACTGTTGCCAGCATTTCCCAGAAATGATGAACATTTTTGAAAGCCATTTGGATTCAATGAAATTATTTTAGTTGAACCTAGTGAATTCCTTTGATGCTAGGGTTTAGGCAATCCCCATTTCAGGTTTAAAAGAAATTTAAACATGATGCAACGCAAGACTAACTAGACCAAAGCATAACAGATCTAGGGATGTGACATCATGCTCCTGCCTCCCGTGGCCGGCTGCGATGCGGCGGAGGCCTCACCGCCCCCTACTACTCCCACTGCTGGCCAGGCCATCCCTCTACTCACCCACACCCCCAGTTATTCTGCGGCGACGGCAACCTCACACCGTAGCCGAACCAGTGAACCCTCGTACTCCTCTTTGCGTCGGCATCCACTGCTGCGTCTTCCCCGGCTCCGCGTCGTCCCCTTCCTAGGCCTCACCGTCGTCCACCACCGTGCTGCTCTCGGCGCGACGTGGTCAATGTGGTCAACGACCGACTTCCATCGGAAGAGTACTGTATGTGGCGAGGCTAACAACTGGGTCCACGGCAGCCGCAAGGAAGTGCCTCCTTATTACGTGTGAAATAATTATTCCTCTACCTAAGAGCAGGGACCCACTAGACGGGCCACCGTATTTCGCGAAAAAAAACATTTCCCCCATGACTGCTGGGACCCACCAGCTACACCTTCACACGCAAGGAAGTGCGTCCGGGCAAAAAAAACGATTCGCCCCTTGACTGTTGGGACCCACCAGCTACTTCTTCGCATGCAAGGAAGTGCCTGATAGTCGGGACCCACCTGGTCGAAGCGTTCGTAGCGTTGTCATTCTGGTCGCGAACGTGTACGTACATATATACTGGTCGATGTAGAGGCGCGCACGTGTCGCAGTAGAGGCACGCACGTAGCATGTACACGTAAGTACAACGGCCGGTGTGCAAGAAAGAAAATACGGCAACGTATGTGTACATACGGGCGGGGTCTCGAACGCCTACTCGCGCATACGTACAGCCAGGGCTCATGTACATGGCTGGGACGGAACGGAGAAACAGCGTCGTCATCGTGTTCATGGGGAGCCAACTAGCTGGGTCGGAACGGAATGCGTCGTCATGTGAATCGGGAGGGCTTGGACGGAACATGCAATGGAAACGAGGCCCGGCATACCGTAGAATGGAGGAAACCGCCTTGTGTTCGACCGGCCACGTTCGAAATGGGATCCGGTTCATCGGGAGGGGTCTGGCGTACCGCAAAACGGAGGAAACGGACCTCCTACGGTCGGAACGAGGGTCCTGTTGATCGAGAGGGGTGTGGCGTACCGCAAAACGGATGAAACGGACTTGTGTTGGAGCGCTACGGTCGAAACGGGGGTCCTGTTCATCGAGAGGGGTGTGGCGTACTGCAAAACGGCACTCCACGGGATACTGTTCATCTCCACCGTCGACCTCCTCCAGCCTCCACGGGCTACCGTCGACCTCCTCCATCCTCCACGGGCTCCTGTTCATCCAGCCTCCACTGCGCGCTACTCCACCGGCTACTGTTCAACCGCCCCTCCACGAGCACCCCTTTACCGTCTACTATTCATCCAACCCTCCACGGGGTCGTCCTGTTCTTCCAGAGGCAACACCACGGGGTCCTGCATCCACCCCCACCGCTCACTGTTCATCCAAACCGCCCCCCCCCGCAACGCTCACTATTCATCCAATTGATCGGCTTCAGTTAGTAGCAGTAGCGAAGGAATCGCTCGATCGGGTTTAGTTAACAGCCATCGATCGATCGCTCGGGTTCAGTAACGTGTAGCCTGCAGTGCAACCTCTCGGGTACAGTTAGAGCCCAATGCCTCGCTCGGGTTCAGTTAGAGCCAACGCCTCGCACACACACGCGTACGTGTACGAGAGAAATGCGCATTGCTCGGCCCCCGACCACCCACCATAACCGAGAACTCCCCGAAATTTTCCTTGCCCTCGCTTCTACCACGGTTTTTTCCGTCACGGACAGCCCAAAGAATGTCATGCAGCTGCGTCTCCGGCCCGCCCAGGATGGAAAGCCCATTTTCTGTCATGATTTTTTGTCATAGATGTAGGAGCCCACCACATCTATGATGATACCGGGTTTTGTCACAGTTATCGTCATAGAAGTGTCATATGTATGAAAGAAAAAAGTTTCGTTTGGCCCAAAATGTCATGGATCTGTCTTTTTTTGTAGTGCCTCCTCTCTCTCGGTGGCACCAGAGTGCGAACGGGAGGGGAATCATCGCCGCGGTGATCGTCTTCATCAACATCACCATCCTCATCTTTTACGCGGTCCCCTCTCCCACACCCCGCTATTATCCGTACTTGAACATGGTGCTTTATGCCACATATTATGATCCAATGATGTGTTGCCATCCTATGATGTTTTGAGTAGATATCCTTTGTATTTGTGTTGATTGATAATCTAGATTGGTATGAGTTGTATGTTTTATTTTTGTGTTGTCCTATTGTGCCCTCCGTGTCGCGCAAGTGTGAGGGATTCCTGCTGTAGGGTGTTGCAATACGTTCATGATTCTCTTATAGTGGGTTGCTTGAGTGACAGAAGCATAGACCAAAGTAAGGGGGTTGTTGCGTTTGGGATAAAGGGGACTTGATATGTTAATGCTATGGTTGGGTTTTACCTTAATGATCTTTAGTAGTTGCGGATGCTTGCTAGAGTTCCAATCATAAGTGCATATGATCCAAGAAGAGAAAGTATGTTAGCTTATGCCTCTCCCTCATATTAAATTACAATAGTGATTACCGGTCTTGTTAACAATTGCCTAGGACAATTCCGCACACCAACCCATCATTATTCCACACTTGCCATTTATAATACTTAAGTAATATATTCTAACTCTATGATAACATCACCTATTTTTATATTTTATCTCTATGATATCATGCAAAGTTATCCTCTTCATACCCATAACGTAGTTTTATTTCTCATTTCTAGTTGGAAGCAAATGTTCGGTGTACGTAGAATCGTATCAGTGGCAGATAGGACTTGAGAGAATATTGATCTTTCCTTTAGCTCCTTGTGGGTTCGACACTCCATACTTATCACTTCCACCTTTGGTAATTGCTATGATGATTCCCTGCACTTGGGGATTATCAATTGACTGGAAGTTCTGCTGATTATTTCCCAGGAGTTCATGAGAGTTTCAGAGCAACAGAAGTTCACACATTTGTTGGTCAGAAATTGACTAAATGGAATGATGATTTGATCATGCAGTTTTACTCTACATCACACTTTTACCCTGATGGTAAAATTGTTTGGATGACTGAGGGTACTAGGTACCAATCTTCTGTTGTTGAGTGGGCCCAACTGACCAATGCCCCTGAAGAGCATGAGGATGACACAGATGTGTATGCCAATCCCAGAAAAGGACATGACTCCATGGCATACATGTGCAAGGATATTCTTGATGCTGCCTTGGATACTCACAAGTTTGGCTCAGTATACTATTTGCTGTCAGGGCTGCCAACAATCAACACTATCCTCAGGCACACATTGTTGCCCAAGTCTGGAGATGACATGATGATTAGAGGGCATTCAATAAATTTGCTGCATATATTTGATGTGCCAGAGAAATTCAAAGTGAAGTCCTTAATAGTTGAGACAATCAAGAGGATTGCTGCAGATCAAAAGAGATCATGTGGCTATGCTCCACACATTCAGATGCTCATCAACTCCAAGATGGGCAAAGGCATGTATGTTTTGGACAAGGAGCATCTTCCCCTGTTGCCTGAATTTGAAGACAATGTGTTTGTCATGGATCCATCACATCCTACATCAGTAGAGGCTCAGGAGAAGAAAGAAAAAGCAAAAGTAGAGAAGGCATCCAAGACAACAAGTGCTGAAGAGGCATCCCAGATATTTCTCAAGTCCAAACAAGATCAACTTGGTTATCTCATTCAAGATACTTTGAGGATTGAGAAAGATTTGGCCACCCTGACTCAAAATCAATAGAGTCTTGAAAGGATTATCAAGACAAAAATACATGATCTAGATGTGAATTTCATAGAAATGCAGTCAACTGTGGAGAAGATTGAAGAAGAGCTTAAAGACAGGGATGAGGGACCTACAACAGATGCTTTTCAGCAAGTCCCAAGGGGACCAATGTCCACAGCTATGCCAGTTGCTACTAATCCCAGACCTATAGTGTAAGCACATGCATCAACCATCTCAGTTGCTCCTCCAGTTGTAACTCCCCCATCTCCTCAGTCCTCTTCAGATGCATTCATTGCAGGACTCCTCTCCACGCCACCTTCGCACTCCGGAGCTCCCGGAGATTGTGCTTAGGGAGCCGCATAGCACTATGCATTTTCAAGCTTTTTGGTAACTTGTTGCCAAAGGGGGATAAAGTGTATAGATCATAGGCTTCAAGAGAGAGTGTTCTTTGGTCTTATTTGTCTCTCTTGCTACTTTATTCGCTTGCTTGTTTGGGTGATACATTATTTATCCTTGTGTGTGAGATACTCCTATGATCATATCACATCATACTTTAATGTTTGTGCTTGAATGATGATATTCTATCTCTTATGTATGACAATTCATATCTTGCCTTGGTGATGAGTGCATATTCCATATTCTATCATTTTGAGCGGTCCACCAAGATGTATGTGACATGGAAGAGTGACCCATGATCCTAATCGATTGTGCATTTACATTCAAAAACAAATTTTACAAAATGCACAAATTTAGGGGGACCTCTTTCTTATCACATACTTCTCAAAGCGATGATGTACTCATTTATATTATCATTTGTCGAAGCTTTGATCTATATGTTGTCATCAATTACCAAAAAGGGGAGATTGAAAGTGCAACTAATCCCTTGGTGGTTTTGGTAATTCATAACAACATATAGCTCATTGAACTAATATTATTTCAAGATTAATGTTTCAGAAAGTTCAATGGTTGGTATGGCAGGGACTAGAGATGTGGACCCCTCAAAATGCTAAGGACACATATTGGCAAAAGCTCAAGACTCTACATTTTCATTTCAGTGATCCAAGATCACATTGAGTCCATAGGAAAAGCCAATACTATTAAAAGGGGATGAGGTGTTGCTTAATGGCTTGCTTGCTCAAAATGCATAGTGATATGCTCCAAAAGCCCTCAACCACTTTATCATTTCCACATATGTCCTAAACCTAAAGTAAAACTCGGTCCCACTGATTTGATCTATCCGGTGCCGCCGAGTTCACTTGACATAGCCTTATCCAGAAACCCTAATCAGTTTGGTCTTACCGATAGGGATCTCGGTTTCACTGAGATGGGATTGCAAACTCTCTGTTTCCCTTCGTAACGTTTCGGTCTAACCAAGATGAGCTATCGGTCCCACCGAGTTCGCAGTGCAAACTCTCTGTTTCCTTTTCATAACATTTCAGTCTCACCGAAATGAGCGACCGGTCCCACAAAGTTTGCCTGACCAAGTCTCCGTTTGCTCATTACTGCAATCGGTCTCGCCGAGTTCATGTGATCGGTCTCATCGAGATGAAGTTTTGCCCTAACCCTAACGCATCGGTCTCACTGAGTTGGTAATGTCAGTCCCACCAAAAAGCCTAACATTCACATTTTGAACCAGGTCGGTCTCACCGATTTTCACTATTCAGTCCCACCGAGTTTGGTAAATTGTGTGTAATGCTTAGATTTTGTGTGGAGGCTATAAATACCCCTCCACCCCCTTCTCCATTCGTGAGAGAGCCATCAGAACGTGCCTACACTTCCACTACTCATTTTCTGAGCGAGACCACCTACTCATGTGTTGAGACCAAGACATTCCAATCCAACCACAAGAATTTTAATCTCTAGCCTTCCCCAAGTTGCTTTCCACTCAAATCATCTTTCCAACATATCCAAATCTGTGAGAGAGAGTTGAGTGTTGGGGAGACTATCATTTGAAGCACAGGAGCAATGAGTTCATCATCAAGACACCGTCTATTACCTTTTGGAGAGTGGTGTCTCCTAGATTGATTAGATGTCACTTGGGAGCCTCCGTCAAGATTGTGGAGTTGAACCAAGGAGTTTGTAAGGGCAAAGATATCGCCTACTTCGTGAAGATCTACCCAAGTGAGGCAAGTCCTTTGTGGGCGATGAGCATGGTGGGATAGACAAGGTTGCTTCTTCGTGGACCCATCGTGGGTGGAGCCTTTCATGGACTCGCGCAACCGTTACCCTTCGTGGGTTGAAGTCTCCATCAATGTGGATGTATGATAGCACCACCTATCGAAACCACGCCAAAATCTCCATGTCTACATTGTGTTTGCTCCCTCCAAACTCCCCCCCTTTACCTTCATATGCAATGATTTACATTTTGCTGCTATACTCTTAGAATTGCATGTGTAGGTTGATTGCTTGACTTGTGTTAAGTTGCTAAAATCTGCCAAGACTTAAAATTGGTAAAAGGCTAGATTTTTATTTGGTCAAGTAGTCTAATCAGCCCCCTCTAGACATACTTTTGATCCTACATAACAAAAGTGCAGCAATATAGCCCAATCCTTTTGAGGCAAAGGACAGACCAAAACGGTCTCTTATAATATGCAAAGTGTTCTTGAGGGTACATAGGAATTTCATCTAGTCACTTTCATCATGTTGATTCAATTCGTGTTAGCTACTTTGATAATTTGATATGTGGTGGATTGGTGCTTAGGTGTTGTTCTTACTTGAACAAACCTGCTAATTATAATTAACCCCCTCGCAAGCATCTGCAACTACGAGAAAAGTATTAAGAATAAATTCTAACCATAGAATTAAACTTTTGGATCAAATCGATCCCTTAAGGAATAGCGCATAAACTAGGGTTTAAGCTTCTATCACTCTCGCAACCCATCATCTAATAACTACTCCACAATGCATTCCCTTAGGCCCAAAATATGGTTAAGTGTCATATAGTCGATGTTCACATGACACCACTAAGGGAATCACAACAGACATACCATCAAAATATCAAACACATATCGAGTTCACATGATTACTTGCAACATGATTTCTCCCGTGACCTCAAGAACCAAAGTAACTACTCACAAATGATAATCATGTTCAAGATTAGAGGGGTATTAAATAGCATAATGGACCTGAACATATAACCTTGCACCGAATAAACCATATAGCAATCAACTACAAGATGCAATCAACACTACTAGTCACCCACAAGCACCAATCTATAGTTCCGGTACAAAGATTGAACACAAGAGATGAACTAGGGTTTGAGATGAGATGGTGCTGTTGAAGATGTTGATGGAGATTTCCCTCCCCAAGATGGGAGAGTTGTTGGTGATGATGATGATGGTTTCCCCCTCCGGGAGGGAAGTTCCCCCAGCGGAATCGCTCCGCCGGAGGGCAAAAGTACTCCTGCCCAAGTTCTGCCTCGAGACGGCAGCGCTCTATCCTGGAAGTCCTCTCCTTATTTTTCTAGGTCAATATGACTTATATACCAGAAGATGGGCACCGAAGGTGGGCCTGGATGAGCACAACCCACAGGGCGCGCCTGGGGGCCCAGGCGCGCCCTGGTGTCTTGTGCTCACCAGGGTGGCCCCCTCCGGTACTTATTTGCTCCAATATTCATCATATATTCCATAAAAAATCTATGTAAAGTTTCAGCTTGTTTGGAGTTGTGCAGAATAGGTGGCATGATGTTGCTTTCTCAGGTCCAGATTTCCAGCTGCCGGAATTCTCCCTCTTTGTGTGTACCTTGCATATTATGAGAGAAAAGGCATTAGAGTTACTCCAAAAATCATTATTATGCATAAAAACATCATAAGTAACAGTAGGAAAACATGATGCAAAATGGACGTATCAGTCAGGCTCACCTCTTAATCTGTTATAACGTGCATGCTGACTCCTCGTTTTGGAAAAGGAAAATGGCCCGCAAGCCCACTCCGGTGCTAGCTGAGCAAGTGAATGAACCGGTCGGTGATGACGAGCCGATTGTTGGAAATGAGTCAGAGGTAGATCTTGATTCACTTGGCTGTTTATTTATGGAACTTGCTGACGCCTCCACTTCTCACGGTCACACCGAAAGGTAGTCAAGCCGGCGACTGATGTCGCTTGAAACTGTATCGGTATTCCCCCAAAGAGGAAGGGATGATGTAGTACAATTACAATAGGTATTTCCCTTAGTTGTGAAACCAAGGTATCAATCCAATAGGAGAATTAAGAAACACTATGTAAGCGGTACCTACACACAAAGAACAAATACTTGCAACCCGACGCGTATGAGGGGTTATCAATCCCTCTTCGGGTAATGCGGCGCCAGAAATTGTCAAGTTGACAGGATAAAATATGTGTAGATTGGATAAATAGATCTCGATAAAACACAAAATAAAATAAGTAATAAAAAAGTGTGGCAAGGCATTTTTGGGTTTTTGGATAATAGATCTGAAAACAAAAGCGAATAAAAACAGATCTCAAAGCAAATATGATAAAGAATAGACCCGGGGGCCGTAGATTTCACTAGTGGCTTCTCTCAAGAAATAGCATACGGTGGGTAAACAAATTACTGTTGGGCAATTGATAGAAAATCTAATAATTATGACGATATCCAAGGCAATGATCAATTTATAGGCATCATGTCTAAGATTAGTAGAATGACTCCTACCTATATCTACTACTATTACTCCACACATCGACCACTATCCAGCATGCATGTAGTGTATTAAGTTCATGGAAAAATGGAGTAATGCAATAAGAACGAGGACATGATGTAGACGAGATCTATTCATGTAGGAATAGCCCCCTTCTTGTTATCCTTAATAGCAACAATATATGTGTGTCTTGCTGCCCCTTCTGTCACCGGGAAAGAATACCACAAGATCAAACCCATCACAAAGCACCTCTTCCCATGGCAAGAAAAATCGATCTAGTTGGCCTAACTAAACAAAAGATCCGAAGAAGAAATATGAGGCTATAAATAATCATGCATATAAGAGTTGAAAGAAGACTCAAATAATATTCATGGATATATATATGATCATAAACTCAAAGTTCATCGAATCCCAACAAACACACTGCAAAAAGAGTTACATCGAATAGATCTCCAAGAGACCATTGTATTGAGAATCAAAAGAGAGAGAGGAAGCCATTGGCTACTTCCTACGGACCCGTAGGTCTATGGTGAATTACTCACGCATCATCGGAGAGGCACCAATGTGGATGATGAACCCCTTTGTGATGGTGTCTAGATTGGATCTTGTGGTTCTGGAACTTGCAGCGGCTGGAATTGTGTTTCCTTGACTCCGTAGGGTTTCTGAAATATTTGGGGATTTATAGGGCGAAGAGGCGGTGCGGGAGGTCACCGAGGGGGGCATAACCCCCTGGGCGTGCCTGGGCCTCCTGGCCGTCCTGGCGGGTTGTGCCCACCTCAGTCCTCCCCTTTGATTCTTCTATGGCCCACTAATTGTCTTCTGGTCCAAAAAATATCTCCAAATGGTTCCGCTGCGTTTGGAATCCGTTTGGTACTGATATTCTGCGAAGTAAAAAATCAAGTGAAAACAACAACTAGCACCAGGCACTATGTCAATAGGCAAGTCCCAAAAAATAATATAAAGTTTCTATAAAATGATTGTAAAACATATAGATAGGTTGGAGATGTATCAGCATCCCCAAGCTTAATTCTTGCTCTTCCTTGAGTAGGTAAATGATAAAAATAGAATTTTTGATGTGGAATGCCGCCTAACTTGTTCATCACATATTCTTTTCTTTTGTAGCATGGACATCTGGACTTATATATGGTTCATAGCAATAGTCTAGTTTTGACATGAAGATTTCATTACTCAAGCATTTCAACAAGCAATGATACTTCTCCCACGTATCTATAATTTATGAAGTATTCATGCCATGTTTACAACAATTTTATATGGTTTTGGTATGATTTGCATGGAACTAACCCGGACTGACGCTGTTTTCAGTAGAACTACAATGGTGTGGTTTTTTGTGCAGAAATGAAAGTTCTCCAAATGAGCTAAAACTTTTTGATGATTTTTTTGGAACAAAAGAGACCCCCGATGGTTGGTGGGAGGCCAGAAAAGCCACGAGGAGGGCATAACCTACCAGGGCGCGCCTGGGCCCCCTGGTGTGCCCCGGTGTATCGTGCTCACCTCGAGGCCCACCTGGCTGTCAGACCGACGCCAAAAATTCCTATAAATAGAGAAACCATCAGAAATAACCCTAGATCAGAAGTTCCACCGCCGCAAGCCTCTGTAGCCACCGAAAACCAATCGGGACCCCATTGTGGCACCCTGCCGGAGGGGGCAATCATATCCGGCGACCATTTTCAACATCCCGGCGGCCACCACGATGAGGAGGGAGTAGTCCATCCTCCGGGCTGAGGGTTTGTACCGGTAGCTATGTGTTTAATCTCTCTCTCTCTCTCTCTCTCTCTCTCTCTCTCGTGATCTTGAGATGTCACGATCTTGATGTATCATGGGATTTGTTAATATAGATGGATCATATGATGTTTCTCCCCTCTCTACTCTTGTTGTGATGAATTGAGTCTTAACCTTTTGAAGTTTTATCTTGTCGGATTGAATGTCCAGATCTGAAAACACATGATGTATGTCTTGCCGTATGAATACTTGAGGTGACAATGGAGTATCATATTGATTCACTTGATATATCTTATGGCACTCAACTTGCGGATTCCCGCCGTGACATTGGGGTAATCTATGCATATGGGTTGATACACGTTTCTATTATCTTTTCTTCGATAGAAACTTTAGGGTCCCCTTGTAGTTCTTTGTGTTGGATTGAGCGTTATGAATCTGAAATTGTTTGATACATATCATATAATTAACTCACGGGTACTCGCTGTGACATTGGGGTATCTAGGTGACATTAGAGTTGGTTGATATGTGTCATATTGTATTATCTTAGTACGAACTCTTGATTGGATCGATCGGAAAGAATAGCTTTGAGGTGGTTTCGTACCCTACAAACAATTTATATATTTTGTTCTCCTCTAATAGGAACCCGGGAGTGATTCTTTGTTGCATTTTGAGGGATAGTCATATGATCCAACTATGTTAGCATTGTTGAGAGATTGCACTAACGAAAGTATGGACCCTAGGCCTCATTTTCCATCATTCCAATACCGTTTGTGCTCTGTTTTACTATTTGCTACCTTGCTGTTTTTTATTGTTCGCACGACAAAAACTCATATCTACTATCCATATTACACTTTTATCACCATCTCTTCGCTGAACTAGTGCACCTATACAATTTGCCATTGTATTGGGTGTGTTGGGGACACAAGAGATTTCTTGTATTTGGTTGCAAGCTCGTTTGAGAGAGACCATCTTCATCCTACACCTCTCACGGATTGATAAACCATAGGTCATCCACTTGAGGGAAAATTGCTACTGTCCTACAAAACTATGCTCTTGGAGGCCCAACCCGTGTCTACAAGAATAAAGTACGTAGTAGACATCAAGCTCTTTTCTGGCGCAGTTGCCGGGGAGGTGAGTGCTTGAAGGTATATCTTTAGATCTTGTAATCGAATCTTTTAGTTTCTTGTTTATCACTAGTTTGGTTTATAAAAGAAAACTACATCAAAAAATGGAATTGAGGTTGCATCATATTATTGATCATCTTTATAATATCTTTCTTGAAAATGATGGTTCGAAAAATTGTGCTCAGTTGATAGAAGAAGAATTTAATAAAATGATTGGCATGAATGATGTGCATGATTGCAATGTTGTTAGTATGAATTCTTTGAATGTCCATGAGGTTAATGATGATTACACTAGCCATGATAGTGATGTCTCCTACAAGGATGTCAATTTTTGCAGAGTACATTGGGAGTGCACACACACACACACCAAAAAAGGAAGATAGATTTTGTAAGAAGCATAAATATATAGAAACGAAAAAGTTGAAGAGAGGCTAGATGATTGTGCTGAAAGATTTAATATTTTTCGCCATCCTTGTGAACTTTGCAATGAACATGGTCATTTAAATCTCCAATGCTATTTGTTTCATGATCAAATTGTGTCCAAAAATTGTGATAACTTGATTACCCTTGAGCCATAAAGAGCGTAGTCTTGTTTTGGGGTATGAAGAAATGAAACATATACCTAAGGATATTCCAAAATTTAATCTCAATAGAGTTCTTGATTTTGATCTAGAGGAAATTTATATGTTTTGTGCAGTAAATTGCATTGAGAATCCTTATATTGCCAACTATCTAAAGACAAGAAGACAAATAGATCATGAAGAGAGTACTAATGAATGGGAAAATATTTCCCAATACCCTCCTAGTGTTTATTATGATGAATCAGGTAACGAGGAGGAGCTTCCTATCCAATCAATCTCTTTAATAAGAAGCTCGAAACAATTGATTAATCCCACAAGTGAGGTGGTGAAGAAGAGAAACAAAATAAGAAAAAGTAGAGGTTAAGAGGTAACTCTCCCAAGTAATATTGCTCCTATCACCATTATGCCTCATGAAAGTGAATCCAACATGTTGATGGAGGATGATGATATTGAGTATGCTTTTGTGATGCCTACTACTTGTTGTCATGATTATGATTGGGAAGACAATGATGTATCTTATGATATTGAATATCTTTTTGGCACTTTCTTGGAAGAATATGATAATAATGTTTTCTATACTATTGGTGCTATTCATGCTATTGATAAGAATGATTATGATGATATGCAAAACCACAAGCTTGGGGATGCTATGTTTGAATGGTATGAAATGTCTGAAGATTTATTTGCTGAAAATAATGCTTGTCCCAAGATTGGGATGCTTTGCATAATGAACATGATCCTTTGACTCCTTCTACTTTCGATAATAAAATTTATTATGATGATAGCATGCCTCCTATTTATGATGATTAAAATGATGAAAGTGGGTTTTGAAGAGTGTCAAGTCTAGGTAGTAGTGATCCCACTATTTTGGAGGGTGTTGAATCTTATTACAATATTGATGAAAGTGGATTTGGAGAGGTCATGTCTTTATTTAGTGATACATCCTCTATTTTGGAAGAGCTTTCAATTGACTATGATGAGAACAAAGTTGCTACTTATGATGATTATTATGATGACATGTATGCCATAAAGAGTAATAAATTTTCTATGCTTTTGGATGATGAAAAGAATGCTTTATGTTATGGTTATATGGATGAATCTATTCATGATGCTACTGAAAATTATTGTGAGAGAGGAAGTTATGATTCCTGATGCTCTTGTTATGTTTCAATCTTTATCTTTTATGTGAGCATCATTGAACTCATCATGCCTAGCTAAAAGGCATTAAAGAAAAGTGCTTGTTGGGAGACAACCCAAAACTTTTACCTACTTTTTTGTGTGTTCACATGATTAGGATACTGTAGTAATCTTGTTTTATTGTCTTCGTTTCAATAAAGTGCCAAGTAAAGCCTTTGGGATCATGTTGGGTGATAGTTGATTTGATCTTGCTGAAAAACAGAAACTTTTGTGCTCACAAAAATAACTCTCATTTTTAACAGAAGAGTGATTTTGAGTTGATTATTTCTGCAGAAGATTAATGTACAAATTTCTCACGTGTTCCAATTTGTTTCTTAATTTTTGGAGTATCAGAAGTATGGTTTGAGTACATATTACTACAGACTGTTCTGTTTTTGACAGATTCTGTTTTCAACGCATAGTTTGCTTGTTTCCTTGTTTCTATGGCTTATATTGCTCAATATAAATTGTGTAAATGATATGCTACAGAAGGAATTGTGTGTAAACAATTATGAATCTTGTCTTTGACAGTACCAAAAATAAAATGGTTTGCTCTTTATCATACTAACCTATCTCACAAGGTTCCGTTAAGTTTTGTGTGATTGATGTTTTCAAGTTTTGGGTGAGATGTCGATATGAGGAGAATAAGAAGTGATAAGACCCTAAGATTGGGGATGACCAAGGAACCCCCAATGTAATATTCAAGGAAGATCCAACCAACTAAGCTTGGGGATGCCCCGGAAGGCATCCTCTCTTTCGTCTCCAACATTATCGGTAACCTCACTTGGAGCTTTGTCTTCGTTCATCACATGATATGTGTTTTGCTTGGAGCATCAATTTATTTTGTTAGGATTTGCTTGCTGTTATTTTGAATAATGTTTTGCATCTTTTATTTCAATAAAAAATGTCAAGGGTAGCCTTTGCCATGCTTATTGTGCAAGTTTACATGTTGCTGTTTCAAAACAGAAAGTTTACCGCTGTTGCAAAAATTCCCTAGAAAAGTCAGAATGTGATAAATTGTTGAAACTTTTTGCAAAATAAGCTCTGATAAATTTTTACAGTGTGTAGTTTGTTTCATAATTTTTGTGGTTACGGAAGTATGATAAATCTAGCATTCTTTACTGATTGTACTGTTTTGGCAGATTGCTTTTATGGTTGCATTGTTTGCATATGTTTGCTTGTTTAATGATTCTATTTGAGGATTGGACTATTATATATACAGAGGCATTTAGTATGAAATGTTGAATAATAACTTTGGTGATTTTCTACAGTAGATAATGATAATGTTTTGCATTGATTTATACTAACTTATCTCATGAGTTCTTGTTGAGTTTTGTGTGGATGAAGCTTTTGAGATTTAGGAAAACCGTGATATAAGAAGAATTAAGGAGACACAAAAGCTCAAGCTTGGGGATGCCCAAGGCACCCCAAGATAATATTTCAAGAAGTCTCAAGCATCTAAGCTTGGGGATGCCCCGGTAGGCATCCCATCTTTTTTTCTTCAACAACTATCGGTTAGTATCGGTTGAGCCAAAGTTTTTTGCTTCCTCACATGATGTGTGATATTCTTGGAATGTCATTTTGTTTTGTTTTGATTATAGTTTTAATAAAGTACTTAGACCTGAAAGTTTTTAAATAAAATAGAGTCCTCCATTAGTTGCCAGGGATGCTAGTTAAGCAGCATTCACATCCCGTGAACTAAGCTCTTTTCTATGGAATTGCTCAAGTGCTTCACTTATATCCTATGAGTAAATTGTTGAATAAATTGAATGTCATGAAGCTGAAATCATATCATGCCTAGTGGTAGCTTCACATTGGGTTTAGAAAGTGAAATCTTTTGAGGGTTGACAAGCACAATATTGGTCATACAAGTAGTTCACGAATAATTAGTATAAGGAAGAGAACTTTCACATGCAAATACACTATCTTGGAAATATTTTGTGATATTGTCATAGATCCTTCAACATGTGGTGCCTGCCCCCCATCTTTGCTAGCCAAAATTCCGCACCAATTAGAGTTACTACTTGTGCATCCAAAAACCCTTAAACCCAAATCTTATTTTCGAGAGTCTGCCATACCTACCTATGGATTGAGCAAGATCCTTCAAGTAAGTTGTCATCGGTGCAATAAGGCAATAAAAATTGCTTCTAAAAATGTTAGATCATTTAGTGTAAGAGAAAATTGAGCGTTGTACAAACTTGCGATGGCAAAGAATAAAAGAACAGACTGCATAATAAAGGTTGCTATTATAAGGGGCAATATAATGTGACGTTCTTTTGCACTAAGGGGTTGAGCATACAAAGAAATAAGCGCATGGCAACCTCTGCTTCCCACTATGAAGGGCCTATCTTTTACTTTTATGTATTTACTTTTATGCAAAGAGTCAAACTTTTTCTCTCTACTCCTTTTTATTTTTCTCCTTTGGAAAGCATCATGTGGTGAGGAAAGATCTAGGCACATATGTCCAGTTGGATATGGGTAGCATGAGTTACTATTTTTGACATCACCCAAAGGTGAATACGTTGGGAGGCGAAATTATAAGCCCCTATATTTCTATGTGTCTGGTTGAAATGTTTTGCTCGTGTGTATGCGGTGAGTGTTAGCAATCATAGAAGACTATATGATGGTTGAGTATGTGGAGCTCTTACTTAGACTCTGTTGAATAAGTTGAATTGCAATTGCTTGGTGACTGAGAACATAGGTTGTTGAGTTTCAAGAGAATTCATTGTTTGAACCTGAACATGTGAATTGGTTGCTACTATAACATAAGAAATTTGATGAGAAAGAGTTGCTATTATGATGCTAGGAAAAGTGATTGAAATTATCATTCATCAAACTTGTGCACTTTGCTAGCATTCACACTTCATAAATTATTTCTTTTGTCATTTACCTACTCGAGGACGAGTAGGAATTAAGCTTGGGGATGCTGATACGTCTCCAACGTATCTATAATTTATGAAGTATTCATGCCATGTTACAGTAATTTTATATGGTTTTGGTATGATTTGCATGGAACTAACCCGGACTGACGCTGTTTTCAGCAGAACTACCATGGTGTTGTTTTTTGTGCAGAAATGAAAGTTCTCCAAATGAGCTGAAACTTTTTGACGATTTTTTTGGAACAAAAGAGACCCCCGATGCTTCGTGGGAGGGCCAGAAGAGCCACGAAGAGGGCACAACCCACCAGGGCACCCCTGGGCCCCCTGGCGCGCCCCGGTGTATTGTGCTCACCTCGAGGACCATCTGGCCGTGAGACCGATGCCAAAAATTCCTATAAATAGAGAAACCATCAGAAATAACCCTAGATCATAAGTTCCACCACCGCAAGCCTCTGTAGCCACCGAAAAACAATCGGAACCCCTTTCTGGCACCCTGCCGGAGGGGCCAATCATCTCAGGTGGCAATTTTCATCATCCCGGCGGCCACCATGATGAGGAGGGAGTAGTCCATCCTCGGGGCTGAGGGTTTGTACTGGTAGCTATGTGTTTAATCTCTCCCTCTCTCGTGATCTTGAGATGTCACGATCTTGATGTATCACGGGCTTTGTTAATATACATGGATCATATGATGTTTCTCCCCTCTCTACTCTTGTTGGGATGAATTGAGTCTTTACCCTTTGAAGTTTAGTCTTGTCGGATTGAATGTTCAGATCTGAAAACACATGATGTATGTCTTGCCGTATGAATACTTGAGGTGACAATGGAGTATCATATTGATTCAATATATGTTATGGTAGTCAACTTGCGGATTCCTGCGGTGACATTGGGGCAATCTATGCATAGGGGTTGATGCACGTTTCTATTATCTTTTCTCTGATAGAAACTTTGGGATCCCCTTGTAGTTCTTTGTGTTGGATTAAGCATTATGAATCTGAAATTGTTTGATACATATCGTATAGTAAACTCACGGTTACTCGCGGTGACATTGGGGTATCTAGGTGACATTAGAGTTGGTTGATATGTGTCATATGGTGTTATTTTAGTGCGACCTCTTGATTAGATCGATCGGAAAGGATAGCTTGGAGGTGGTTTCGTACCCTATAAACAATTTCTATCTGTTGTTCTCTGCTAATAGGAACTCGGGAGTGACTCTTTGTTGCATTTTGAGGGATAGTCATATGATCCAACTATGTTGGCATTGTTGAGAGATTGCACTAGTGAAAGTATACACCCTAGGCCTCATTTTCCATCATTGCAATACCATTTGTGCTCCATTTTACTATTTACTACCTTGTTGTTTTTTATTGTTCGCACTACAAAACTGATATCTACTATCCATATTACACTTTTATCACCATCTCTTCGCCGAACTAGTGCACCTATACAATTTGCCATTGTATATTGGGTGTGTTGGGGACTGTCGGTGTCAAAACTGGTGGATCTCGGGTAGGGGGTCCCGAACTGTGCGTCTAGGCGGATGGTAACAGGAGACAAGGGACACGATGTTTTACCCAGGTTCGGGCCCTCTTGATGGAGGTAAAACCCTACGTCCTGCTTGATTGATATTGATATTGTGGATGTTTACAAGAGTGGATCTACCACGAGATCAAGGAGGCTAAACCCTAAAAGCTAGCCTATGGTATGATTGTTGTAAAGTATGTCCTACGGACTAGGGCCATCCGGTTTATATAGACACCGGAGAGGGCTAGGGTTACATAGTCGGTTACAATGGTAGGAGATCTACATATCCGTATCGCCAAGCTTGCCTTCCACGCCAAGGAAAGTCCCATCCGGACACGGGACGAAGTCTTCAATCTTGTATCTTCATAGTCCTGGAGTCCGGTCGATGATGATAGTCCGGCCGATGATAGTCCGGCTGATGATGGTAGTCCGGCTATCCGGACACCCCCCAATCCAGGACTCCCTCAGTAGCCCCTGAACCAGGCTTCAATGACGATGAGTCCGTCGCGCATATTGTTCGGCATTGCAAGGCGGGTTCCTCCTCCGAATAATTCATAGAAGATTGTGAACACCAGGATAGTGTCCGGCTCTGCAAAATAAATTCCACATTCCACCGTAGAGAGAATAATATAAAAATACACAAGTTCAATCTACTGACGTTTTTTGCGGCGTGACGTCACACCACTACCAAGCCGTTATGTTTTTTATTTTACCACCCCAGCGCATTTAGCGAAGCGGTTTCCTTGGCACGTCTTGTCGAAGCAGAGATCGTGTTTCCCCTTAATCCGGGATTCTCATCGATACGGACGTGGGTAACCCAGCCGCGCCATTGATGGTGACGCTTGGGAGATAAGCGAGTTTTACCAGGCAGGTGGGGACGCATAGTCTTCGTCCGCCTACATATAAGGGATAAGGATTCACCTTTTCACCTACGCCTTCTTCCTCCTTTGCTTATCCATCTCCGCGCGCTTGAGCTCCAGCGCCCAAGTTCGCGCATCCCGTCTCGACCTTCTCCGACCATGTCCGGAGCGGGAGGCAAGTGGATGACCTCCTCCGTTACGGAGGAGCACATCGAAAGACTGCGCGGCGCCGGCTATCTGTCCGGCGACATCGCGCACCGGCTGCCCGACGAGGGGCAGCTCATCCCCACCCCCAGGCCCCATGAGAGGGTCTTTTTTCTCCCCCATTTCCTCCGCGGACTGGGCTTCCAACTTCACCCCTTTGTCCGGGGGCTCATGTTCTACTACGGCCTAGATTTCCATGATCTGGCGCCGAACTTCATCCTCAACATCTCAGCGTTTATCGTCGTGTGCGAGGCCTTCCTCTGCATCCAGCCCCACTTTGGCTTATGGCTCAAGACCTTCAATGTCAAGCCGAAGGTAGGGAAGGGCACTCAAGCGGAGTGCAGAGGTGCCATGTTGGGCAAGATGCCCAACGTCCTGTGGTTCGAAGGGGCCTTCGTGGAATCCGTCAAGGGATGGCAATCGGGGTGGTTCTATATCACCGAGCCGTGCGACCCTACATGGGCGGCGGCCCCCGAGTTCAGATCTGGTATCCCCACACAGCTCACCTCCTGGAAAAAGAAGGGCTTGCTGTGGGGTAGTTCGGAGGAGGTGACGGGACTCCAAGCCTGTATCCAGAAGCTGGTGAAGAAGCTCAGGCTCGTTAACGTGGTCCAAGTCATGCTCGTCCGCCGGATTCTCCCATGCCAAGAGAGGGCATTCAATCTGTGGGAGTTCGATCTGGAACAGCACCAGGCGTTGAGCGGGCTCTTCGACACGACGTACGAAGGCGCCTGGAGGGTGCTGTTTAAGGGCGCCGAAGCCCCCGCATCCGCGACTGAAGATCGCGGATTTCGCTCGCAGCGCCAAGCTGACAAGGTAAGTGATTCTACCCCTTTACGGGACACTTGCTTTTCATAGTTTGACTCTATGCGGGCTTTAATTTCCCCTTTTCCTTTGACAGGACTGGATGAGGAAGGCGGAGCAGATCGACTGCCCAGCTCCCATGCCAGAAAACCCAGTAGACACCCGTCTAGCGAGGCTGCTGGTTCCGGCACCGCACGTGGTGCCGGAGAAGAATGCCAAGAAGGAGGCCACGGGTACTTGAAAGAGTTCCCATTTTCAGGTGTCCGACGACTCTGAGGCAGACTCCTCCCCCGAAAACGAGGAGGAGAAAGAGGACTCTCTCCCAGAGGAGGGAGAGAGGAAGAGGAAGGCTTCCCCAACAGGGGAGGCCGAAAGGTCCAAGAAGGGAAGGACTATTCCCCCGGACAGCTCCGCCAACATCAATGTTGGCGAGGAAGAATGGCCTTCAAGGGCCAGGCCTCCGGCGAGATCGTAAGTATCCGGATTCCTGAATGATTTATAATTTCTTGTTATGTCACATAGCGTCCTTCTAATGCCGCATACTGCCTACAGTCCGGCCGATGATGATCTCCCCGCTTCATCGAGCGGGTCATTGGCTCCGTCGGATGTGGACTCCATCCCGACGGCCTTTACCCCTCGCGCCACTAAGGACGCCAAGGTGGGGTCCCAAGGAGGGACCCATCAGGGGGAGGCTCCGGAGGCGCCACAAGGCGGCCTCCCGGACTTTGCGCCGGACTCCACATCAGAACCCGCAAGGGCTCCGGAGTCCGGCCGTCGGCCCCTTCGTAAGAAGGGCGAGACCGTGATGCCGGCGGCCTCTGTCCAACCGGAGGCGCTGGACAACTTGTTGGAGGCGCTTCAAGGCGCTTCCATCAAGGAAGAACACCGCACTATCATGAGTGCGGTGATTCAGAAGGTGCAGCTCGCCCAGAGCAGGCTGTCCGAAGCCTGCAATAGCCTTCTAACAGGCTTTGAGGTAAGAAGTTAAAATTATGTAATGTAATACCGCATAGACAGTAGCCCCTGATGCTTGGTTCGGTGTTCGGAAAGAAAAGCCGGACTGAGGATCTAAAAAGATATACGCAGGGTTGCTAAAAAATTATGTCAATATGGGTGTGCAGGCTGTACTGCTGACCTCTGCCGCACTGACGGCGGAGGTCGGTGCTTTGAAGCAGGAGCTAGAGCGGTCCGAGCAAGAGCTCGGCCGTGCCAAGAAGCAGCTCCAGGACAAAGAAGGTGAGTAACACCACTTTGAATAGTTACCTTACAGAAAAGGATTTAGGTTGCAATAAAAGAATAACAAGGATAACATAGGTACTGCAGGGGCCATGAACGAGGTGGCAGCCCTGAAGGAGGCCGTGTCCGCGGCCGAACATAATGTGGCCGCGGAACGGATGGAGCGAGAAAAGCAGGAGGCGCAGGTGGCGGTGGTTCGGCAAGAGCTCCAGGCTCTCATGGAAAAGCATGAGAGTTTGGAGCGTGACTCCAAGACTCGAGAGTCCGAGCTTGCCTCGGCTCTCGAAAGTGCCAAAGCCGCCAAGGCCGAGGCCCATAAGGCCCTTCAGGAGGTGGAAGATGTGAAGAAAATAGCGGCGGGTAAGGCATTTTTCATGCAAAGCAAGCATGTTAATGTAAACTACCTGACACTTACCCGAATTCGGAGCTCTCCAGGGGCGTTTGCAGATTTGCCTCATAGTGTATCCGATGCCACCGTATTCTACCGTGGCGAGGAGGGAAGCTCAACGGAGAATGTCTTCTGGTCTCAGTATGCTGAGGCCGGCCATCCGGTGCCTCCTAGCGACCAGCTGAAGCAGCTGGTCGAACTCCACAAGGTAGCCGAGGGGGCCATGAAGGGCCTCATAGTCCGGCTGTGGCCTAGAGAGGCCATGCCCGGGAGCTATTTCGGCCTCGTACGGAGGCTGGTGGATGCGTGCCCCTGGGTGGAGGTCATCAAGCGCTCCGCCTGTATTGAAGGTGCTCGTCGGGCCCTTGCCCGCGCAAAGGTGCATTGGGGCAAGCTGGATGCAGAGAAGCTGATCATTGACGCGCCACCAGCAGGCAAGGGATATCGTACACCCGAAATGTACTATAAGACTGTCCTGAAGGGTGCCCGCAAGATTGCAGATGAGTGCCCTCGAGATGTAATTATTGAGTGAACTCTCTATGTAGTATCCTGTGCGCTTGAAAACGTTGTTCATACGCGCTAAGCAACGCTTTTTTTAATTTAAAATATTACCTTCTGTGCGGCCGTTTATAAAATCTGAGAGATGGCAAGTTGTTGGCTTCAGCCCCCATGGCACTAGTGCTGGGGTGTTCGGGATAAACTTGAGCACTCTTGTTCCCATATTTGGGTCCATCTAGGGAGGCGCTCAACACAACGAACAAGGCAACCGGACTTATAATGCTTGAACACTCTCACTTAGCCATAGAATTCTATAATTTTAAATTTCAGCGAAGCCCCTAGTATTCGGAAGACCGACTTTGGGGCGCTATCCACGCCTTCATCGGACATTATCCGGAACTTCGCTCGAAGAGGCGTAGGCCTTTAAGGACCCAAAAAAACCTCTCGAACAGCGACCAGTCTCTCACCTTATCATGACGGTCAGTTTTAGCTTTCTCCACTGAGGCGTTAACCCGGCTCAACCGGGGCGCAATCGCAGTGGTTCTCCCAGTGCTACCTTAGCCGATAGAACGGAAACGTAAGGTGCCAAACATGGGAGCCGGGCAAACCCAACTATTGACCCAAGACATGATTCGGAGTCGATTCATATAATGTTATAAGTTCGGGGTGCCGCACTTGTGAAAGTGTTCGGACTTATCACACCATAATGCGGGGAACATAAGCCCCTGGTGTATTCGGCCGTACCAAAATATATGGATGCAACATGTTGTAAATGAACATATATATAAAGCAATGCATTTATGGGCAGAAGGTGCTGCATTTTATTCAAGAAGTTCTGCTATGAGTGCAGAATGATACAAATAGTGCGGAAAGCAAGGGATTGGACAAATTAAAGGCGTCTCCCTCCAGGGGTAGGCCGCGGAATGGTGTGTAAATTTAATGCTCGTAATGGAGACCACCTGAGTGTTCGTCGCAGCCTTTGTCTCTCCCTGGCTGCTGCATCATGAGTTCGGCAAGTTCGCCGCCGGACAGAGTCCTGTAAAAAAAGGAAAAATAAAAGAAAAGAGCGACACACTTGGGAGCCCCTGGTGTGGTCAAGCCGCACACTGGGGTTTTTGTGGTCGTGCCCCTTCCACTGGACCCATGGTATCTCTAGGGCGTAGTTATGTACGCGGAGAGTCTGTCTTACAATTGTTCGAGGGCTGGGGTTGGGGCCGCATTGCTACGCTTGCTCGGAACATGCCAGGTGGTCTTGGTTGATGTTGCTCCGGGCGCGTTTGGTCGTGTCCGGCCGTTTAACGGCCGGACTAAAAAATTGCCTTAAAAGGCTGCTCTGTACTTCTACCGCGAGAGCCGCTGTATGTTCCTCCGTCCGGAGGGAGCGTTCCGTGTTTCCATTGACCGTGATGACTCCGCGAGGGCCTGGCATCTTGAGCTTAAGGTATGCATAATGCGGCACCGCGTTGAATTTTGCAAACACGGTTCGTCTGAGCAGAGCGTGATAGCCACTGCGAAACGGGACTATGTCGAAGATTAACTCCTCGCTTCGGAAATTATCCGGGGATCCGAAGACCACTTCCAGTGTGACCGAGCCTGTGCAGCTGGCTTCAACACCTGGTATGACGCCTTTGAAGGTCGTGTTTGTAGGTTTAATCCTTGAAGGGTCTATGCCCATCTTGCACTGTATCCTGATAAAGCAGGTTCAGGCTACTGCCGCCGTCCATCAGGACTCTCATGAGGTGAAAACCATCAATGATTGGGTCTAAAACCAATGCAGCGAATCCGCCATGGCGGATACTAGTCGGATGGTCTCTTCGATCGAAAGTGATCGGGCAAGAGGACCATGGGTTGAATTTTGGGGTGACTGGCTCCATCGCGTATATGTCCCTTAGTGCACGCTTCCGCTCCCTCTTGGGTATATGCGTTGCGTATATCATATTTACTGTCCGAACTTGAGGGGGGAATACCTTCTGTCCTCTATTGTTCGGCGGCCGGGTTTCTTCCTCGTCGTCGCTGTGTAGCCCCTTGTCATTGTGTTCGGCAATTAATTTGCCTGCCTGCTTAAATACCCAACAATCTCTGTTGGTGTGGTTAGCTGGTTTTTTGGGGGTTCCATGTATTTGACAAGAGCGGTCGAGTATTCAGTCTAAATTGGACGGACCCGGAGTAGTTCTCTTAAATGGCTTCTTCCATTGACCGGGTTTAGAGCCTCGGAATCCGGCGTTGACTGCCATATCCTCATTGCTGTCGCCGTTAATGCGGCGTTTGTTTTTGTATCGACGCGACCTGCCATTGCGGTCCTTGATATCCAGACTGCCAGCATTTTTGCTCAGGTTGTTGCTGCGAGCTAGCCAGCTATCCTCTCCTGCACAAAAGCGGGTCATGAGTGACGTGAGGGCTGCCATGGATTTCGGCTTTTCTTGTCCTAGGTGCCGGGCCAGCCAGTTGTCGTGGATGTTATGTTTGAAGGCAGCAAGGGCCTCTGCATCTGGACAATCAACGATTTGATTTTTCTTTGTCAAGAACCGTGTCCAGAATTGTCTGGCCGATTCGTCTGGCTGCTGGATTATGTGGCTTAGGTCATCTGCGTCTGGTGGTCGCACGTACGTGCCTTGGAAGTTGTCGAGGAATGCGGCTTCCAGGTCTTCCCAGCATCCAATCGACTCTGCTGGCAGGCTGTTAATCCAATGCCGGGATGGTCCTTTAAGCTTGAGCGGGAGATATTTGATGGCGTGAAGATCGTCGCCGCGGGCCATGTGTATATGAAGGAGATAATCCTCGATCCAAACTACGGGGTCTGTTGTGCCATCATAGGATTCGATGTTAACGGGTTTAAACCCTTCAGGGATTTGATGATCCATTACTTCATCAGTGAAGCATAGTGGGTGTGCGGTGCCTCTGTATTGAGCAATACCGCGACGTAGCTCGAGAGAGCGTTGTCTGTTGTGTTCGGCCCGGCCGGAGTGGTTATGTCCGGCGCGACGGTATTCGTCGTGGGTCTTGGGGCGCCTACCTGATCCATAGATAGATCTGGATTGTCTTGCCTTATCCTCCAATATGTCTCACAAGTCCGGCGCGTTCCCCCGCCGCTTCGCGCTTTTTGAGTGGTGCCGAGGGACGGTTTTGGTGGAGGGTTTGCATGCCTCTCTGTCGCGGCCACGAGGTGGTCGGTCTGCCGTATTGTGCGCTGGTGATGCTGGATTGTATGCTTCCTCCTCTTGTCGGGGGAGCAACTTGCGTTTTGGGTAGCTTTTGGAGGGGCGTTCGAGTTCGTACTCTTCGGCTGCGAGGACCTCGGTCCATCTGTCGGCTAACAGGTCTTGATCAGCTTGAAGCTGTTGCTGCTTTTTCTTTAGATTGTTTGCTGTGGCCATTAGCCTGCGTCTAAAACGCTCTTGTTCGACGGGATCCTCAGGTACGATGAATTCGTCGTCGTCGAGGCTTGCCTCGTCTCCAGAGGGAGGAATGTAATTATCATCCTCGACCTCTTCGTCTGCCGCCCTCTCGTGAGGGCTTGCTTCTGCCTCCTCTTGCGCTGAATCTTGCTAGAGGGGGTTGTCCTCGGCACTTTCTGGGGTGTTGTTATCTCCTGTGCCGGAATCTCCATTCTTGCTATGGCGGGATTTAGAGCGGCGCTGCTGACGTCGGCGCTTGGGCTGTTTCTTTAGGGAATCTGCCTCTGCTGCTTCTTCGCCGTCCCCGTCTTTTGGGGTGTCCACCATGTATATTTCGTATGATGAGGTGGTTTTCCAGTGTCCTATAGGCGCTGGTTCTTGATAGTCTCCGGCATCGTCGTCCATACCGTCGATGTCTTCGGAGTCGTAGTCGAGCACGTCGGTTAGATCGTCGTCGGTGGCTACGAAGTGGGTGGTGGGAGGGTTCAGAATTTCTTCGTCGTCCATGTCCCAACCATCCTGACCATAGTCCGGCCAGGGCTCTCCAGATAACGAGAGATGCTTCAGCGAATTTAGGATATCGCCGAAGAGTGAGTACTGAAAGATGTCCACAGCGGTGAATTCCATGACCTGCGTCCAATCGGATTCGACTGGCGCGGGCGTAGGAGGGTCGGAGTCCGGTAGAGAGTCCGGCGCCTTGGAGTCATGAGCTTTATGTGGGACAAGGTCAGTGTTTGGCTCCATCGCCGTAGAAGTTGCAGCCCCCGAGGCGGTGTCCAGCCACCCGTCCTCGATCTGCGCGATCGGCTCCGAACTATAGATCGAAGAGGATTCGAGTGCCGCCTCCAAGGCGCTGTCTGGCGGCAGAGTTAGGTCATTCCCATCGTGACAGTGCGGCACGCTCGGCTGCGGCTCGGATCCGTCGAGGATCAAGTCCCCGCGGATATCGGTCGTGAAGTTTAGGCTTCCAAACCTGACCTGACGGCCAGGGGCGTAGCTTTCGATCTGCTCCAGATGGCCAAGTGAGTTGGCCTGCAATGCGAAGCCGCCGAATACGAAGATCTGTCCGGGGAGAAAAGTCTCACCCAGGACCGCGTCGTTGTTGATTGAAGAGGCCATCAAACCTATCGGTGACGACACAGAGGAACTCTCAATGAAAGCACCAATGTCGGTGTCAAAACCGGTGGATCTCGGGTAGGGGGTCCCGAACTGTGCGTCTAGGCGGATGGTAACAGGAGACAAGGGACACGATGTTTCACCCAGGTATGGGCCCTCTTGATGGAGGTAAAACCCTACGTCCTGCTTGATTGATATTGATATTGTGGATGTTTACAAGAGTGGATCTACCACGAGATCAAGGAGGCTAAACCCTAAAAGCTAGCCTATGGTATGATTGTTGTAAAGAGTCGGTTACATAGACACCGGAGAGGGCTAGGGTTACATAGAGTCGGTTACAATGGTAGGAGATCTACATATGCGTATCACCAAGCTTGCCTTCCACGCCAAGGAAAGTCCCATCCGGACACGGGACGAAGTCTTCAATCTTGTATCTTCATAGTCCTGGAGTCCGGTCGATGATGATAGTCCGGCCGATGATAGTTCGGCTGATGATGGTAGTCCGGCTATCCGGACACCCCCCAATCCAGGACTCCCTCAGGGACACAAGAGATTTCTTGTATTTGGTTGCAGGCTCGTTTGAGAGAGACAACCTTCATCCTACACCTCTCATGGATTGATAAACCTTAGGCCATCCACTTGAGGGAAAATTGCTACTTTCCTACAAAACTCGGCGCTTGGAGGCCCAACACGTGTCTACAACAATAAGGTTGCGTAGTAAACACCAAAGAAAGTTATCCCTAGCCCATCATGCTCAATCATTGATCCATTCATGAAACACACTCTCATATTAGCTGCATCCAATGCTCAAGTATGATCATACTGCTCCCTAGTTGGTGCTTTATAAGCGAGAATGGAGACTCAAATGAGAAATAAAAATTGCCTAAAGTAAATAGATAAGCCCTTCGCAGAGGGAAGTAGGGATTTGTAGGCGTGCCAGATCTGAAAGAAAAAATTGAGAGATAATTTTTTTTGAGAGGCATACTTTTTCCCATCAATGAAAACGACCGAGTAATTCCCAACACTTTCCATGCTAGATATATCATAGGCGGTTCCCAAACATAAAATAAAGTTTATTACTTTTTCCACCATTCTTTCACAATCCATGGCTAGCCGTATCCACGGGTCCCTTCCATACCAACTCTTTCCACGGAATTTACTATTTGACAACATAAAGTAAATTTATTTTTCATTTCGGGACTGGGCATCCCTATTAACACCATACTCTCATGCAATGACAAGTGAATAAACAATCATCTTGAGAATAACACATCTAGCATGGAAATATTGGCCACTCCTGGCGTTTCATGACTGGTACAAGCACACAAAAAGGAAATTCATTGTGAAAATGAGAGATGGCACATACAAATTTGCTTAGAATGGCATGGAAATACCGCATATAGGTAGGTATAGTGGATTCATATGGAAAAATTGGGTTTAAGGATTTTGGATGCACAAGTAGTATTTCTACTTAGTACATGTGGAGGCTAGCAAGTAGATTGAGAAGCAACCAACCAAGAAATGAAAAATCACACAAGCGAGCATTAAGCATAATTAACACCGAATAATGCACCATAAGTAGGATGTAATTTCATTGCATAACTATTGACTTTTGTGCTTGCATAGGGAATCACAAACCTTAACACCAATATTCTTACTAAAGCATAATTACTCACCAACATGAGTCACATATCACTATCATCATATCTCAAAACTATTACAAAGAATCAAGTTTATTTTGTCCAGTGATCTTAATGAAAGTTTTTATTATATCCCACTTGAATATCTATCACTTTGGGACTAATTTCATATGTTACTTTTGATAAGCTCAAACAAATTTAAGTGAAGAAAATGAGCAGAAATTTTTATCTTCTCTCAAAATAATATAAGTGTCGGTGTACAAAAGTATGGGCTCTTCTATACCCCTTACTTGTGCACGGGCAATCATAGCCACGCCTGTGGCAGGGCTTGGCGGGGCAATAGAAGACCAGATACAAGACTACCAAGACAACATTCAAAATAGTGAACAAAGAACAGAGGACAAGCTAGACCACCCCTGACAACACCCTTGCCGGGGCGGCCTACGTAGCCCCGGCAAGAGCCTTGCCGGGGCAACCTGCTCAGCACTAGCAAGGCCACCACCCTTGAGGCTAAGAGCTCTGACACCGTTGAGAATATCAAGGCCAAGATTCGAGGGCGCATGCATAGTAGCATGCAAATCTTTGTAAAGGTTGGTGGCTTGCGGTTCTACGTGAAAACTAGAAGGTGAAGGCCCTTGGCGGGACCCTTGTCGGGGATGACTGCGAGGCCCCGAAAAGACTCTTGCCAGGGACAATTGCGGGGCCACGACCAGACCCGCACCCGACAAGGTTTCGCTGCATCGCTGCCACTTCAGCATGACAGCCAGCTTGCCAACTAGGCAGACGCCTGTGTGGCAGCATGTAGGTTCTAGGCCAACTAAGCAAGCTCCTGTGTAGTGGCATGTAGATCTTCGGGGAAGCTCTACCACCACGCCAGCATAGCTGCTAGCTATCCAGCATGGCACTATATGCCTCGTCAGGCTGGACATGTGTCAAGGCAGGAAGAGGCGACAATGGAGGGGACAGGTTCTCTTACCGTCCCCGATAAAGCAAAGGGGCACATAGGTAGTGCATTAAGTGTGTTTGTCCTACGATTTCAGAGATAAACTTGTACACTATAGATACTTTCCACCTCCCGTGTGCCGCTGTGGCGACCCCTTTGACATATAAAAGGAGGCCCGAGGCGTACTGAGGAAGGATTCAGACTTTCTGGACTGGGCATGCCCTGCAGCTAGTTCAAGAGCTCAAGAACACTAAATATACACAAAAGCAGGACTAGGGTGTTACGCACCATTGCAACCCGAACCTGGGTAAAATCCTCTCGCCCTGATCACTAGACCTGCTCTTTGCGCAGCTCCTCGTCCTGCCAACCATAAAAGGGATCCTCGTGGTCCCATAGGTGTTCATTTTCCCTGATATCCTTGGCGCGCCAGGTAGGGGGCCGAAGCTGCGAAAATCTGGTCTTGTAGTTAGTGCAGCAGTTTCTTCATCGCCATGGCTCCGAAGAAGAAGACGACCGCGGCGCTCGGTTCATCTGGGGACGGTCCGCCCTTGCCAGCACGGACGGGCAACATGGCTGACACCAGTGGCAGAGGAGCCCAAGATCATCCATGCCACCCTGATACTAGAAGCCAAGTGAGTGGTGTCATCCGCAGCGGTGACAATGATCCGCTCGCCGCCACACCCAAGGACGGAGCCATGCTACCTACGGGCAGCACGGGGACCTCCAAAGGTAGGAAGACGACCCCACTGGTGCACGCACCACGGTCCTCCTAGGTCGTGCATGACGAGCAGCACCGCGACATTGGCGACCCCGGGCGTCGTTGCGGCAAAAGCCCTTAGCACCATTCTCAAGATGCGCAGGGGTGACATGGACATCAAGATACTGGTGAAAAGGGCATGCGGCCGCAGAATCGTGATGGAACTCCTTCTAACATAGTTGGAAGTCCGAGTTCCTCCCGTTCCTCGCGCTTGTCACTGCCACCGACGTGAGCGGAAGTGTTGGCACGAGCGCAGCTACTCCTCGACTTCCCTCCTGCCGCGGAGAGGCAAGAAGAGTGGAGAGATACTATCCAGAGCCTTATTGGCCATGTCAACGGGGATGGCCACCGGGAGGCAAGTCCCTCGCGGTGCCGGACCACTGAGCCGGTGCGCGTTGACAGTGGAAGGGCTAGAGGTGTTGCAACCATGGTGCACTCCCCTCTACCGTGGCAATGGCGATCGCTTGCTCGTTGGGTTGCGCCCATGATAACGTGTGCACGACGTCATCCGACCCACGAGCACGTCACGACCAACATCAAGTTCTTCAGGAATTGCTCAAGGAGGATGCCCAAACCACCATCGAGCGACAACGGAAGCGAGCCACCAATCCAATAGGCGTGCAGGGCCCACCACGTACAGGCCTGCGCCAAGGGATGCCGATGACTTTCCTTATGCAATAACGTGTCTAGCATTCACCCGTGAGTTGCGACAGTTCGAGTGGCCCACGACCCGCACATTCAAACCGGAAGTGCCTGAGAAGTACGATCGCAAGACCCATCCGTCCAAGTTCCTAAGCATTTACACCATTGCGATGCAAGCTGCCGGGGCTCGGGATGGCAAGGTGCTCGCCAACTATTTCCCGTTGGTGCTCAAGCCCAACGTTAGAACATGGCTAATGCACCTGTCGATAGATTCTATCTCCTCTTGGTCAGATCCGTGCCACGAGTTTGTTGGCGCCTTTACTGGCGGCCATGTACCTCCTGGCCAGGCAAGTGATTTGCATGTAATCCCTCAAAAAGACGGCGAATGCTTGCACAAATACATACAAAGATTCAGCCGCGTGCAGTACAACATCCTCGATGTTCATCCTGTCGCTGTCATCAATGTGTTCCATCAGAACATGTGCAACCGTAAGATGCGTGAAGAGCTGGCGGTGAACAAGGTCACGGTTGTCGCCGAGCTATATGTTCTGGCCGACAGGTGTGCCCGAGCTGAAGAATGAAGGAAGTACCGCGGCGAGGAGACCGACATGGGAAGTGACTCTGAGATGACCACGTTGTCGCCCCGACAAAGAAAGGCCGACGACGCAACAGGAAGCGCAAAGGTAAGACCGTGCTTGCTGTTGAGGTCCAGCACCCTTGGCACCACCAAGAAGGCCATGGTTGACGACCCCGACAAAGAGATTGCTGGGTGCGACGCCTGCCGGGCCTTGGCGGCTGCCGGCAAGCCATAAGTATCCGATAGGCAATATTGCAAGACTCAGCACACCAAGGGCCACGACCTCAAAAACTTTCGTCAAGTAGAGCAGCTGATGGAGATAAAGAGGGCTTAGTACGAGAGACAGGATAAAGAGAAGGCCCAAGATGGTGCGGAAGGATCCGGTGAGAAGCGCGACGGCCGGGGAGGTCGCCTCGACAAGGACAAGCAACAAGAGAGGCCTGCTCGAGGCCGCGACAAGAAAGAGGAATATGATGGTCATGGCGATGACAACGAGTCTAGCGAGCGCGAGTTCCAGAAGGCTACAGAGGTTATGTGCGTAGATGGAGGCGCGTCGTTGTATTCTTCCCACTGCCAACTTTAATAGTTGGCGCGTGAGATCAATGAAACAGAGCGGACAATTGATGCACAGAAGCCACTGAAATGGTCCAACACGCCTATCATTTTTGACGCGGAGGATCACCCTCATCACACAACTGCGGTCAGGTGTTTGCCGTTGTTGGTTTCGCCGACAATCCACAACCTCAAGGTGACAGAAATGCTAGTTGATGGTGGGGCTGGTCTGAACTTGATCTCGCCCAACGTGATCAAGAGGTTGCAGATCCCCGACGGAGACCTCGAGGAAATAAGTACGTTTCAAGGGATCAATCCGGGGAGAAGCCAGCCTAAGGGGAAGGTCACGCTACCAGTCACATTTGGTGGCGACCTCAACTATAGGACGGAGAAGATCGTTTTTGATGTCGTTGAGATCCTGTTGCCATATAACGGGATCCTTGGCCGTCCAACACTGGCCAAGTTCTTGGCGGCGTCACACTACGCGTACAACAAGTTAAAGATGCCCGACCCAATGAGTGTCATCACTGTCGATTGCGACAAGAGGGATGCGCTCATCTATGCCGACCAGCTCTATCGAGAGGCAGTTGCAGCACCTGCCGCCAAGACACTTGCTCCTGCCACTGGAGCCTCCGAGGGGAAGAAGACCGACAAGGCCTCAGTCGCCGGCAAGACTTCTGGCCCCGGCAAAGACTCCTGCACCCACTCCGGCAAACGCGCCTCCTTGGAGTGCTGCGTTCCCATTGAGGAAATGCCAGAGAGTTCCACCGGCAAGAGCAAGAAATCCAAGGCAGCAGCACCAGAAACCAAGAAGGTACCTGTTAGAGAGGATTGCACAGGTGAAGCTTTTACGATAAGCTCCACCCTTGACAGCAAGTAGGAAAGCGCGCTCGTCGCCTTCCTCCGAGCGAATGTCGATGTGTTTGCGTGGCAAGCATCTGACATCCCCGGCGTTCCTAGGGAGGTGATTGAGCACCACCTTGCTGTCTGTTCTCATGCATGGCCCGTCAAGCAGAAGGTCAGAAAGCAAGCTTTGGAGTGGCAAGAGTTTATCATTGAGGAGATCAGGAAGCTGGAAGCAGCAGGCTTAGTCAGAGGAGTGCTCCACCCGACCTGGTTGGCCAATCCAATGGTTGTGCGAAGGAAAATGGGAAATGGAGGCTGTGTATTGACTATACAGATATCAATAAAGCCTGTCCAAAGGATCCTTTCCCTTTGTCGCGCATTGAATAGATAGTGGATTCCACTCCCAGGTGCGACCTGCTATCGTTCCTCGACGCCTACTCAGGATATCACCAAATCTTCATGAGGAAGGAAGATGAAGAAAAGACGGCGTTCGTCACCCCATGTGGTACGTACTGTTTTGTACGAATGCCTTTCGGGTTGAAAACCGCTGGTTCGACATTTTCCCGAGGAGTCCAAATTGGTTTTGAGCCCCAGCTACATAGAAATATGGAAGCTTATATGGATGATATAGTGGTCAAAACCAAGGACTGGGCCATGCTCGTGCAAGATCTAGAGGAAACATTCACTAATTTGCGCAAGATCAACCTCAAGCTCAACCCCGAGAAGTGTGTGTTAGGTGTCCCGTCTGGCAAACTTCTTGGTTTCTTTGTGTATCAACGCGGAATCGAAGCAAATTCCGACAAGATCAAAGTGATAGAGAAGATTGAGGCACCAAGACGAGTCAAGGATGTCCGTAGGCTCGCCGGCTACGTTGCTGCTCTGAGTAGGTTCATCTCCAAATCAGCTGAGAGCGCCCTGCCCTTTTTCAAAGTTTTGAAAAAGGCGGGTCCAATGAAATGGACTCCGGAAGTGGAGGCAGCGCTGCAAGATCTGAAGAGGTACCTCTCCTCCATGCCAATACTAGTCGCGCCTAAACCGCAAGAGCCGTTGCTGCTATATCTAGCGGCGATGAATCAAGTGGTCAGTGCTGCACTAGTGGCGGAAAGAGAAGTTGAGGAAGAAGCAGCGACAACACCGAAGCCGTCAGATGACGGGCTGGGGCCTTCCCCGGAAGGGCCTGATGCCGGCAAGGCGGGGCCCCCGGTAGAGCCTGGTCCCGGTGAAATAGAGTCTGTACAAGTGAGTGAAGTAGAATAGAAGAAGAAGGTGATGCAGCACCCGATTTATTTTGTCAGCTCCCTCTTGCAGGGGGCTAGATCAAGATATTCTGGTATACATAAGCTACTTTTTGGCCTCCTTATGACCTCAAGAAAGCTGCGTCACTATTTCCAAGCACATGAGATCATCGTCGTCACTCACCTCCAGTTGCAACAGATCTTGCATAACCCAGATGCAACTGGGAGGATTGTGGAGTGGGTGTTGGAACTGTCAAGCTTTGGCCTCAAGTTTGAAAGCACTTCGACGATCAAGAGCAGGGCCTTGGGAGAGTTCATAGCAGAATGGACCTCCACGCCTGATGAAGAAGTTCAAGGGACCATTCTTCCCGGCAAGGAGACAAGCCGTGATTGGATTATGTACTTTGATGGAGCTTTCTCGCTGCAAGGTGCCGGTGCCGACGTGCTACTCGTCGCACCCACCGGAGAGCGCCTCAAGTACGTACTCCAGATGCACTTTCCCCGGGAAAAGTCAACAAATAATACTGCGGAGTACGAGGAACTGCTTGCCGGTCTGAGGATCATGGCAGACCTCGGAATCAGGAAACTCATCATCAGGGGTGATTCACAGCTTGTCGTCGAGCAAGTGAACAGAGATTGTCAGGGCCCGTTGATGGAGGCCTATGTAGTTGAAGTGAGGAAGTTGGAAGAATGTTTTGACAGTCTGCAAGCAGAGCATGTTCCTCTAGTAGAAAACTGTATTGTCGATGACCTGTCAAAATGCGTTGAGCAAAGCCCATACCAAGGAATAGATCCTTGTTGTTTTCAACACAAACACCGTTGTCCAGCAGCAGGCCTTGCCTCTCCCCTACTTCGTTCGACCACACCCACACCTTCGGCGGAGGCAGGGGCAAAGTAGGGTGGGCCCTACGCTTGCTTACTTGCCTCCGTGGCTACAACCATATTCTGAACCAAGAAGTTCTTGGGTGGTAGGACTGAAGGGAGCACGACAGACTTGGAACAAAACGAGGTTCCGCATGTTCCAAGCTTCATACGGAAATGCATATCAGGGGATGGGAAAACTTATCTAGATCTACAGCCCCCGGAAACCCTAGCTTGCCGTGGGTGGACCTTCGTGTCTTCAGCCTCAGGTAAGCTTGGCTTGCCGGGTCTGGAGCGCCGGCTTGTTCTCTTCCTTCCACTCGGCTTGGTGGAAACATTTATGTACCCTGCAAACCAAAAAGGATGGATAGGAACAAAGAGACGCAAACTCGACCTCTATTCTAGGGGTTAGTCGCCACTAAGCACTATCAACCCTAACCGAGGGAAAGACTCAATCTAGCATGCATGCTATAACTTAGGGTGCCAGCGCTTCGTTTATTTATGCTCAGGGTCTGCGCCTGGCTTTGTACAGAGGGTTACATGCCTTGCCGGCAAGGCTTGTACAAAAGGTGGCTTGCCGGGGGGCCCAGCAGCCGCGCCTTATGGGTAAAGCTTGCGAAGATGCTCGATGTTCCAGGAGTTGCTCACTGGAATGGCATCTTCGGTCTCCAGGCGGACCGCGCTAGGCCTGGTGACTCGTGTTACCCAATAAGGGCCGTCCCACTTCAGCGTCAACTTGTTGGAATTCTTGGCCGACTGAACGCGCCGAAGAACAAGGTCGCCTTCCTCAAAGCTTCGGGCATGAACCTTGCGGCTATGGTAGAGGCGCAAGGCTTGCTGGTAGCGTGCTGCTCCCACAGCCGCCCGAAGATGATCTTCCTCGAGGAGCATTGCGTCATCTTGCCGCAATCGCTCTTGCTCAAGCTCATCATAAGCGAGCACTCGAGGTGACCCGTATATGAGTTCCATGGGGAGAACTGCTTCTGCCCCATAAACCAGGGCAAAGGGTGTCTGGCCGGTGGCTCGATTTGGCGTCATTTTGATTGGCCAAAGAACCGCCGACAACTCATCAGCCCAGCGCCTCCTACTCTTGTGCAGCCTGTCAAAAATATTCGTCCTTAGGCCACGTAGCACTTCTGCATTTGCCCTCTCTTCTTGGCCGTTGCTCCGTGGGTGTGCCAAGGAAGCAAAACATACCTTGCTGCCGAGGTCCTCGATATACTGCATGAAGGTGTAGCTTGTGAACTGCATGCTGTTGTCGGTGATGATTCTGTTCGGCACACCAAAGCGGCAAACTAGCCCCTTGAAGAATTTGACGGCTGACTGTACGGTCACCTTCCTCACTGCTTCCACCTCCGGCCACTTTGTGAACTTGTCAATTGCAACGTACAAGTACTCAACGCCCCCGACGGCGCGGGGAAAAGGGCCCAGTATGTCGAGCCCCCAGACTGAGAATGGCCAGGAGAGAGGGATTGTCTGCAAGGCTTGAGCTGGCTGATGAACCTTCTTCGAATGGAACTAGCATGCTTCACACTTGGTTGCTAGTGCCGTCGCATCCTGGAGGGAAGTGGGCTAGAAGAAACCTTGCCGGCAAGGACCCTTAACCCTATGTGGGAGCCACATACGCCTCCATGTATCTCCGCCACAGCTCCAGTCCTTCCTCCCGGGAGATGCACTTCAATTTCACTCCATTTGGTCTTTTTCTGTACAGAACGTTGTCAATGAACTAGTACAGAGCAGACCGGTGGGCTACTTTCTCTGCTTCTTCCTGCTCCTCAAGAAGCTCCCCTATTTGGAGGAACCAGACAGTATGTTGTGCCCATGCTGGAGCTTGTGGCTCGACGGCAAGGACCAAAGGCATTTCTCCCACCGCGGGAACGGTTGTGTCAGATTTCGGGTTCCGGCAGACCCTCAAGGTTCGAACTCTGGGGTGCACGCGGAGATCACACCTCCTGCCTACCCACGTCTCGTCGCCTTTCAAGGATCTAAACTACATGAAGAAAAACACAAGGGACACGAGATTTATACTGGTTCAGGCCACCATTGTGGTGTAATACCCTACTTCAGTTTGTGGTGTGGTGGATTTCCTCAGGGGCTGATGATGAACAGTACACTTATTGTGGTGGAATACCCTACTCCAGTTTGTAATACCCTACTCGCGAGGGGCTGTTCTTGGCTAGTGCGATGAACTGCTTGGGTGAGTTCAGTCGCCCTGCTCTCTCACTAGTCTACCCAAAATCTCCTCCCTTTCTACTCTGCGGTGGTTAGCTCTATTTATAGAGGGAGGCCCTAGGCCTCTTCCTAAATATTGAGCGGGAAGGGCGCCAACACTTGGCCATTTTGAAGGGGAACATCTAGTACACTTATCCTGGCTAAAGTCAGTCCTCGCCTGCCAAAAACCCTGACGGTGATGCCGGCTTGGGCTCCACGATGACCTCCATCATGTCGCCCTGCTGGTCTTGGTCTTGTTGCACCGAAATGGTTGCCTTTGCTTGATACTCTTGCCTGTGCTTGCCCCCTTTGCACCAAAGAGGAAACAAGGACTCTGCGCAGGCTGGCGCCCGCCGTGCCTCGGTCGTCATGGCTTGCGTCATGGGCACCTCATGAGGTACCCCGCCTTGATCTCTCCGCCTCCTCGCGAGCCAGCCAGATGATGTTGTGCCCGAGGAAGCCTCTTGTCGTCCGCCCCGCGAGGTTTGGCCCCTCGCGAGGGTCTTGAGTATGTGTTGATGAAGATGGGCCGTACTGGGCCACTCCCTGAGCCACGCCGCAGGCCACAGGCAGGCAAGTCTGGGTACCCCCGCTCCCAGAATGCCGACAGTAGCCCCCGGGCCCAAGGCGCGCCCGGACTTGGCTTAGCAGAGAACCGAAGGGGCAAGTGCGAAGCGCCACGGGCCCCATCAGCCTGCGGCCTTGGGCGACGCATGGCGGTTGATTGGACATGGGCGTCCCTGATTCCCCACGACGCCTCGGTAACTGCATGAATTGACAAGAGAGCGGCACCCGTCTAGGCTTACCTTCTTTGCCTTCTCCAGTCATTGCCCAGATACCCATTCTCGCTCCTATCCTTCTTGCTTCCGAAATCCCCAGATCTACTCCAACTGTGCATCTTAGCAAGGCATGGCGCCTCGCCAGACCCCAGCTGGAGCATGGTACTGGCCCGCTCTGGACCCTCCGAATGTGTCAGAGAAGAACCTTGCTCGGATGCGCGAGATGATGGCGGCGCAAGGCAACGACGGGGCGGCCGTGATCAAGGTTGGTTCCGCCCTTCCCCAGGACAAAGGAAGCACCTTCTACCCTCTCTTCATGAGTGCCATCGCCGCCGGTCTGGTGCCTTCCTTTTCGGAGTTCTTCCTTTCTGTTCTCCACCATTTCAACCTGCAAGCTCTGCACCTCCATCCCAACTCTGTTCTTCTCCTGGCGATTTTCGCCTACTACTGCGAGGCTCATGTTGGGGTAAGGCCCTCGATGGCCTTGCTGCGCCATTACTTTTACCTCCGGGTCTCTCGCGGCCCCATCACTGCGTGCGCGAGCTTTGTTGTGTACGCCAGCTCCAACGCTATCTCGAAGCCCGGGAAGAGGATTGAAGGCTTCAGGAGCAAGTGGGTCATGGTGGATGCTGGGCGCATCCATCCCCGGCTGATTCTTCCCACGAGGCAGCCCGAGTCTGTCAACGCTTGGTCCCGCACAAAGCTTGTCGATCCCCGTGCGAAGCCAGTGCTGGAGAGGATAGACGCGGACCTGTGGCCGGGCAACATGGCGACGGCGAAACTGACCGGGGCGTCGCTCCTGAGGGAGTTCCTGGAGCACC
>NC_041389.1:157241705-157267233 GCF_002162155.2 Triticum dicoccoides
CTTGGTTGGGGGAGACGTGGCGAGATTGGAGGGTGCTCCCGTACCCCTGTTCCTTCGGGATGATTGGGAGAAGGTGGTGAACTCCATGCCCGCTTTCAACGGGCACGGGCCTGTGCCCGCGGAGGTTCCTGAGGACCTGGCAGCCCAGGCGACGGTGAACGTATCCTCTGGTGACTCTGGCAGAGAGGAGGAAGAAGAGGAGCAGGAAGAGGAGCTCGATTCTGAGGCGACCGACAGGGAGTCGAGAGCGCCCCTCCCTCGGCGCAGGTCCCGCACTCTTCGCCTCATGCCGGACGATGACAAGGATGGCGATGAGCGAGGCGGTGAGTGCTCGCCCTGATCCCGAAGAAGGACAGGATGGGGCTGGTTCTCCGCGGGCCTGCTCCAGCTCCGAGGCGGTCTTCAGACGTGCCTCCTGCTCCCGAGTCTCTTGAGGTTGATCCCAGCAGCCGGCTCTCGGGCTTCAAGTTCGGCCGGAGGTTGCTTGAGCCCGTGAGCGATAACCAGTAAGTGCTTGATTCTCGTTTTGCTTCTTGCTTCGTTGCTGAGGCTTGACGTCCATATTCCTTGGCTAGGCCGGTGCCTGCGGCGAAAAAGCTGAAGGGGGCCCCTGAGGCTTCGTCCGGGGCAGCACTTCCACCCGCGGGATAAGGGGGCGGCAAGACTCGGGCCTCCCCTGCATGGTCATCCTCGCGAGGCCCGGCGGGGCAAGATGGGGCGAGCTCAGCCCCCGTGGCCCAAGCGACTCCCGGCGTGTCCCTGCCTGACGCCACTGCCGCAGTTATCGGGGTGCAGAAGGTCCCAACTCATGGTGCTGTGATCATGCTGCCGTCTTCTCCTCCTACTCCGCCAACTGCCATTTCGGCGACTCCTTCTACTGTCCTGGATCGTGCTGCTCCTGAGCTGGACCGGCTGCGAGAAGATCTTCAGGGCGCCGACCCTCGCTTGGTGGCCGGGCGCCTGGAGCTGGCCTCCGGCTGGGTCCGGTCTGATGCTTCAGTTCGAGCGGTGCTAGCTCAGGCCGCAACGGCTTGCGACGAGGAGAAGCAGGCCATCCTTGAGGCCAAGGCCGCTCGCGACGCCGCCTTGGGTGAGGTTGCGGATGTCCGGGGTTACTGCAAGGTGCTGGAGAGCGAGCTGCAAGGCATGCACGACCAGCTCGCCAAGGAGGCCCGTGACCGCCAGGAGAAGGAGGAAGATATGAAGGCTCGTGAGGCTGCCGACAAGGACCGGGATGCCAAACTAGATGAACTCCATGGCCGCTTAGGTGCGCTGGAGCAGGCGTTGGAGGCGAAGAGGATCGAGCTAGACGGCAAGGCGCGGGTCCTGGCCGAGGACCGCGTGGCCTTCGCGAAGCTGGAGGAGAAGAATTGCACCTTGCTGAAGACGCTTTATGACAGCAGCCTGGAGAGCCCGCTGGCTGGCGCCGAAGACGGCCCCGCCAAGCTGCTTCCCTTCCTGGTCCGCGGCCTTGAAGATGTCTCCCTCGGCCTTGGCCCCATGGGTGAGGATGAGGCGCGTCTCCTTTCTTCTGCAGCGCTGACGCGCGTCTTCACCCACGTCTACCTCCGCGACCCCGGCGTTGACCTTGACAGCCTGCTGGAGCCTGTGAGCAGCGAGCTTGCCGCTATCGCTGCTGAGGCCGTGAAGGGTCGAGCAGAGGCTCTGCTAGCGAAGTTCCATACTTTCAGCACCAAGCCAAGGCGAGGCGCTGCCGATCTTGAGGCTCCACGAGGCGAAGTCGCCCAGCGCAGCTCCGTCACCAGCGACGGCACCGCCAGAAAGTGACCTCTTCGCGGCTCCTGTCCTGCTTTTAGCTCCTGCAACATGCATCATGCCTCATGGAGGCATTTAAACTTGTGTTTGGCGTTGTCAAAGCACTCTATGGACTATAATATTTGCTTTTGAATTCCTTGAGATTTGCGCTTTTCCTTCCTACTTGTTTGTGTTCTACATCGGCAGAGCCCGGCCCCGCGCATACCTCAGCCGCTGTTAGCCTCGACCGGAAACCAGGACAGGACCAAGGAGTGAGGGGCTACGTGACCAGTTAGGCTCCTGAGTTGCGATGCTCAGGAGTCCCCCTTGACGCGCGAATAGCAAGTAGGGAGGGGAGATGTATGAGTAAATCTACCGTTCTACGTCGGCAGAACCCAGCCCCGCGCATACCTCAACCGCCGTTAGCCTTTCGGAACTAAGGGGTGAGGGGCTACGTGACCAGTGAGGCTCCTGAGTCGCGATGCTCAGGAGTCCCCCTTGACTTTCAAACGGCCTTCATACCTTCGCTCCGCTCGGGGAGAGACGTGCGACGAACCAGGCCCGATGGGCCTGGCTGGGTGGCGTGCGCCTGGGCGTGACCCGGGCGTAGCCCCCATGCCCAGCCTCCTTCGCGCGGAACTCCCGAGGGGAGGCGTTACGATGGGGCCGGACATTGAGCTCTGGGCTCCCTGAGGTTGATGCGGCCGGGGCCACCCTCAGTTGTTTATCACCAGCGCGGAGCATAGTGCTTCCGTATACGTATGGGCATAGCCGCTCCTCGGCAGTGTCGTCAGCCAGCGCGGAGCATGGTGCTTCCACTGGTGCGTGGGAGGGGGCTCCCCTATGGGAGGAGCCCCGCGGCGTGTACAACCCCGCCCTGACACGTGGCTGGCACGGTAGGGCCTGACGAGGTGTATCTGGGCACCCGTGAGCCAGCGCGGGACTCACGGGGCCCTACCTCAAGGCGGGTTGCGCCTGCCTCTGGGCCTTTATTTGTAATGTGTTCCTGCAAATTTGGTTAGATGCCGACGCTCTACGTCCTCGGGTCCCGGCCCTCGAGCAAGCTCAGCCGTCGCTGGTATGCCAGGTCGCGATGTCGTGCACAAAGCCAGAGGGTGAGGGTTGGAGAGCCAGTAAGATCCCATGAGTCGTGATGCTCAGGTAACCCCCTTTAACGTGCGAGCGGTCAACATGAAGGAAGAAGGGTGCCGTGGACAGACATCAAGTAATGATCATGATGGATCAAACGCACGACCCGAATAAACGCGAGAGGGATACATGTTACTGGGTTTGGCCCGAGTGGCTTGGGGATAATGCAGCCCGAGGGGCGCCCCCAATAAAGTAAGCTAAAACATGAACCAAAGGGATACATGCCGCAGGGACGGACCCACGCGGCCTGGGAATGATGCAGCCCTGGGGGGGCGCTCCCAGCTCAAAATGAAGCTCGAAGGATGTCACCTGATGATGTTGAAGATGAAGGGATGCTGAGGTAGCGGTCGGCGTGCACTGCGGAAGCCGATCTTCACGAGCCCCCAGCCCTAGGAGCCTCGGGAGGCTCCTCGCGGACCATCTCCATCTCCGCCAGGACTGTGGAATGCCTGGCCACTTGAGCCTCCAGGATGCTCCTCATGAGGCGCTGACGCACAGCAGCCGCGTTCGGCAGGCCGTAAGGCATGCGAACATAGCTGTGGGGTGGACCTTCGTAGCGTCCCATGCGTGAGGGCCAGAGGCGCTCTTGAGAGGCGGCTCGGTTGAGTCCTGGTATGTCGATGCAGACGCACAACCCACCATCCTCGCCTGGATGGGGAGCTACGGCGGGTAAGCGGCGGCTGCCACTCATGACTCTTGACTCCTACAGCTCCTGAATGATCTCGCTGACGAACTCCCGAGGGTTTGGCCCTCCTTGCCTTGCTCCTTCCTGAGGGAAACGTGCTTTGAAGAACGCTTCCAAGTGGTGCCTGAGCGCCTCCCTCATGATCCTAGCAAAGTCGATGGCCCTCCAGGAGAGAGCCCCCGAGCCTTGCTCGAGTAGGGCGCTGGGTGTGCCTTCCTATGCGACAGAAGGAGGCACCCCCTGAACAGGCGCGGACCCTGAGGGGCCTGCCTCTCGAGGGGTCGGACCAGGCGACGTCTTCTTCTTCTTAGGGGCAGCCTCAGGAAGCCTTCCGCTCCTGTGATCTAGGTCTTCAATTGACGCGGCTTGAAAAGTGTGTTCCAGAGAACACACATCGTCTCTCTCTTCACAAGGCACCGTGATGACTCCACCGCTTCCTGGCATCTTGAGGACATTGTAGCCGTGATGAGTCACGGCCATGAACTTGGCCAGGGCTGGGTACCCGAGGATGGCATTGTACGGTAGGCGAATGTGCGCGACGTCGAAGTCAATGAGCTTGGTGCGGTAGTTGTCGCGCTTCCCGGACGTAACAGGAAGGCGGATCTGCCCTATCGGAACCGTGGAACCATCAGTGACTCCTGAGAAAGGCTTGGTTGGCTGCAGCTGATTGTATGGCACTTGGAGATTGTTGAACGTCTCAACGAATAGGACATTGAGCCCTGCTCCGCCATCGATGAGTGTCCTAGTGACTTGCACATTGCTGATGATTGGGGAACAAAGCATCGGGAGGACTCTGGCTGTGGCCGCGCACTTGAGCTGATCCGCTGAGCTGAACGTGATGGCGCACGCTGACCACCTGAGAGGGCGTGTGGCCTCAAGCTTGGGGAGGACTGCATCCACTTCACAAGCAAACTGCTTGAAGATGCGCTGAGAGGCCGGGGCCTGAGCGCCGCCCAAGATGCAAGCGATTGTGCGCGGCTCCTGGAAGCCTCCAGCCCCCTCGTCCTGATGATGGTCTTCATTCCTCCTCGGCTGTGGTGGCAGAGAAGGGAGTCCCGCGTTGCCTTTTGGGCGATCCTCGCGAGGCTGATCCCTCCAACCTCCCTCGCGAGGCGGGTCCCTCCAACCTCCCTCACGAGGCTGGTCCTGCCAGCGGTCCTCGCGAGGTCGGTCACGCCACCCTTGGCGAGGGCCATGGTCTTCCCATCGTCCTCCACCTCTTCCTCCTCCTCGGCCATAGCCCCGGTCGCTGCACTCGGGGCATCGGCCGGCACGCACGTCCTGCACGACCCTGAGCTCTTGGCATTCGTTGGTGTTGTGGGTGTGGAGGTCGTGGTACACGCAGTACCAGCTGCCCTTGGATGACTCAGGCTGATCCCTGCCTCGCTTGGTGTCCGGCTCTGCTACAAGCACGGCAGCCCCCTTGCATTTCACGTCCTTGACCTTGGGCTTCTTCTCTTCTGGGTCGGCAGCTGGCAGCTCAAGGAGGGAAAGGCGCCCTTCCTCAGCCCTAGCGCACTTGGTCGCCAAATTGAACAGCTCCAGGGAGGTGCACAGGTCCTCATGGATCGCAAGCTCCTCCTTCATCTTGACGTCACGCACGCCGTCGGAGAAGGCTGAGATGATGGCCTCCTTAGACACCCTTGGGATCTTAAGGCGAGCGCTGTTGAAATGCTGGATGAACTTCTGCAGGGTCTCTCCCGCCGCTGCTTGATGCGGCGCAAGTCGCTCATGGCCGGGGGCCGGTCGCGGGTGCCTTGGAAGTTGGCGATGAAACGGGTGCGCATCTCGTCCCAGGAGGAGATCGTGCCAGGAGCCAGGTTCAGGAGCCAGGTGCGGGTACCGTCCTTGAGCGCCATGGGGAACCAGTTCGCCATGACCTTCTCGTCCCCGTTGGCGGCTTCGATACCCAGCTCATAGAGCTGGAGGAACTCCGCAGGGTCAGCCGTGCCATCATAGCGCAGGGGCAGATCTGGCTTGAACTTGCCCGGCCAGGCCACACTGCGCAGCTCGGCGGTGAAGGCACGGCAGCCTGGAGTGGCTGCGGGAGGCCTTGGGTGACGGAGAGCTTGATCTTGGAAGTCTCTGTGCGCTGCCGCCAGGAGCAGCGCGGGGTCTTGACGCGTTGGAGCAGGAGCGCGTTCGTGCCGGGCCGGTGCGGGGAGCACACGGGCAACTTCTTGGGGGCGAGGGATCTCTTGGCAGCTCTTCTCTTGCTGTGCTGGCGCTGGACGGAGTGGGTTACGCCCAGGGGCCATGCGCCTTGGGGCCAAGGCGCCTTCTTGAGGTGGAGGTGGCTGAGGCGCCCCCGGAGCTTTGTCGCCCGCGCAGGGCAGGGCACGATGCAACGAGAGGGATGGCGCAGGGGATGCGGGCGAGCCACTCGTCGTAGAGGTCGTCGACGGGACGGTAGTGCAGGAGCTCCCACGCCAGGAGCAGTGCGGCGTGCGCGTCCGCAGGAGCGCGACGTGCGTGGGACGAGGAACCGGCTGGAGTCAGCGATGGGGTGGTGGTGCGGCCTTCTCGCCGCACCGAAGGATGCAGGGACGACGTCTACTGCTCGTTCCCCGCCGGGCCGGTGGCGGCGTTGACGGAAGGTGACGGGGAACGGCGGGGGCGCCCATCGACGGGGGCCGTCTGGGCGATGCGAGTGGCGAGAGCGGCCCGGCGCTCAGTGCGGGCTCGACGAGCATTTGACATGGATGCGACGGGCGGCGAAAAACAAGGTGATGGAAGGCAGATTCCGGCGCACCCCTACCTGGCGCACCAAATGTCGGATTTCGGGTTCCGGAAAACCCTCAAGGTTCGAACTCTGGGGTGCACGCGGATATCACACCTCCTGCCTACCCACGTCTCGTCGCCTTGCAAGAATCTAAACTACACGAAGAACAACACAAGGGACACGAGATTTATACTGGTTTAGGCCACCATTGTGGTGTAATACCCTACTCTAGTTTGTGGTGTGGTGGATTGTCTCAGGGGCTGATGATGAACAGTAAAAGGAAGAATAGCCTTGCGAGGGGCTGTTCTTGGCTGGTGCGATGAACTGCTTGGGTGAGTTCAGTCGCCCCTCTCTCTCATTAATCTACCCAAAATCTCCTCCCTTTCTACTCTGCGGTGGCTAGCTCTATATATAGAGGGAGGCCCTGGGCCTCTTCCCAAATACTGAGCGGGAAGGGCACCAACAATTGGCCATTTTGAAGGGGAACATCTAGTACACTTATCCTGACTAAAGTCAGTCCTCGCCTGCCAAAGACCCTGACGATGACGCCGGCTTGGGCTCCACGATGACGTCCATCCTGCCGCCCTGCTGGTCTTTGTCTTGTTGCACCGAAATGGTTGCCTTTGCTTGATACTCTTGCCTACGCTTGCCCCCTTTGCACAAAAGTGGAAACAAGGACTCTGCGCAGGCTGGCGCCCGCCTGGCCTCGGTCGTCATGGCTTGCGTCATGGGCACCTTGTGAGGTACCCCACCTTGATCTCTCTGCCTCCTCGTGAGCCAGCCTGATGAGGCTGTGCCCGAGGAAGCCTCTTGTCGTCCGCCTCGCGAGGCTTGGCCCCTCGCGAGGGTCTTGAGTATGTGTTGATGAAGATGGGCCGTACTAGGCCTCTCCCTGAGCCACGCCGCAGGCCGCAGGCAGGCAAGTCTGGGTACCCCCGTTCCCAGAACACCGACAGGTTGCCTCCACGGCAAGGGCTTGGCACCCCATCGGAGTCGGTTGTCCCACGGCATGCTTGGCCTCCACGGAAACTCCTTCGCCGACGGCCCCAAGGAGCTCGGTACGGAAGTACTTGCCGAGGCCTAACTTCCTTCACTTCTTTTGCTCTGTTGATGGTTCAACGGATGGTTGAGTTAACCGAAGCACAAAAGTACCAGGTTCCACAGGTATCTTGAGGGCGGCGCATTTTGGCAGGTAGTCGGCAACGTCGTTCTCCATGCGGGGAACATGCTCTGCCTGTATGCCGTCAAAGCGCTCCTCCAATTTCCTCACTTCATCCACGTAAGCTTCCATCAATGGGCTCTGGTAGTCCTTGTTGATCTGCGTGACGACAAGCTGCAAATCACCCCTGACGATGAGCTTCTTGACTCCGAGGTCTGCGGCGATCCTGAGACCGGCAAGCATTCCCTCGTAGTCGGCAGTGTTGTTCGTCGTTATCTCCCTAGGAAAGTGCATTTGGATCACGTACTTGAGGTGCTCTCCTATGGGTGCGACGAGCAGCACACCAGCGCCGGCGCCTTGTAGCGAGAAGGCTCCATCAAAGTACATGATCCAATTGCGACTCGTTTCCTTGTCGGGGAGAGTGGTCTCCTGGACCTGTTCGTCGGGCGTCGAGGTCCATTCAGCAACGAACTCCGCCAAGACTCTGCTCTGAATCGTCGAGGTGCTTTCGAACTTCAAGCCAAAACTTGACTGCTCCAGGGCCCGTTCCACAATCCTCCCCGTTGCATCTGGGTTATGCATTATCCGTTGCAATGGAAGGCGGATGACAACGGTGATCTTGTGTGCTTGGAAGTAATGACAAAGCTTCCTTGAGCCCATGAGGAGGCTGAAGAGCAATTTCTGCACACCGGAGTACCTCGACCTAGCCCCCTGCAAGTGGGAGCTGATGAAGTAAACTGCGTGTTGCACCATCTTCTTCTTCTGCACCACTTCATCTAACCGCGCAGGCCTTGTCGCACCAGTGTTAGTCCTTGCCGGGGAGGGTTCTAGCTCGCCATCAGTCGGCTCTACGGTTGTTACCGCCTCTTTGTTGACCTCCCTCTATGCCACCAGCGTGGCGCTAACCACTTGATTCGTTGCCGCTAGGTACAATAGCAATGGTTCTTGTGGTTTAGGCGCAACCAGCACTTGGGTAGAGGAGTGGTATTTCTTAAAATCCTGTAGCGTTGCCTTGGCCTCCGGGGTCCACTCCATGGGGCCCGCCTTCTTCAAGATCTTGAAAAAGGGAAGGGCACGCTCCGCGGACTTGGCGATGAATCTGCTCATGGCGGCAGCGCAGCCAGTGAGCCGACGCACTTCCTTGATCCTCTTAGGTGCCTCAATCTGCTCGATGGCCTTGATCTTGTCTGGGTTTGCCTCAATCCCACGCTGCAACACAAAGAACCCGAGAAGCTTGTCGGACGGGACACCGAAGACACACTTCTCAGGGTTCAGCTTGAGGTTGATCTTGCGCAGGTTTGCAAACGTTTCCTCCAGATCTTGCACAAGTGTTGCTTTGTCCTCGGTTTTGACTACTATGTCATCCATATAAGCTTCCATATTTCTATGTAGCTGGGGCTCAAAACCAATTTGGACTGCTCTTGCAAAAGTCGAGCCAGCACTCTTCAACCTTAAAGGCATTTGTAAAAAGCAATACGTACCACATGGGGTGATGAATGCTATCTTCTCCTCATCTTCTCTTGTCATGAAGATCTGATGGTACCCTGAGTAGGCGTCAAGGAATGATAGCAGGTCACACCCGGCCGTGGAGTCAACAATCTGGTCGATGCACGGCAACAGGAAAGGATCTTCCGGACAAGCTTTATTGATGTCTGTGTAATTGATACACAGCCTCCACTTTCACGTTCGCCTTGCGCACCACCACCGGATTGGCCAGCCACATCGGATGGAGCGCCCCTCTTACCAAGCATGCTGCTTCTAGCTTCCTGATCTCTTCCGTGATGAACTCCTGTCTCTCCAAAGCTTGCTTCCTTACCTTCTGCTTTACGGGCCGTGCATGTGGACAGACAGCAAGATGGTGCTCAATCACTTCCCTGGGAACGCCGGGGATGTCAAATGCTTGCCATGCAAACACATCGACATTCGCCCGCAGGAAAGTGACAAGATCGCTTTCCTATTTGCCATCGAGGGTGGAGCTTATGGTGAAAGCTCCTCCCGCGCCATCCTCCTTGGCAGGCACCTTCTTGGCCTCTGGTGGTGCAGCTCTGGACTTCTTGCTCTTGCCGTTGGAGCTCTCTAGCACGTCCTCGATGGGAGCGCAACACCCCAAAGAGGTGCGCTTGCCAGAGTGGGTGCGAGGAATCTCACTGGTCTTCTTTCCTCATGGGGCTTCAACGGCAGGAGCAGATGCCTTGGCTTCCCGGTAGAGTTGGTCAGCACAAATCAATGCATCTTTCTTGTCGGAGGGGACGGTGATGATGTTCATCGGCCCAAGCATCTTCAGCGTGTTGTAGGCGTAGTGAGAAGCCGCCATGAACATGGCCAACGCCGGGCGGCCGAGAATCCCGTTGTAAGGCAAGGGGATCTCGGCTACATCAAAGACAACCCTCTCCGTCCTGTAGTTCAACTTGCCTCCAAACATCACGGGCAGCGTGACCTTCCCCTTTGGCTGGCTCCTCCTCGGGTTGACCCCTTGAAACGTGCCCGTCTCCTCGAGGTCTCCATCAGGAATCTACAGCCTCTTGATCACAACAAGCGAGATCAAGTTCAGACCTGCCCCGCCGTCAACTAGCATCTTTGTCACCTGGAGGTTGCGGATCGTTGGTGAAACCAGCAATGGCAAGCACCCGACCACAGTAGTGCGGTCAGGGTGGTCCTCGGTGTCGAAGATGATAGGCGTGCTGGACCACTTCAATGGCTTTCGTGCATCGAGTGATGGCTCCACCGTTGTAATCTCACGTGCCCACTGCTTGAGCTGGCGGTGGGACGCATGTAGCGAGGTACCACCATCGACGCACATGGCCTCTGTAGCTTTCTGGAACTCGTGGTCGCCGGACTCATCGCCCTAGTCATGATAATCGTCTTCCCGCTTCTTGTCGCGGCCTCGGGCGGGCCTATCTTGCTGATTATCCTTGCCGTGGCGGCCTCCTTGGCCTCCGCACTTCTTGTCGGATCCCTCGGCACCCTCTTGTCCCTTCTCCTTGTCCCGCTACTCATACTCAGCTTTTTTGCTTCTCAGCGAGCAGCTCAACTTGCCGGCAATTCTGGAGGTCGTGGCCCATGGTGCGGTGGATCTTGCAATACTACTTGTCGGAGCCCCCTCGCTTGTCGGCAGCCACCAAGGCCTGGCAAGCGGCACACCCGGCAACCTCCTTGCCGGTGTCACTTGCATTGGCCTTCTTGGCAGTGCCGGTGTCGTCGGACCCCTCTACGGCAAGCACGGTCTTGCCCTTGCGCTTCCTATTATGGCGCCGACCCTTATTTGCCGGGGCGGCGGTGTCATCCGTGGAGTCGGTTTCCGTGCCGGGGTACTTCCTCCCCTCTTCTGCTGGAGCACACCGATCGGCCAGAACATAAAGTTCGGCCACATCCTTGACTTTGTTCATCACCAGCTCCTCACACATCTTGCGGTTGCGCATATTCTGATGGAATGCACTAATCACGGCGAACATCTGGGATGTTGTACTACACTCGGCTGAATCTTTGGATGTACTTGTGCAAGTTTTCTCCTTCCTTCTGGGGGATGATATGCAAATTGCTCGCCTGGCCATGAGCTTGGTGGCCTCCAGTAAAGGCACCAACAAACTCATGACACAGATCCGACCAGGAAGAAATGGAGTCCACCGACAAGTGCATCAACCATGACATAACATTAGGCTTGAGTGCCAACGGGAAGTAATTGGCAAGCACCTTATCATTGCGGGCCCCAGCAGCTTGCATCGCGATGGTGTAGATGCTGAGGAACTCCGACTGGTGAGTCTTGTCGTTGTACTTCTCGCCAACGTCGGGCTTGAACGTGCGGTGGGAGGGCCAGAAGAACTTTCGCAGCTCACAGGTGAAGGCCGGACAACCCACCTCGTAGGGTAGGCCACCGTAGCCTCCCGGTGCTGGGTGGTCCATAGTGGGCCCTGCCCGCCTGTCCGACTGGTGGCACGCATCAAGCCGGCGCTCGATGGTGGCTCGACGGTCTTCATGAGCTCGCTCCCGAAAAACTTGACGTTGGTCGCGGTCGGTCCGCGGATAGGACGACACTATGGAGATATCATCACGAGCGTCGTCGCGACGGATTGCACCTGCGGTGGCTGGTGTGGAGGAGGAGAGTGCATCGTGGCTGCATTGCCTCCGGCCAGTCCACCGTTGGCATGTGGTGGCTCGACGGAGCGACGGCCTACGGGCCCCACCAGTCGCAGCTCATCTTTATTGGCGATGCCGACGAGGCTCCGGACAGTGGCCCTCCATTCGTCGAGCTTCTCCGCAGTAGGAGAAAAGTCGAGGAGCAGCCGCGCGCGCTAGGGCTTCTACTGGTGTGGGCGGCGGTGAAAGATGCATGTACCGTGACGCGCTTCGACTTCAACAAGGTTAGATGGATCTCTATCACGGCCTGCGGCTGCCCTCCATTTTCGTCAACACCTCGGCGCGCATGCTGGCCCTCCTCCTCACGTGAAGGATGCGCAGGGCTCTTCCTAGGGCAGCGCCCAGGGTCACCAGTGGGGCGGCGCTGCTCATCGCACACAACTCGAGAAGAGCGCGCCGTGGGCGCCGGTGTTGGTGTCTTGGAGGTCGCCATGCCGCCGTCTGGTGGCACGACGACACCCTTGGAGGGCCCCGCGCTACCTGCGGGGGGCCCAACTCCGTCTCTGGAGTTTGCGGCGTGTGGCTCATCGCCTCGCGCACGAACGACGCCACTCACCAGGCTCGGACTGCCAGGGTGATGTGGATGTTCGTAGGCTGCAGCACGGGTTCTTTCCACAACTAGCCCGCTACTGGTCCGCACCGGTACAGGCAGTCTAGTCCCGGATCAACCGATCGCCGTGGTTATATTGCTCTTGGGAGCCATGGCAACGAAGAGTTGTGCTACTAGCTGCTAAACCAGATTCTCACTACTGCACCCCATACCTCGCACGCCAAAGATGTCGGTGGGAAACGACACCTATGGGATCACAAGAATCCCTACTACAATTGCGGGGTGCTGGGTCGTGAGGAGAGCGGGATCAGCAGTCAGTACAAGCACACGGGTCATTTACCCAGGTTCAGGCCACAAGGATGCGTAACACCCTAGTCCTGCTTTGATGTGTATTTCTGTGTTCTTGGAGTTCTTGAGCTAGCTACAATGAGCGTAACTTGTCCTAGGGTCCGAATCCTTCTCCTGGATGCCTTGGGCCTCCTTTTATAGGAAAGGGGGTCACCACAGTGGCACACAGGAGGTGGCATCGGGGTACTGTGGTTAAGCCTATCGCTAGCTATTATAGGACAAGACACATTTAATGCGCCTCTGACGTGTCCTCTTCACTTTACCGCCGCTTCGCCCTGCCTTGTCACGCGCCTGGGCCAGCGAGGCGGTCAGCGCCATGTAGGCTGGCAGGCTGCTGTGGTGACACGGTGGTAGGGCCTTCAGGAAGATTTGCATGCCACCACGCAGGCATGCGCTGAGTTAGCCGAGAAGCCTCATGCCGACATGCAGGCGCCTGCCCAGCTGGTGAGCTGGCAGCTGCATGGGAGCGGTGGTAGAAGGTTAGCGGGTGCGGGCATGGTTGTGGCCTTGCGGACGTCCTCGGCAAGGGCCTTGCCGGGGCCCCGGCAAGGGTCTTGCCGTGGTGTTGCGGTCATCCCCGACAAGGATCCTGCTGGGGGTCTAGTGGGTTTCCTCGGCAAGGATGTCGCCGAGGTTCGTCGTCTTTTGATCTTCTTCTGATTTTGAGTGTTTCTTGTCTTCACAAAGATCTTCATGCCATCACGGAGGCGCCTCCCGAGCCCCGGTTCCAACGCGGTTGGTGGTGTTGGGAAAATTGGGGCTCAAGGGTGGCGCACCCCGCTGGCGTCAGGTAGGCTGCCCCCGCAAGGTCCTTGCCGGGGCCGTGGAAGCCGCCCCGGCAAGGGTCTTGCCGAGGAAACCACTTCGCCTTCTTGCTCTTTATGCCTCTGTCTTGGCGTTGCTTTGACCGTCCCGCGGCTTTGATTTCCTGTCTCTGCCCTGCTTAAGTGTGGCCGTGGGCGCGACACTGACTGCCCATGCACCAATAAGGGGTACAAAAGAGCGCCCCTACTTTGGTACACCGACAGATATGCATCACACAATCTCAGATTCATCTATTCAAACCAACACGAAGAACTTCAAAGCATGACCCAAAGTTTCTACCGGAGTGTCAAGACAAAAACGTGTGCCAACCCCTATGCATAAGTTCACAAGGTCACTAAGCCCGCAAGTTGATCACCAAAACATACATCAAGTGGATCACGAGAATATCCCATTGTCACCACAAATAAGCACATGCAAGACATACATCAAGTGTTCTCAAATCCTTAAAGACTCAATCCGATAAGATAACTTCAAAGGGAAAACTCAATCCATTACAAGAAGGTAGAGTGGGAGAAACATCATAAGATCCAACTATAGTAGCAAAGCTTGCGGTACATCAAGATCGTGCCAAATCAAGAACACGAGAGAAAGAGAGAGATCAAACACATAGCTACTGGTACATACCCTCAGCCCCGATGCTGAACTACTCCCTCCTTGCCGTGGAGAGCACAGGGATGATGAAGATGGCCACCGGTGATGGATCCCTCCTCCGGCAGGGTGCCGGAACAAGGTCCCAATAGGTTTTTTGTGGCTACAGAGGCTTGCAGCGGTGGAACTCATGATCTTCTTTCTGTTTTGGAAGTTTGGGGATATATAAGAGGTGTTGGCGTCGGGAACAAGTCAGGGGGGGCGTCCACGAGGCAGCCACGAGGTAGGGGGCGCACCCAGGGGGGTAGGACGCGCCCTCCACTCTCGTGGTGGCCTCGGGACTCTTCTGGTCCATCTCTGATACTCCGTGGGCTTCTTCTGGTCCAAAAACTATCTCTGTGAATTTTCAGGTCAATTGGACTCCGTTTGGTATTCCTTTTCTGTAAAACTCAAAAACAAGGAAAAACAGAAACTGGCACTGGGCTCTAGGTTAATAGGTTAGTCCCAAAAATCAGATAAAATAGCATATAAATGCATATAAAATATCCAAGATGGATAATATAATCGCATGGAACAATAAAAAATTATAGATACATTGGAGATGTATTAGCGCATCACCCTCAACGGCTTTGAAGTGACCCGCACTCTAGCTAGGCGAGCATGCCCAAACGCTGGCCTGAACTAGGTATCGACATATCACTCCCTTGTTCACTGTTCCAATGATGTTTGGATATCCTTTTACTGCTCTCTTAGCTTACACACCTATGCAACTCTGATTTTAACTCTTATTTCTTCTAAAGATATCATCTCAAACAAGCAAAACCATTTTTAGCGAAGCATGACAGCGCTACGGGATCTGGTACACATCCTGCACACCAGTATAACCTTGTAAGTGCATGTCCTTCGGTACAACATCAAGGTCGATACCTCTTATTTGATCAGCCATTCACCATTTCAAAAATGTAGAGGAGGATGCAAGGAGCACAAGGCATGCACATCCAAGCAAGTGGTAACATGGACTTGTACATGGAACATCCCGAGCGCAAGCAGAGCTGCAGTGAGCTTGTACAATGAGCTAGTGTAAGTCTCTGCATTTCATTTAGTTCGTACTCGTCTGCATGTATGATTTGTGTGCAGTGGCGGATCCACGAATTCAAGTTACCAGGGGCGGAAATTTGACTTAAAAAATACGAAGGTACTTGCACTCCAGAATTCAACATAACTTGAGAAATGTGAAGCTACATGCACTTTGAAAACCAGCTAATAATCCAAAGTAGTTCTATGTTATAAAACACTAAATGATGTAAGCACAAAAAAAATGCAACATGGTGTACAAGGACTAGTAACATGGTGTGTACCTTCTTGAATTATTCGTTCTCTGGCTCAAAATATCAAAGTGTAATTCCACCTATAACTAGTGTGCAAACTGCATATCAATATATCTATCCTGCACAAGTATGCCAATAGTTTTAAACAACAGAATAGAAAAGTATTTATGCTACATTGTCATGATAGAGGGACTTTCTAGTAGATGGCCTTGACGTTTCCTCAAGCCATGAATTGCTTGCCGTCAATTCCTGCAAATCTCTGTGTCTCTCTCAACATAGCAGATCATCATTAGACACTAAATCCTTCAATGGGAGCTTGCAAAATGCTTGCATTAGATCCCTCATTAGACACTATATGTTCATCATCAGGAGTATGTAAATTGTTTGCATGAAATCCCTCATTAGCAGTCTGTTCATTAGACACTTCAGGGTCAAGAACAACATGAGCTTGTATGTTTGCACTGGAAACTTGATTAGACACATCAAGTTCAGTTAGTTCAGTATTGATGGGGGAGTTATAAAATAAGTAGAAATTGGTTTCATTTTCTTATAGATTCCCTACATACAAGCAGTTTTACAACACCATCGGGTTTAACTTTGGCCAGCAATTGAACAGTTGGATTAGATATAATCAGGGATGTGATGTACCTACTCGTTGCGCATGCTGCTCTTGTAATTTGCACCTGTCCGTTTACGCAAGCTCGATGCCATGCCCGTGATGCCGCCGCTGCCCCCCACGCAGGCTATACCCAGGGTTGGATCTTCATCTTCTTGTCCTTCCATTCGCTTGAAACCCAGCAACTGGTGTCCAACAAGGGAGTGAGGAAGTGATATGTCGGTCTGTCCAGCGGCAGCTAGGTTAGGAGCAAACCACACTGGAGGCTGGGACAAACGAATTGGGATTTTTCTTGCTGCCGGTCGATATGGGAGGCGCTTGTTTGGGCCGTGAGCCTGCTATAGGGCCTGCCTTGCACTTATGTTATTGGAGCATCCAAATTGAAACATTTTTCTTCATTTTTTACATTGCCTGCTCATGTGTTGGGACGAAAAAACTAGCCTGGGCCAACCTGGACGACTCAAACTAGGTGCACACTTTCCAGCCACCCGAGGCGGCCACCCATACCAGCGCCTACGGTGGCATCGCCCCTTTTTCTGTGCACGATTGGGGTAGTGAAAAATATTCCACTGGCGCTTTTGATTTACCCATAGAATGGTTGAATTGCTTGTTTCTATGAATCAAGTTCGCCAATAATGTGAAGGATGCCAGTCTTTTCATCCTATTGTAGATTGCTTAGATCTCGATATGCCAAATGTAATCGCATGAAATATACAGTAAAAGCCAGTGTGATGTGTGTTGCTATAACTAGTCTGACAACCCGTCCTCATATAACATATCAAGGACGCACCATCTTATCAGATTAACCATTCGACTTACCAATGCAGTGTTGGAAGAACGAAGTATTGGAACTGCATATCCAAGTAATTGATTCCTTCGTAGAACCTTGTAAGTGAAAAAGAAGTTGCAGTGTGCCTGTACAAAGATCCAGCGTATGTTTAGTTACCTGCTTCTCGGAATTTTAGTTAGCCACTTATTGCAAAATTGTTCAATTACGTTGCTTGGCTTAATTTAGTTTGCTGCTATTTACATAATGCCATAGCTGTTGATCCTATTATAGACTACGCCTATCTATGTGTTTGATACTTACTGTTAAGAATTACCTATTTGCCTGAACTTAAATAGCTACTTAAGCACGTAGATTGGTGGTCATATGTACTTCTAGGGTGCAGCAGAATTCACGTTCTGACACCCTATTTGTTTAAATGGTTTGATGTATCACTTGTAGCACTAGTAATGTTTGCATGTTCATAGATAGACAATTGTCAGGTTTATATGAGGGACACCATTTTTAACTTATATATATGTGTTCGAATCATTTTGCTTACATCAAAGAAACTTACAGATGTCTGTGTTGCTGGTAAACGGTACCGACTTCTTACTTTAACATGTTGCCAAGAATTTGTTAGTTTTCCTAGTTCATGTGTCATTAAATACGTTGCGAAAACTGGTTAGTTTTACTAGTTTGATTGAAATCACAAGTGCTCTGAGGGTGATTTTTGGTAATTAATATCAAGATATCTCTTGTTGGACTAATATTTTCATCTAGTATATTTAAGAAAGTTCAGCAAAGGCGTGGCATGGACAAAAGGATGTGGTAACCCTTCAAGATGCTAAGGACAGAAGATTGGCAAAAGCTCAAGACTCTTCATTTCTATTTTAGTAATCCAAGAGCACATTGAGTCCATAGGAAAGCCAATACTATTAAAAGGGGATGAGGTGTTGCTTAATGGTCTACTTGCTCAAAGTGCTTAGTGATATGCTCCAAATCCCTCAACCACTTTCTCAATTCGAAATATGTCCTAAACCTACAGTCAAACTCGGCCCCACCGATTTGATTCATCTGGCGCCACCGAGTTCACTTGACATAGCCACTGCCAAAAACCCTAATTAGTTCAGTCTCACCGATGGTATCTCGGTCTCACCGAGATGGGCTTGCAAACTCTCTATTGCCTGTTGCAATTATTTCTATCTCACCGAGGTATGGAGTCGGTCCCACCAAGCTTGCTTGACCAACTCTCTGTTTGCTTATTACCAAAATTGGTCCCATCGAGTTTGTGTAAACGGTCAAACTGAGTTCAAGTTTTACCCTAACCCTAGCACATTAGTCCCACCGAGTTGATCGTATTGGTCCCACTAAAAATCCTAACGTTCACATTTTGAACTGAATCTGTCTCACCGAGTTCACTTATTCAGTCTGACCAAGTTGGCTCTTTTGTGTGTAATGGTTAGATTTTGTGTGGATGCTATATATAGACCTCCACCCTCCTCTCCATAAGTGAGAGATCCATCTGAACGTGCCTACACTTCCAGCATTCATTTTTTGAGAGAGAACCACCTACTCATGTGTTGAGACCAAGACATTCCAATCCAACCACAAGAATATTGATCTCTTGTCTTCCCCAAGTTGCTTTCCACCCAAATCATCTTTCCACCATAGCCAAATCTGTGAGAAAGAGTTGAGTGTTGCGGAGACTATCATTTGAAGCACAAGAGCAAGGAGTTCATCATAAACACACCATCTATTACCTTTTGGAGAGTGGTGTCTCCTAGATTGGTTAGGTGTCACTTGGGAGCCTCCATCAAGATTGTGGAGTTGAACCAAGGATGTTTTAAGGGCAAGGAGATCACCTACTTCGTGAAGGTCTACCCAAGTGAGGCATGTCCTTCGTGGGCGATGGCCATGGTGGGATAGACAAGGTTGCTTCTTCGTGGACCCTTCGTGGGCGGAGCCCTCCGTGGACTCGCGCAACCGTTACCCTTCGTGGGTTGAAGTATCCATCAACATGGATGTATGATAGCACCAACTATCGTAACCACACCAAAAATCTTCGTGTCTCCAATTGCGTTTGCACACTCCAATCCCATTCCTTTACTTTCTTGCAACTTGCATGCTTTACTTTCCACTTCTCATATACTCTTGCCATGCTTGCTTAAAATGGATTGTGAATGTTTAAACTTGTGCTAAAACTCCACCTTAACTCGATGAACTTAAAACTGCTACTTTTCTTTGTTGAGGGTCTAATCACCCCCCTCTAGACACCTCTTCTCGATCCTTTCAATTAGCATCAGAGCATTGGTCTCCATTGCTTTGGTTTAATCACCATTGGAGGAAGATGGATGAGTCTATGATGGGGAGTTTTAGACAGAGAGTGCCCATACTTGATGTTGAGTTCTTTAATGCTTGGAAAAATGAGATGCTTGAGATTTTAAATGAATATCACTATAACAAGTACATTACTAGCCCTTGTGTGCCCCTTGTTGATCGTTTGCATCCTAACCCCGATGAGTCACTTGACATGATCCGCAATCTTAGAACTATCAATCTTATCACTAGAGGTTTGCCTAAAAATTTGATAGTATGCTTGCCTACTCTTGATTGTGCTTACACCATATGGAGATATCTTGAGGAACGCTTTCAAGACTATTCCTTGAAAAATCTAGATTTGATTTTTCAAAAGTCCTTTGCTTTAAATAAAATGAATTCCAATGATCCTATGTTTGGAGATTGTCTATTTGAACTCCATGACCTTTTGTGTGCCAAAGGAGATGTTAGAATCATTAGTAACATCATCTTAGAAGTTATTATAATTCATAAATATGAACATTGTCATGATCATAAATCTAATGAATCACTCTCTCTAGTTGATGATCAATCACAAGACGATGTTGAAGATGGATACTATGAGGAGGATGATGATAGTGACTTTGATCTTGATGAGTCTATGAGACACTTTGGTCTTATGGCTAATCTTTGTGGCTACATGGCTGGAGGAAAGGAATGGGTTCTTGATAGTGGATGTACCGGTCACATGACCGGAGACAAGGATATGTTTTGTGAGCTTGCTGAAAACAACGGCCCTCAAAAGTATGTAACTTTTGGTGATAACTCAAAGGGTAAGGTGGTTGGCCTTGGTAAGGTGGCAATCTCACATGATAGCTCCATCCAAAATGTTATGCTCGTTGAATATCTTGGCTATAATTTACTTTCCATATCTAGACTAGCTGACTTTGGATTGAGTGTACTATTTAATGAAGTAGATTGCCAAGTGTTTCAACGAGATAATCATAATATGGTCTTTACCGGTATACGTAGAGGTGATCTATACATTGTGGATTTCACTAAAAAGACTCAACCTAGAACTTGCTTAATTGCTAAATCTTCTAAAGGTTGGTTGTGGCATAGAAGGTTAGGTCATGTGGGCATGTGAAATCTTGGTAAGCTTATTAAAGGTGATCATATCCTTGGAGTGAAAGACATTATATTTGACAAGGATAGATTGTGTAGTGCTTGCCAAGCAGAAAAATAGGTTGGAGGAAGCCACCCCGTGAAGAACATCATGAGCACGAGAAGACCGCTCGAGCTGCTTCATATGGATCTTTTTGGTCCAAATGCCTATAAAAGTCTTGGTGGAAATTCGTTTGGTTTATTCATAGTCAATGATTTTTCAAGATTTACGTGGGTGTTCTTTCTTGATGATAAATCGTAGGTCCAAAAGATCTTCAAGAACTTCGCTACGAAGGCCCAAATCAATTTGAAGTGAAGATCAAGAAGGTTTGTAGCGACAATGGAACGGAGTTCAGGAACAAAAATGTGGACACCTTTGTTGACAAAGAAGAGATTTCACATGAGTTCTTGGATGCGTACACGCCTCAACAAAATGGAGTTGTTGAGACGAAGAACCAGACTCTTACTGAGATGGAGAGTATGATTCTTGATGAGTACAAGACGCCAAAACACTTTTGGGTTGAAGCGGTTGAGACAGCTTGTCATGCAACAAATCGTCTATATCTTCACAAGCAACTCGACAAGACGACATACGAGCTCCTCACCGTTAACAAACCCCAAGTTGGATACTTTCGAGTATTCGGCTCAAAGTGCTATATTCTTGATAAGCATCATCATTCGAAATTTGCTCCTGAATCTCATGAAGGTTTCCTACTCGGTTATGGCTCAAACTCTCACACTTACCGTGTCTACAACAACTTCACCCAAAAGGTTGAAGAGACAGTAGATGTGAAGTTTGATGAATCTAACGGCTCGCAAGTAGAGCAATTTCCAATTGATGTAGGAGACAAAGACCCTTGAGAATCAATCCATGACTTTTCTATTAGCAAGATTCGTCCAATGGAGGTGAAGGAGAGTACCTCATCCGTCCAAGTGGAAGATTCTACCTCACGACAAGGTGAACTATGAGTTGGCTTAGAGGCATCCACAAGTGGGACACGCCAAGATGAAGGAAACGAGGAAGTACATCAAGATTAACCTCCTCCTTCTCCACCTCCACACGGGAACAACAACACCAACAATGAAGAAGGCCAAGAGGATGACGAAGAAGATGTTCCACCCAGACCCAAACAAAAGCTCTCACGAGTTAGATAAAGAGTCTCAAGAGACCATCCCGTCGAACAAATCTTTGATGATATCCAAACCGGGAGAATTACTCCCTCTAAAGCTCGTTTGGCTAATTTCCATTATTCATTCATCTCTAGCAGTTAACCTATGAAGGTTGAAGAAGCACTTGATGATCAGTATTGGGCGAACGCCATGCACGAAGAGCTACACAACTTTGACAGGAACCAAGTGTGGACCTTGGTAGAAAAGTTGGACAACAACCAAAATGTCATTGGTACCAAATGGGTGTTTTGGAATAAGCAAGATGAAGATGGACAAGTTGTACGCAACTAGGCCAGTCTCGTCGCTCAAGGCTACACTCAAGCCAAAGGTATGGACTATGGTGAGACATATGCCCCCGTTGCTAGACTGGAGTCCATACGCATCTTACTTGCTTATGCCAATCATCATGATATCACATTATATCAAATGGACATTAAAAGTGCTTTTCTAAATGGTGAAAATGAGGAGGAAGTTTATGTTAAAAAAACCTCCCAGCTTTGTTAATCCTAAGAAAACGGACCATGTTTACAAACTTCACAAAGCTCTTTATGGTCTTAAACAAGCTCCTAGAGCGTGGTATAAAAGCTTGACCAAGTTCCTTATAGAAAAAGGCTTTGAGATTGAAAAAATTGATTCTACACTTTTTACTAAGAGGGTTGATGGTGAATTATTTGTGTGCCAAATTTATGTGGTTGATATCATATTTGGTTTGACTAACCCTCATTTTAGTGAAAAGTTTGGAAGGCTAATGTCGGAGAAGTTTGAGATGTCTATGACAAGTGAACTCAAGTTCTTTCTTGGTTTGGAAATCAAGCAAACTAAGGAGGGTACCTTTGTTTCCCAGACAAAGTATACCAAGGACTTATTCAAGAAGTTCAACATGCAAGAAATCAAAGGTATGGAAGCACCCATGCCTACTAGTGGACATCTTGACTTGACAAAGGATGGAAAACCGGTTGACCAAAAGGTTTATCGCTCTATGATTGGTTCATTGTTATATCTATGTGGCTCACGTCCCGATATTATGCTAAGTGTGTGCATGTGTGCATGATATCACGCGACCCCTAAAGAATGTCATCTTAAGGCTGTGAGAAGGATAGTGAGATACTTAATTCATACACCAAACTTTGGCATTTGGTATCCTAAGAGGTATTCCTTTGATCTTGTTGGCTACTCCGATTCGGACTATGCCGGAGACAAGGTTGATATAGAGTCCACTTCAGGTGCTTGTCAATTTGTTGTTAGATCTCTTGTGTCTTGGTCCTCCAAGAAACAAAACTTGGTATCCTTATCCACCACCAAAGCGGAATATATTGCCGCCGGTTCATGTTGTGCTCAATTACTTTGGATGTCCCAAACTCTCAAAGATTATGGGATCTATGTGAAATATGTTCCATTGCTTTGTGATAATGAAAGTGCTATTAAGATTGCTCACAATCCCGTGCAACATTCTCGAACTAAGCATATTGAAGTTCGTCATCATTTCATTCGAGACCATGTTGCTAAAGGAGACATTGATCTTAAGCATGTTCGTACAGATAAGCAATTGGCGGATATATTCATCAGACCGCTTGATGAGAAATTATTTTTCCATTTGAGAGGTGGATTGAACATCATTGATGCCTCGAAATTGGAGTAGAATCTCCATTTGTATGCATGCAAGGCTTGATCCTTTGACTAATCCTTGATATTTCTCTTATGATGATGATCATATGTCATGGATCTATACTTGTACCCATGCATGCTATCTAACCCTTGTAGGTACTTGGATGAGGCCAAATCCATGAGATTGCAACTCACTCACATATTAATCAATCTCTACATTACTAAGTCTCTACAATATGGTGGTGGAAGTTAAGGAAGCATGAATCCACTCAACATATCCTTTGACCATTTCTATATACCAAATTTCATTTGGTATCAAATTTCATGATTGTCATGTTGGATACACAAGTGCTCTTCCTTGCAAGACTAACCCATGTAGGTAGATGAAATCAAATTACAAGCGGTGCTCCAAACTTGATGACATACATCAACCTTGCGATCCTACACAAGTTCAACTACATGATCAAGATCAACAACACCACCCAAGGTATGTCATTCCATCTTAGAGAGGCTTTACCCCAGGTCATGGGTCAAAGCAGCTCAACAAGATGTGAATACATCAAGATGCTTAAACGAAAAATGGTAACCCTGTTTTGAGCTTAAACGATGAGTATGACCTATGATCAAGTGTTCTCAATTGACTCCTCAGTCAATATACTCAAACACAGGTGACTTTGTCGCCGACCCTTTTTTGATGAAGTTCTCTAGATTGTCTTTGTCTTCTTGCATTTGTGTCTAGCATATTTGTTTCACCTTTCACTTCATCTAGATTTCATTTATTTTATTTTCTTTTCTCTGTTATGTTCTACATTCTCTGCATCGAATTCATTGCAAATCCTTCAATTAATTCCCTACAAATCTTGGTATTGAACTCGGTGACACCGATTTATGCATCCCAGCTAGATCGAACTGCAAACCTATGTTGTAGATTCTTCATCGGTTCAACCGACAAGGACAAACTCGGTCTGACCCATATGCATCATGTATGACACTGCTAGCTCGGTGTCATCGATGAGAATAACTCCGAGTTACCGATTTGACTACTAAGAAAATATTTTTCCATTGTCATTGTCATTTCTTCTCCAGCTCCACTCGATGATTCTTGTCTTCTACCAGCATCTTAAATTAGATGTTGCTTTGTAATGTGACTCAAGGACCAAACCTACTTGACTCATGCTCCAAAAGATCCCTTCTTTGAAATTGGTGTTAAAGGGGGAGAGAGAGCACATCAAAGCTTATCACATAAGAGAGATAGAACATCCTAGCTTCTCCAGATGCTTATAAACCATAGAGGAGAGAAGTGACATGTCTTAAGAGGGGAAAGACATGTTGTCAGTGTTCTGGATACGGGGGTACCCAGACTTGCCTACCTGCGGCCCACTGCGTGGCTCCATCGACGGCTTGGTACGTCCTAGCTTCTGCATTAGCTACTCAAGGCCCTCGCGAGGGGCAAAGCCTCACGAGGCGGACGACGCCAAGACCTCCAAGGGGATCGGCCTCCTCAGGCTAGCTCCCGAGGGGCGGAGAGATCTATGCAAGGTGCAGCTCACGAGGCTCAGCTGACGTGTGCCATGACGACCAAGGCCAGGCCGGTGCCAGTGGGCGCAGGGTACCAGTTTCCTCTTTGGTGCAAAGGAGGCAAGCAGCAGGCGCAGAGTCCCGAGGAATCAGCCAAAGGTTTCCATTCTAGTGCAACAAGAACAAGACCGCCAGGACAACAGGACGCAGGTCATCACCGAGCCCATCGTAGCGTCACTACCGGAGGCTTTTCGCAGGCGAAGACCACTTTAGTCAAGATAGGATGTACTTCCTGTCCCCCTTCAAATCTGGCCGTTGTGGGATCCCTTCCCGCCAACATATGGGAAGAGTACCAAGGCCACTATAAGTAGGACTTAGCCACCACCATAGATGTAACGCCCCAGATATACTTTCCATATTTGTATCCAACTCTTGCCGTCTCCGGCGCTAAGTTATATTTATTTCTCGGGTTTGGGTTTTTGTCTCCGCGTGTTGTTTTTCTTTTTCGTGCATCTCTTATCATGTCATCACGTGCATGGCATTTGCATACATGTTCATCTCATGCATTCGAGCCTTTCCCCGTTGTCCGTTTTACATTCCGGCGCTTCGTTCTCCTCCGGTGGTCATTTCTACCTTTCTTTCGTGTGTGGGGTTTAAACATTTCCGGATTGGACCGAGACTTGCCAAGCGGCCTTGGTTTACTACCGGTAGACCGCCTATCAAGTTTCGGGTCATTTGGACTTCGTTTGATACTCCAACGGTTAACCGAGGGACCGGAAAGGCCTCGTGTGTGTTGCAGCCCAACACCCTCCAAATTTGGCCCAAAACCCACCAAACTCTGCTCCATGTCCTAGAGCGTTCGATCACGATCGTGTGGGCGAAAACCGCACCTCATTTGGACTCTCCTAGCTCCACTTATGTCTATTTATAGACCCCCTCCTCCAAATCCCGGATCCCCTCGTCTCAAACCCTAGCTAAAAAAAAACAGCTCCCAGCCACCGACGGACATGTCCGCCGCCTGACCGGACACGTCCGCCGGCGCCCCCGACCACTCCGGTGCCGCCACGTGGGCGAGGCCCACATCGCCGCCGCCGAGGCCCGGGAGCCCGAGGCCGGCCCCCGCGGCCCGTCTCCGCACCGCCGCCCCC
>NC_041389.1:157268120-157275299 GCF_002162155.2 Triticum dicoccoides
AAAATGCTGTTAGAAGGAGGCTTCGTGAGTTAAATTGCAGATCCGTTAGTTCATCATGCACTTTTGTCATTTTTGCCATGTTTAATTCGTGCATGATATGCCTGTGCCCCTTTGGGATGAATTGTTAAGCATTTTGTCTTCTTTCCAGAGGTGCCACCCATGCATTTTTAGGATGTGTGTGTTGTCTTGTGCAAGCTTGCGAAGAGAGGTACCTGAGATTGCTGATTTCAGAGACTTAGTGATTTTCACTAAGTCTGGGATATTTTAGTTTGTGATGCTATATGTCCAGCTTGTTTCCTAGTGATCCGTGCCTCTTTTGAGGATGATCAGTAAGGGAGTTTTGATATTTATGTTATGCTCTATCCATCCATGTCTTTGGTTACATATGTGGAGTGCTCTAGGTTGACTCAATCGAGCTCAACTTTTGCTTCGTTGTTAATCCGGGCAGATCGTCAACTTGTTTGCGATTTTGCCGATGCTACCGTTAGTGTTCCATGCATGCTATGCCTTCGTTCTTGCCATGTGTAGCTAGCACTTTGTGCCTTCTTGCTGGTTATATGCTTTCCTTGCCATGACTTGCACCGTAGTGAGTGCATCGAGCTCGTTTACATGCCTTCGTGAGTTATATTTCAGCGTGTCTCAGTTTTCACTAAGTCTGAAAACTGATTGTGTTCGAGCTATGTTCGTGAGCTCGGTAGAGTATTTTGTGAACCCTTTTGGCCCCAGGTCACTTTGGGTGTTTTTTTAAGCTTGTTGAGTAGCTCCATGTCATGTTCTGGTTTTATATCATGTTGTTTTGCTGCTCCGAAGAGAGCATCGTGATCTGAAATTTCAGACTAGTGTTAATTTCACTAAGTCTGAAATCTGTTTTGCATTTGCGTTTTAGCCATGCTTGTTTGAACCTCTTAATGGATGAATTTGCCTTTGGCTCAGTGCTAGTGTTTTGTCAACCATCTTGTGTACATCACTGTCATGTATTTTGTTTTCATGTTTGGTGGCTGTAGCATGTTCATTTCGTTGCATTTAGATGCCTACTTGCTGTAAATCGCATACCGGTGTCATATCTTAAAACGCTCGCCATTTCCAAACCGTAGCTCCGATTCCAATGATCTTTATATCGTTTTCAAGCGATTTCATCCCCTCTATCCAGTGACACACTTGGTTTTCCAAGTTGATGCCAGGTTCATGCATTTTCTTTCATATCTTGCATTTTGCATCCCGCATCGCATCCCGCATAGCATATCGTCATTTCATCATATTGCTTGGTCTTGCCGTGGTTGATTGTATCCTTGTTGCTTGTTTGTCTTGTTGGGTAGAGCCGGGAGACGAGTTCGCTACCGAGGAGCCCGTTGAGTTTGCTTGCGAGGATCCAGTCAACTCTGACAACTGTGCAGGCAAGATGATCATACCCTCGAAATCACTACTATCTTTGCTATGCTAGTTTGCTCGCTCTTTTGCTTTGCCACTGCTACGATGCCTACCTTTTGCTTGTCAGCCTCCCAATTGCCATGTTGATCCCCTAACCCACCATTGTCCTAGCAAACCGTTGATTGGCTATGTTACCGCTTTGCTCAGCCCTTCTTATAGCGTTGTTAGTTGCAGGTGGAAGATTGGAGCCATTCCTTGTTGGAACTTTTATTTACTTGTTGGGATATCACCATATATCTTACTTAATTAATGCATCTATATACTTGGTAAAGGGTGGAAGGCTCGGCCTTATGCCTGGTGTTTTGTTCCACTCTTGCCGCCCTAGTTTCCGTCATATCGGTGTTATGTTCCCGGATTTTGCGTTCCTTACACGGTTGGGCTATTATGGGAACCCCTTGACAGTTCGTCTTAAGTAAAGCTCTTCCAGCAATGCCCAACATTGGTTTTACCATTTGCCACCTAGCCTTTTCTTTCCCTTGGGTTCTGCAGACTCAAGGGTCATCATTATTTTACCCCCCCCCCGGGCCAGTGCTCCTCTGAGTGTTGGTCCACCTGTCAGCTACCGGTGGCTACCAGGGGCAACTCTGGGCTGGCCTACCCGTACCTAGGACAATCTGAGTGTGCCCTGAGAAAGAGATATGTGCAGCTCCTATCGGGATTTGTCGGCACATTCGGGCGGTGTTGCTGGTTTAGTTTTACCCTGTCGAAATGTCTTGTTGTACCGGGATACCGAGTCTGATCGGAATGTCTCGGGTGGAGGTCTATTCCTTCGTTGACCGTGAGAGCTTGTCATGGGCTAAGTTGGGACTCCCCTGCAGGGATTGAACTTCCGAAAGCCGTGCCCGCGGTTATGGGCAGATGGGAATTTGTTAACGTCCGGTTGTAGAAAACCCGAAGTTGACCTTATTTAAAATACATCAATCGCGTGTGTAACCGTGATGGTCTCTTCTCGGTGGAGTCCGGGAAGTGAACACGGTGTTGGAGTTATGCTTGACGTAGGTTGCTATAGGATCACTTCTTGATCATATTTGTATCGACCGTGCTTTGCCTTCTCTTCTCGCTCTCTTTTGCGTATAAGATAGCCACCACATATGCTAGTCGCTTGCTGCAGCTCCACATATATTTGCCTTATCCATTCCTATGAGCTCAAATAGTTTTGATCGCGTGGGTGTGAGATTGCTGAGTCCCTGTGGCTCACAGATACTACAACTCCAGATGCAGGTCCAGGTGATTTTGCTCCAGGTGACGAGTACGAGCTCAAGTGGGAGTTCGACGAGGACTCTCAGCGTTATTATGTTTCCTTTCCCGATGATCAGTAGTGGTGCCTGGTTGGGGTTATCGATTCAGGACCTTGTCGCATGTTGGGTTATTTTCTATTTTGGCGCCGTAGTCGGGCCATGAGTGTTTGTTTGATGGATGTTATTTATGCACTCTGATGTGACGTGGCGAGTGTAATCCAACTATGTTATCTCCCCCTTTTATTATATATTACATGGGATGTTGTAATGATTGCCTGACTTGCGACATTGCTTTCAATGCGGTTATGCCTCTAAGTCGTGCCTCGACACGTGGGAGCTATAGCCGCATCGAGGGCGTTACAAGTTGGTAATCAGAGCCATCCCCGACCTTAGGAGCCCCCATTGCTTGATCGTTTTTAGCAGCCGAGTTGTGTCTAGAAAAATGTTTTGAGTCCTTAGGAATTATATATCGGAGAGCTTAGGAATTCTTTTACTTCCCAGTCTCCTCATCGCTCTGGTAAGGCATCCTGACATAGAGTTTTGACTCTTCTCTTCTCAAATTTCACTAAAAAATTTTTTTAGGATCACGCGAGTATCTTGGTTTTGTTCCGATGGTTTTGTGACGAGAACATTGTTCTTGGTGCCTCCTGTCTTTAGGGGTTGTGGCAGTGTCCCGGGGAGTTGAGCTCCGAGGTGTTGTCGTCACAATTTTATCGTTGCAATTCTGGTATACTTGAGATATGTGCGCGACATCGGAAATCTCTTTTATGCAGTTCGTTGGTGAGATAACCTCGACGCCACCCAGTACTGGGGCGGGAGTTCGGGAGTATCGCCATAACTTGTATAACGGATGCTTTTCGAAGGTTGAGGTAGATGGTTTCCGAAGCTTTCCTGGTTATGTGTTGAAGGATGGATACAGCTGGATGTAGGATTTGCTAGTTTGGGTGAGATATTGTGCTTCCCCTGTATCCCCAACACCTGATTGCATAACCAGAAAGGTTCGGGAATTTCATAGGTGGGAATTCTAGTAGCTCTAGTTCTTCTTCCACGGATATTGGTTGAGATTGGGTTTTCTTACCGATTATTCGTTCTTGATCCGTACCTTGTTGAATTGTTTCTCTACCTTAATTCTTCGTGGCTTCTCAATTTATGGATATGTGACCACTTCAAGAGAAATGCATTCGTTCATTCTGTTCGGATGTGAAGACTATATGTTGCAATTTTCATTCCGTTGGATTCAGCTTCTATATTGTTGTCTATCAGTGTGCTAATGGTGGTCAACCTGTTCAGGATGGCTCCTCCAACGTGCACGACTCCGAATCCTGATCCGCCTCCACCTCCGCCTCCTCCGGAAGCATGGCAAGCTGTGATGGCCGCTACTAATGCAAACACACAGTTGATCATGCAAATTCTCCAAGAGCGCAATCAAGGCAGTCAAGGGAATCAAGGCCATAATCAGCACCACTTTGCTACACTGAACCAGTTCCTTGCTAATGGCCCAAAGACGTTCAGCGGTTGTGTTGAGGCTACCGATGCTGACGATTGGCTAGTGGATCTGGGCAAGCATTTTGAATGTAGCAACATCAGGCCTGAAGATTTCGTCAAGTTCGCTTCTTTCCAGCTCAAAGATCAGGCTGCAGAGTGGTTCCAGCAGTACAAGGATTCCAGAGGTGGACGTGTTATCACTTGGAATGATTTTTGTCAAGATTTCCGCGCTCATCACATCCCTCAAAGTGTGGTTGAGAGTAAGCGTCAGGAATTCCGCAATCTGAAGCAAGGCTCTTTGTCTGTCTATGACTACAACAAGTTGTTCCAGAAGCTCGCCCGTTTTGCCAAGCAGGATGTTCCTGATGAGAAGAGCATGATCTATCAGTTCAGGGGTGGTCTTCGTGAGGAAATTCAGCTCGCTCTTGTCCTCTTTGAGCCGTTGAGATACGATGAGTTCTACAACATGGCACTGAAGCAAGAGGCTGCTCAGATGAGGTGTGATGCTTCCAGGAAGCGTGCCAGAGATGTTACTCCGTCTTCCTCTACTCAAGTGGTCAAGCAGCAGAAGTATTGGCTTCCTCCTCCTCCGTTCCGTTAGCCGTATCAGCAGAAGAGCAAAGGTGGCAGTGGTTTCTCCCACCCACCCAACCCAGGCTTTCAGAACAAGTCTTCGTCTCAAGCGCCAAGATCGAGTGCTCCGTATCACCGTCCGCTTTCAGAGGTCACGTGCAACAAGTGCCAACAGAAGGGTCACTATGCCAACAAGTGTACCAACCAGAGGCGTCTTCCTCCTCCTCCTCCTGTCAGATCAGCAAGTACAGCTGTGGTCAAGCATAACCCCAAGTCCGCCAAGGTCAACTTGATGAATGCAGCTCAGGCAGAGGACTCGTCAGATGTGATCATGGGTAACCTTCCTGTTAATGATATTCCTGCAAAAGTTCTTTTTGACACTGGTGCATCGCATTGCTTCATCTCGAGACCGTTTACAAATAGGCATGAATTGGTCTCACAAGTTTTACCTAGTCCTTTAGAAGTTGTCTCTCCCGGTAAGCGCATGCAGGCTAACTCCATCGTTCCGGATGTTTCTATCACTCTGGGTGACTACAAGTTCTTGGCTTCTCCTACGGTTCTTGGCAACTCGGATATCGATCTTATTCTCGGGATGGACTGGCTCTCTAAGCATAAAGCTCAGCTTGATTGTGCAGCCAGGCAGATTCAACTGACTCATTCGTCTGAGGATGTCATTGTCTTTGCCGCTCGGGATAATACCATCCGGTTGTTTTCTCTCAATGAGAAGGGTGAATTGGATGCTATTTCGCAGATTCCGGTTGTTTGTGAGTATCAAGACGTCTTTCCAGAAGAGCTTCCAGGGATGCCTCCGCACCGGCCAGTTGAATTCGTTATTGAACTTGAGCCTGGCACGGAACCTGTGTGCAAACGTCCTTACAAGCTCGGACCTGAAGAGTTGAAGGAGCTGAAGAAACAACTCGATGAGCAAGAAAGATTGGGTCTCATTCGGCCTAGTACTTCTCCGTGGGGTTGTGGTGTTCTTTTTGTGAAGAAGAAGGATGGATCGAGTCGACTTTGTGTTGATTACCGTCCAGTAAACAAGAAGACCATCAAGAACAAATACCCACTTCCCAACATCAATGAGCTGTTCGAACAACTCAAGGGTGCTCAAGTATTCTCCAAGCTTGATCTCCGTATGGGTTATCATCAGATTCGTATTCGTGAGCAAGATATTCCCAAGACGGCGTTCGGAACAAGCTTTGGTTCATATGAATACACCGTCATGTCTTTTGGCCTCGCCAACGCTCCTCCAACGTTCTCTCGCATGATGAACTTCATCTTCAACCCCTACACCAATGAATTCGTTTTGGTCTATCTCGACGACATTCTGGTTTTCTCCAAGAACAAGGAAGATCATGCTAAGCACTTGCGTTTGGTTCTTGACAAGCTCAGAGAACATCAGTTCTACGCCAAGTTCTCCAAGTGTGAATTTTGGCTCGATGAGGTTCTTTATCTTGGTCATATCATCTCTTCCAAGGGCATTTCCGTGAATCCTGAGAAGGTGTCTGCAATTGTGAATTGGGAACCTCCTCAGAACGTGAAGCAACTCCGTAGTTTCCTCGGTCTCGCAAGCTATTGCAGAAGATTCGTTGAAAACTTTTCTAAGATCGCCAAGCCTCTCTCAAATCTTCTTCAGAAGCACGTCAAGTACGTTTGGTCTCCGGAGTGTGATATGGCTTTCAACACTTTGAAAGAGAAATTGATCACTGCTCCAGTTCTGACTCCGCCTGATGAAACCAAGCCGTACGAGGTCTTTTGTGATGCCTCTCTCCAAGGTCTCGGTGCTGTACTGATGCAAGAGAAGAAAGTTGTCGCTTACACCTCTCGCCAGTTGAAACCTAATGAGAAGAACTACCCCACTCATGATCTCGAGTTGGCGGCAGTTGTGCATGCTTTGTTGACTTGGAGACATCTTCTATTGGGAAGGAAAGTGGATATTTTCACTGATCACAAGAGTCTCAAGTACATCTTCACTCAGCCTAATCTCAACCTCAGGCAGACTCGATGGGTTGAAATGATTCAAGAGTACAATCCGAGTATCGAGTATACTCCAGGCAAGGCTAATGTGATTGCTGACGCTTTGAGCAGAAAAGCATATTGCAACAGTCTGATTCTCAAGCCTTATCAACCCGAGCTTTGTGAAGCTTTCCGCAAACTTAATCTGCAAGTTGTTCCTCAAGGTTTCCTCGCCAACCTTCAAGTCTCTCCTACCTTAGAAGACCAGATTCGCCAAGCCCAACTCCTTGATGCTATGGTGAAAAAGGTGAAGATTGGTATTGCAAAGAGTCAGTCCAAGTACAAGTGCTACCGACTTGATGACAAGGACACTCTCTTCTTCGAGGATCGAATTGTTGTGCCCAAAGGTGAACTTCGTAAGGTGATCATGAACGAGGCTCACAACTCTCTCCTCTCCATCCACCCTGGTAGTACGAAGATGTATCAGGATCTCAAGCAA
>NC_041389.1:157277814-157291457 GCF_002162155.2 Triticum dicoccoides
AGCACCGGCGCCGCGCCGCCCGCCTCCACGCCGGCGCCGCCCCGGCAGCCTCCTCCCCGACCGGCGGCCGCGTCTCCGGCGAGCTCCGACTCCGGCTGCTACAGTGTCTCCGGCGCCGCCTCGGGAAGCGTGCTGATCCAGATCTGGATCTGGGCATAGGTTGATTTTTTCCCCAAACCCTAGTCCATGATGCATTCTTTGACTGCTCGTATCTCCATAACTATAGCTCCGGTTTTGGGCATATGATATATCAAAATCTTCGTCTCGACATGTACATCATTTCATTCCATTGCATCATTTGCATTTGAGGTCATCTTCATACCCAAAATGCTGTTAGAAGGAGGCTTCGTGAGTTAAATTGCAGATCCGTTAGTTCATCATGCACTTTTGTCATTTTTGCCATGTTTAATTTGTGCATGATATGCCTGTGCCCCTTTGGGATGAATTGTTAAGCATTTTGTCTTCTTTCCAGAGGTGCCACCCATGCATTTTTAGGATGTGTGTGTTGTCTTGTGCAAGCTTGCGAAGAGAGGTACCTGAGATTGCTGATTTCAGAGACTTAGTGATTTTCACTAAGTCTGGAATATTTTAGTTTGTGATGCTATATGTCCAGCTTGTTTCCTAGTGATCCGTGTCTTTGGTTTTGATATTTATGTTATGCTCTATCCATCCATGTCTTTGGTTACATATGTGGAGTGCTCTAGGTTGACTCAATCGAGCTCAACTTTTGCTTCGTTGTTAATCCGGGCAGATCGTCAACTTGTTTGCGATTTTGCCGATGCTACCGTTAGTGTTCCATGCATGCTATGCCTTCGTTCTTGCCATGTTTAGCTAGCACTTTGTGCCTTCTTGCTGGTTATATGCTTTCCTTGCCATGACTTTCACCGTAGTGAGTGCATCGAGCTCGTTTACATGCCTTCGTGAGTTATATTTCAGCGTGTCTCAGTTTTCACTAAGTCTGAAAACTGATTGTGTTCGAGCTATGTTCGTGAGCTCGGTAGAGTATTTTGTGAACCCTTTTGGCCCCAGATCACTTTGGGTGTTTTTTTAAGCTTGTTGAGTAGCTCCATGTCATGTTCTTACTTGTCATGTTCAGGTTTTCTATCATGTTGTTTTGCTGCTCCGAAGAGAGCATCGTGATCTGAAATTTCAGACTAGTGTTAATTTCACTAAGTCTGAAATCTGTTTTGCATTTGCGTTTTAGCCATGCTTGTTTGAACCTCTTAATGGATGAATTTGCCTTTGGCTCAGTGCTAGTGTTTTGGTAACCATCTTGTGTAAATCACTGCCATGTATTTTGTTTTCATGTTTGGTGGCTGTAGCATGTTCATTTCGTTGCATTTAGATGCCTACTTGCTGTAAATCGCATACCGGTGTCATATCTTAAACCGCTCGCCATTTCCAAACCGTAGCTCCGATTCCAATGATCTTTATATCGTTTTCAAGCGATTTCATTCCCTCTATCCAGTGACACACTTGGTTTTCCAAGTTGATGCCAGGTTCATGCATTTTCTGTCATATCTTGCATTTTGCATCCCGCATCGCATCCCGCATAGCATATCGTCATTTCATCATATTGCTTGGTCTTGCCGTGGTTGATTGTATCCTTGTTGCTTGTTTGTCTTGTTGGGTAGAGCCGGGAGACGAGTTCGCTACCGAGGAGCCCGTTGAGTTTGCTTGCGAGGATCCAGTCAACTCTGACAACTGTGCAGGCAAGATGATCATACCCTCGAAATCACTACTATCTTTGCTATGCTAGTTTGCTCGCTCTTTTGCTTTGCCACTGCTACGATGCCTACCTTTTGCTTGTCAGCCTCCCAATTGCCATGTTGATCCCCTAACCCACCATTGTCCTAGCAAACCGTTGATTGGCTATGTTACCGCTTTGCTCAGCCCTTCTTATAGCGTTGTTAGTTGCAGGTGGAAGATTGGAGCCGTTCCTTGTTGGAACTTTTATTTACTTGTTCGGATATCACCATATATCTTACTTAATTAATGCATCTATATACTTGGTAAAGGGTGGAAAGCTCGGCCTTATGCCTGGTGTTTTGTTCCACTCTTGCCGCCCTAGTTTCCGTCATATCGGTGTTATGTTCCCGGATTTTGCGTTCCTTACACGGTTGGGCTATTATGGGAACCCCTTGACAGTTCGTCTTAAGTAAAGCTCTTCCAGCAATGCCCAACATTGGTTTTACCATTTGCCACCTAGCCTTTTCTTTCCCTTGGGTTCTGCAGACTCAAGGGTCATCATTATTTTACCCCCCCGGGCCAGTGCTCCTCTGAGTGTTGGTCCACCTGTCAGCTACCGGTGGCTACCAGGGGCAACTCTGGGCTGGCCTACCCGTACCTAGGACAATCTGAGTGTGCCCTGAGAAAGAGATATGTGCAGCTCCTATCGGGATTTGTCGGCACATTCGGGCGGTGTTGCTGGTTTAGTTTTACCCTGTCGAAATGTCTTGTTGTACCGGGATACCGAGTCTGATCGGAATGTCTCGGGTGGAGGTCTATTCCTTCGTTGACCGTGAGAGCTTGTCATGGGCTAAGTTGGGACTCCCCTGCAGGGATTGAACTTTCGAAAGCCGTGCCCGCGGTTATGGGCAGATGGGAATTTGTTAACGTCCGGTTGTAGAAAACCCGAAGTTGACCTTATTTAAAATACATCAATCGCGTGTGTAACCGTGATGGTCTCTTCTCGGCGGAGTCCGGGAAGTGAACACGGTGTTGGAGTTATGCTTGACGTAGGATGCTATAGGATCACTTCTTGATCATATTTGTATCGACCGTGCTTTTCCTTCTCTTCTCGCTCTCTTTTGCGTATAAGATAGCCACCACATATGCTAGTCGCTTGCTGCAGCTCCACATATATTTGCCTTATCCATTCCTATGAGCTCAAATAGTTTTGATCGCGTGGGTGTGAGATTGCTAAGTCCCTGTGGCTCACAGATACTACAACTCCAGATGCAGGTCCAGGTGATTTCGCTCCAGGTGACGAGTACGAGGTCAAGTGGGAGTTCGACGAGGACTCTCAGTGTTATTATGTTTCCTTTCCCGATGATCAGTAGTGGTGCCTGGTTGGGGTTATCGATTCAGGACCTTGTCGCATGTTGGGTTATTTTCTATTTTGGCGCCGTAGTCGGGCCATGAGTGTTTGTTTGATGGATGTTATTTATGCACTCTGATGTGACGTGGCGAGTGTAAGCCAACTATGTTATCTCCCCCTTTTATTATATATTACATGGGATGTTGTAATGATTGCCTGACTTGCGACATTGCTTTCAATGCGGTTATGCCTCTAAGTCGTGCCTCGACACGTGGGAGCTATAGCCGCATCGAGGGCGTTACAATAGAGGAGGTCGAACGGAGCGAAGCCATTCCTCCCTACCCAGCTCTCTCGAGCTAAAGAACACCTCACCTCCTCAGGCTAGTTCATCCACTATACTAGTTCATCCTCAGCCCTTCGAGGCAATCCACCAGAACGCTGGAGTAGGGTATGACACTGCAAGGTGGCCCGAACCAGGATAAACTGTTGTGTCTCTCTGTCCCTTGGAGCTCGACGCGCTAGGCCTGAGGATCGCGAGTAGGCAGGCTGGGTAGGTTGAGATCTCCGCATGCACCCCGGAGTTCGAACCTATGAAGGGTTTGTGGAACCCGAAATCCAACATTTGGCGCGCCAAGTAGTGGTGCGTCGGATCTTCTCTTCCGTCAACCGGTCCGCCGCTACTCCACCGACACCATGGTCGACGCCCCGAGAGCCCACATTGAGCACTGGGTTGTCCGGGCATCATCAACAACACCTGCCGACGAGTAAGATCTCCACTCCGCTCTGCTCGCGGCCCACGCTCTGCTTGGGGTCGCCGACCGCGAGGGTCGCGGGCTGCAGCCCTCTCCTCGGGCACCGCACCGCAACCACGCCACTGCATGATCTTTAAGCTACTCCGCAACAACCGAACCACACACACGCCGGGAGTAGGCGAACATGCGAGTTGCGGTCATCGTGGCTCGAGAACTACTGAGGTGTAGGCTGGAGGAAAGCAGCCATGACACCCTGCTGGAGCGAGTTGCCGAGCTGCTGGATGTGGCATGCAGGGGCGCAACACCCTTCTGCACCCTGCCCACGTCGAAGGCCATGGCGGGGATGCATGCTCACCCTCTCCACTCCCGCGCGCCCCCTCCCAGGGCTCCTGAAGAACCTCTCGGAATCGGCCAACCTCACGGTGCGGCCCGTGCTACTTCGACCATGCCACCTCGGGGTGGGAAAATTCTGAGCAACCTCCCCTGGGGCCGCGCCGAGGCACCCGCGCTCGGTTATCAGGGCCCGATGGCGACCGAAGAAGGCAAGAGCGTGAGGCAACCAGGCCGCGGCTCGGGCGTGGCCAACCTGGAAACCTATGTAACCATTGCAGTGGACCTGAGGTACACACCGGGAAGAAGGCCCCAGCCGATCTCCCACGCCAGGCTGGGCGCTGGAGGTGCACGAAGCCGAGGCTCTTTGCGAGCCGCTGCAGGGCTCCACTGACATCTTCGACAGCAATAGCCACTGGGTACAGCTAACGCCACAGGGGTACGCTTGCGCTAACCATGGATCGCAGGTGAACCAGGGCATAGCCGCCGCGAGGACTCTCAGGGCGCTGGCCAAGCCGCAGGAGCACGAAGGGCCTTGGGAGCAGCGTAGGGGGAGCTCGGGGCCAGGGCCTCCCACGTGCTGCACGGAGTAAGGCGCTGCTCGGAGGTAGTTCCCCCGCCGGGGAAGGCGCCGGCGAGCCCTTCCCACCGACGGAGGGCCTACAGTCGCCGAGGACGTTGCCTGCGTCCCCCTTGCCCCTTGGTCTCGTCCTGGTTTTCTGACTCCCCAACAGTGGTCGGGGTTGCATAGGGTGGGGTCCTCGTCGGGCGACATGAAGCAAGGCTCCGGCCTGTGAAGGTTTCCGCTTGTGACTCTCTCACATAATAATGAGTGGGGCTATACATGCCCCATAGTCTCCTGAGCGCCACCCTGGGGCCTCACGGGGGCTCCCACCTATAGTACGTCCAAGTGGAAGCACCATGCTTTGTGCTGGCCGTCGACACAGTCCCCCATTGACTATCCAACACCCAGTGGAAGCACTTAGCTCCGCGCTGGTGTGAAGACCTGAAGACTAGCTAGGCGCCGGATGCGGCTGTTTGCTTTCGCCTCTCTTTTTGTACCCAATTCGCCGGCTTTTTGGAATGAACTTGGCTCTTGTGCGTTTATCAAAAGAAAAAGGGGGGAGTTTTCTTGTCTTGCGTCGATCTCTCGTTTTATGGTTTTCCCTTTTTGAGCGGGGATCGTGGCTACTACCCCTCCCTTGAGCGCCTCGCGAGTGGGGGCTGGGGGTCGCGTGCGCGCGTCAAGCATGATCAAGCCGGCCCCGAGCCTACAAGGGCTTCCCCCCGGGGACCTAGGATGCGGCCACCATGCGCACACCTAGCCTTTGTCCGGCAGTTGGTCCCTTGCGAAGCACTCCAGGACAGGTCAGCAGACCCCTCGGGAGGGCCTGACCCTCACAAGCCCATGGCAGGCTCGCCTCGAGAGGACAAGCGTCACCTCAGCATCAGAGCTCACACGAGACCCGTGGAACCAAAGATAAGTCATAATAGCGATCCTTCCTAAGGCTGCAAACCTGAGGGGTCATACTGCAGACACTACTTGAAAGACATTTCATAACTATGTACATCGAAAGGGGCTCCCCCTTTCAAAATGCTCTCACAAGGAAGCATTCAAGTTTTGTCATACAGGTTAAGGCAAAAAGAAGTACGGGCCTAGCTGGGTGTGCCCTCTTCAACACCTGCCCGAGTCATCGTGGCCATTCTCTTCATCACCGCCGCCCGTGCCACCTGCTTCGGCCGCAAGCATGACTGTGTCATCTGTTGGAAATATGCCCTAGAGGCAATAATAAAATGGTTATTATTATATTTCCTTGTTCATGATAATTGTCTATTGTTCATGCTCTAATTGTATTAACTGGAAACCGTAATACATGTGTGAATACATAGACCACAACATGTCTCTAGTGAGCCTCTAGTTGACTAGCTCATTAATCAATAGATGGTTATGGTTTCCTGACCATGGACATTAGATGTCATTGATAGCAGGATCACATCATTAGGAGAGTGATGTGATGGACAAGACCCAATCTTATGCGTAGCACAAGATTGTGTAGTTCGTTTACTAAAGCTTTTCTAATGTCAAGTATCATTTCCTTAGACCATGAGATTGTGCAACTCCTAGATACCGTATGAATGCTTTGGGTGTACAAAATGTCACAACGTAACTGGGTGGCTATAAAGGTGCACTGCAGGTATCTCCAAAAGTGTTTGTTGGGTTGGCATGAATCGAGACTGGGATTAGTCATTCCATATGACGGAGAGGTATCTCTGGGCCCACTCGGTGATGCATCATCATAATGAGCTCAATGTGACTAAGTAGTTAGTCACGGGATCATGCATTACGGAATGACTAAAGTGACTTGCCGGTAACGAGATTGAACGAGGTATTGGGATACCGACGATCCACTACTAGAAAAACCCCTACTAACGGCGCACCTAATATGGCCATTAATGGCGCATCTGTGGTGCGCCATTAATAGCACGCCATTAGTAATTTTTACTAATGGCGCACCACCTGGTTTGCCATTAGTATCTGGTATACTAATGGCGCACCGCGGGTGCGCCATTAGTATGCCTCCCAGGGGCCATGTATACCCAGGTGCTTTGGCATACTAATGGCGCACCACCACTGGATGCGCCATTAGTAACCGCGGCATACTAATGGCGCACTGCCCAGTGATGCGCCATTAGTATGCACTGTCATACTAATGGCGCACTGTCATGTGGTGCGCCATTAGTATGAATATTAGGTTTTTTTTATTTTTTATTTTCTATTTTTTGCACAGGTTACAAAATGTATAATTTGACAAAATATAGACAGCACACATCAACAACAGATTCATCGAATACAATAGAAGATTAGTCTTTGAATACAATTCATCATATTAGTCTCCGAATACAATTCATCATATTAGTCTCCGAATTGAAAAGACCGAACAAAGATAGAACATTATATTACAAGTCTCGAGACCGCAAGTAGCGAGTTTGTTTTCACATTACAAGTCGATATCGATCATCTAAACTACCATCACATAGAAGAGAGCTGCGGTCATCACGATGAGCATCATCACGATGAAACTCGTCTTCATCCGGTTCCTCCAATGCTCCCTCCCCTCTCCCGCTAGATAGCGGGCGTATCTAGATTCGGCCTCGGCCCTAGTGGTGTACCCTTTGTAACGATTACCGCTGAATCGGTGAACCTGTCTCCGACACTCCTCCCAGTCATCGTAGACTCCGGGAACCTTACCCTTGTACACGACATACGTCGGCATCGCTATGCACTAGCCAAACGAAACGTTAGTACCAATTCACAGACAATACATAAGCAATATATAAGTATGCAACAGAACGATCGGAAGAGAAAAGCAAGACATTAATAGCATCGATTACATCTAAGTTGAACGACTCTCGAAACCAAAGAGACATACTACAAGTTCATTAAAGTTTAATTACAACATGAGCCAATCGATGTTTCAGAACTAGACACAGCATCACTGCTTTCGACTCGACTCAAGGGACCGGAGCATGGATGAAGCCGCCGTCTATCGTGGGAGTCATGAAATAACGGTCGTTGTCAGCCTGCATTTGTAGCATTGTGTCGATGTCACTGTTGGACGATTGATTGTTGAGGTAGAACTGCCCCGAGGTACGAAGGACATCTTGATGGATGATTTCCGCAAACTCTGACTGGATGCGAAAGAATTCTTGTCGGAGGTCCGCGTCCTGGATTGCCGACACGCTCTTTGCCCAATCTTTGAGTTTACTCGGTAGCAGAAGTTGATGATGGTCCCGTACGATCGCCCACATGTGATGGATGGCGTAGTAGGCACCCTTCTGACTGCCAGGCGGCTGCTTGACGCAGGAGAACGTCGTATTGTGGGAGAACACGTGCTTGCCGTACTTACGAATAGGCCTGGTGAAGGTGCCTCTAGATTTGGCGTAGCTGGGGAGAACATCATCAAGGACCTTCTTGACATTTGTGTAGTCTACGTTCGATTGACGGTCCGGGTCGAAATACGTGGCCATGGAATATTTGGGGCTTAGGAGGATGAGCGTGCAACGTGTGTCACTGCAGAAAACACGGAATGTTAAAAGAAAAACGATCGAAATGTAAGAATCCATATGTTACGGGCCGGTTGAGGGGAGGACTTACTCGGGAAAGTAAGGCACGAGGAAGTTATCCTTATCTTGGTTTGCCAGAATGACGCCTTCGAGGTAAGAACTCGCGACTTGCCGGTCCCTAGCTCTGCCCAAGATCTTGGCACGCATGTAGAAGGGGTCGACTATCACGATGTCCGGGGTCTTGTCGCGAATGATCCGCATCCTCATACTCAGCGAAAATAGCCGAACGAAGGTGTAGTGCAGCGGATGAAGGTTCAACATAGTGTGGATGTCATAAAAACGCAGGATGATCGTACGCCCGACGGAGTTATCCACAAAGCCCTTGCCCTCTGGCACCTTGGCCGAGAAAACCGGGTATGCCACATCCTTCTCTCTGAGACGCCGCTTCTCCAAAGCAAGAACACTGTCATGCAGACTCCGCATAGCACCGGTTGCAGCATTGAGCATATTTGTCGGTAGCATCGCCCTACCTGCCACATGCACCCTCCTCGAGATATCCTGCGGTGAAGGTGGCCCGTCCTGAGCACGGATCGTACTCGGTGCCGGCTGGCTCGCACCCTTCTTAGTCTTTCTTTTGCGTGCCTTCTTCTTCTCCTGTAATGGGACCGAGTTCTGCTCACAGACCGCCTTCTTGAGTGTGTTGGGGCTGATAATATTTTGCACCTCGCCTATCTGAGGCTCGGTGAAGTCGGCAGCTGGAGGCGTCTCCTGAGAGCTGAACGCCAGACGGCGCCTGTTGCAACTTGGCTTCTCCGCGGTACCAGCTAGATCGCACACGTCTTTTGTTGGGTTTGGTTCTTGAGAAGGAGGCCCCATGAAGTCGCCATCGTACCCATGATCGGCAAAGTACTGATCGACGTTGCCAAATGTATCATCGTCGTCGTCATCGTCGTTCTGATCCTGTGCCATATGCATGTTTGGATCCAGTGGCATAGGGATGTCCGGCACCGTTACGGCGGTCTTGCCATGGGGCTGACTTGGCGCCGGCACGACTGGCGGTGTTGTCTTTGGGGTGGTGTCCCCCGCCCCCAAACGAATCTGGCTCTTCGGCCAAAGCAGGGGCCAGCTCAGGCAGGCGCTGAGGGTCATCACGTCTTCATCGTCGGCCCCGACGGGTCGAATCGCAGGTAACAAGTCGTCGCAGCCTGGCAGCACCCGAACCAGTTGAACCCTAAACAAGTTGGGTGGCATCTGGGTACCGTGGAACAAGGGGTTGCCCGGTTGAACGATTTTGCCCTTGGCGACATCGACCAACTCGTTGTTCACGAAGTGGAGGAGAGTGCACGGAACGTCGGCGACGCCCTGCGAAAACATGTAGGGCGTCAGGGATGCCCAGTCAAAGGCAAGGAGATGAAGTCCTCGGCCGAGAGAGTCTTAATTAGTTACCGTGATGATGGCGTCGAGCTCGGCTAATGTCGACGCACCGCCAACGGCGGGCGTGCAGTTGACGGAGGGGCCGCTTGCTGAAGAGGTGCCGCCCGGCGTACACCCGGGTGCATTAAGCTCCCATGCCGGTGTCGAAGACACCAATGCCGCCTCCGCCGGAGGCACCAATGGCCCCGCCATCGCATTATGCGAGTTGCTGGCCGTGAAGCTAGGAATCGGGGGCGGCCCTGTTGGCCGCCCGCAATCCACGCACTCAACCCCGAGATCAAGGTAGGCACAATGGCGGTGATCGTCGCTCCGAGTCGTTGTTCCACTTGCTCTTGGACAATCTCCAGAATCCGCGCCACATGTGCCTTGAGTTCTTGAACCTCTCGCGCCTGGCTTTCCGAGCTGGTCTTTTTCTCCTTCCGCACACCAGCGGTATAGTATGACCCCCATTTTTGTCGACAAGCCTTTGCCGGCCACACGACCAAGTGACGTCGGCTTACTGAGCTTATCCTTGTTCTTCATTACATTCAACGCCCTATTTAGAGTGGTGTCCCAAGGGTTGCTCTTAGTCGACCCCGCGCTACTGCTTTCAGTCGCCTGCGGAAGGAATGTGAACCATTTAGAAATTTGGCTTCATTAATTAGAATGCAACCATATGGAGCTAATTACGCGGGGGTGTATTCCTTACCAGAACAAGCTCAAGCTGCCTGGTCTTCGGATCCGTGGTAAGCTCCTTTGTTTTCGGGTCCTTCTTGTACCGGGCCCTGACAAAGTTCCTGGTTTGCTTGTTACCGCTGTATTTCTCGAAGAGGGGCGGTAGGCCTTGCTCGGCACGGTCCGCCTCCTCCTTGTCCAATATAGGCTCCGCCAGTCTGTAACCGCCGGGACCGAGTGTGTGTTCCCCTATGTTCAGCTCCCGCATTTGTTTCCCCCACTCACTTGATTGGGAGCTTGCGGTGCTCGAGCAATTGATCTTGAAGTCGTTGTTGTCATCTTCGGTGATCGAAGGATTTTTCTCCTTGATCTTCTGATAACTCTCACCTTTCTCGATCATTTTCTTCACATTGCTTTTCCAAGTAGACAGGGCCTTGCTCATCTTCGTGAGGGCAGCATTGTTCACTTTATTCCCTTTGAGGCTTGTGTTTGCAAATTCAGCGGGGAACTTGTATCGTTCGTGCAGCTTCGTGAAGAGGAGCTGGCGCAAATTCCCTTGGTCAGGATGCCTCAGGTTCTCGGTGTTGATCGAGACGGTGCTCCGGACAATGCACCCAAGCTGAAGCGAGTACCCCTTGACTATTCGTTCGGGCGCCGTTGGATTCCCGTTGGAGTCCACTTCAGTAACTTCCTCCTTGAGGGTGAGGAGCATGATCGGGCGCCGGTCCTTCCGTTGCCTCTTCGGGTGGCTACCATCTGTGCGCGCGCCGCCATCATTAGTGGTGGCATCCTCGGCGGCACGATCAGTGGTGGCATCAGTGTGGTCATCCTCGGCGGCACCATCAGTGGTCTCAGGATCAGTGGGGAAGGCGGCGGCCTCATACAAGTGAGGTTGTTCCTCCATCTCCTGGGACAGCTCCCAGAATGCCTTGCCGCCCGAACCCCCGGCCTCATCGTTGTGGGCCATGTTTCTCTCTAAATAGAAACAAAGTTTGGTCAAAAAGTTGGTTATTGTCAAGGAACAAGATCTCTAAGTTGACCAAATAACCTAATTCTCGAGGAATGTCGCCAAAAAGTTGGTTATTGTCAAGGAACAATTGAGAGATGTTTGTGATATTGCCTAGGTGTTTTGGGATAGAACCTGTTAGTGTGTTGTTGCTAAGGTCCAAGTCCACGTTCTCAGGGTAACCTAGTTCTTGAGGGGTGTGTCTAGAAAGTTCACTCTTCTTTTTAGAAGACAAGCGTCTGAAATGGTATTGCCTTTCCTTAATTTGTACTATTTTTTCATTGTGCTGAATACTTATGTGGGTGAGTGTATCTGTAATTACTTTTTACTACACCGCAGAACTAATCCTGAGTGTACCCTGTTATTGCTTTTTCAATCTATAGCTGAAACATATTACACCATAGATGGTGATACTGTGTTTGCATATGAAAATAGCACCACATGGGGTCGATAGTCTTGCGCCCCTAGCAACTATTGAGTTTCTGAAAAACTCAACACTTCTACATTACAATTATACTGGAATAGCTGCAGTGTTTTGTCAGTCAAGAGCTGGATGATGTTGTTTTCTCTATGGTTTCCTATATGTAAACTTGCTGTATTTATTCTGTAAAAGGTGTAAAGTTCGCAGACCCAAAGAAATCTGAAGGCAGACCAGCTAACCATGTCAAATTGCTAGAGCAGTGGTTGTACTGACACAGAACATTGCTACACCAGGATAGTGTATCTGTAATTACTTTTTACTACACCAGGATTTGTACTATTTTTTCATTGTGTTGAATACTTATGTGGGTGTGTGAATAAAATACTAAACTAATCCAACCAGTAAAGCAAATTAATTTTTATTTCGGTTGAGAATCGGGCACCTTCTAGGTCAAGAAAATTGGGCATGACCTTTGCTAATTTTCTTGACCTAGGAGTGCCCCATTTCTCAACCGAAACGGAAATTAATCAACGTTTCAGGAGAAAGGGGTTATTTTTTGGCACAAACAGAGATGTTCTAACTATTTTCAGTATCAAGGCATTGCAGTTTGAATCATCTTATCAGTGTCTCTACAAAAATAGCTCAGAATTATGATTCCATTTCCACATTGATCTTTGAGCAATATGGTGCATTGTTTTGCTTCAGGTGATCTGTCCCGGAGCAGCATCCGGACCAAAGCTCTGCAACCTTACAGCGGCGCGTGCACACATGCACGACGAGTTTCAAAGAGCTAAATCATGCTATTAGCTGGGCATATGCAGCAGGAACAACCAAACTTGAAGAAACTCATGCTAAAGAATTTAAAAGCTTCTGCAATACAAAGATGACAATTCACAATTCTTGCTAGTAAATGCATCAGAGTTAGAATTCTTGTCAGAAGCACGGATACATGTTTAAAATTCCATTTTACTCAATCTTTGCTACAACTTTCAAGATGCCTTGAAAAATTTGACAAGGACACACTTGTGAAGCTTGTGACCACATTATGGGTACAAACATGTTTACCACAAACTCCACGTAATTCATAGTACTTGAAACTAAAAGCTAGTGGTCGTATCCTGCCAACCAATAAACTCAATCTCTATGTGCCACTTGTCCAACTAGCGCCTGCTACTTTTCTTCTCCTCTAATTATCTCAGATCAGATAACTACTACCAATGGTGATCCGTGTCTGGTATTGTGCGACTCAATCTCCATATTAAAAAATCCAGATCGAATGAAACCAACAGTTCACTCGACAATATCACTTTCACAGTCACGGGTCTTAGGCCGGTCTCTATTTCAGATAGTTAACCATATGCACATTGCTACTTGCCAAAGAAGAAAAACCAAAACAGTGGTGACATCGTCCAGGAGATTGCATTCCAAAGCCAAGGCTTCATTCATCCCTGGTCATGTATGGTTAATTTTTTTTCTATCTTCGACCACTAATTACAAAAACATAATTCAAAGATTTACAGTTAGATTTCTGGTCAAGAGACTTGAACTGGATCGTACCACGTGCTCTCACCAGAGACAATATTTCCCATTGACTAGTCTTGGAACAGATGAACCTATCATGATTGGATTGGCTAGGACAAACTGCAACTTGGTGGCATCATATACTAAATAATCTGTCAATGCATCGCAAACAATAAAAAAATTATTTGCAAAGGACATGATTGCTCAAAATAATTGCGAAGCAAATGTACCATGCGAGGCAAAGTCACTAGTTTGCATCAATAATAATGCAACAGCTATAAAACAATTACTAAAAACAAACACGCTCATGACTAGTTGTGCATATACCTATACGGCCTACCTGTAGCTTGTGTGTTAAAAAATGCACAGTAAAAAGCACACTGTAGAGGGGGAGAGGGGAGAGGAGGAGGGGGAGCTCAC
>NC_041389.1:157292175-157306529 GCF_002162155.2 Triticum dicoccoides
AGAGGGCGGAGAGGCAGGGCGGCGGCGGTGGAGCGGGCGCGGGCGGACGGCGTCGGGTTAGGTTTGGGCGGACGGCGCGGGCTCGAGGGGGAGGAAGGGGAGAGGGAGGCGGCGGGGGCGCGTGGGCGGCTGCGGCGCAGTGGGTCAGGGCAGCGGCGGCGGCGGCGGTGGATCGAGGGAGAGGGAACTGGCGAGGGGGAGAGGGAAGGGGGGATCGGGCGAAGGGGGAGAGGGAAGGGGGGATCGGGCACAGTACTAATGGCGCACCACACCTCGGTGCGCCATAAGTACATCCATACTAATGGCGCACCTCACCGTGGTGCGCCATTAGTATTTTTTTATTTCAACTCGCGCCAACATGTTGTGTACCACCAGAACTTATCCACATCAAGCCCTCTACTAGCTCGACTGGTCAGCAGCCAATTCTCACACCAGGAGGTCCTGGGTTCGACTCCCAGGCTCCACAAATTTTTTTTTAGCATTTAAAAAGTTGTTTGATACTTATTTGTGTTTAAATATGTTCAAACTTGTTTAAATAATAATAGTAATATTTTTTATAAGACAGTAGCATTTAAAAAGTTGTTTGATACTTATTTTTTTATAAGACGGTGCGCGGGGTGCGGGGGGTCGGCGGCGGCGGTTGAGTAGGGGAATCGAGGGTGTGGGGGGTCGGCGGCGGCGGCCGGTGGACTGGGGGGTGCTCGGCGGCGAGGGGGACCGGATCTGGTGAGGTGGGATAGCGATCGAGATGGAGGGGGATCGAGATCGAGTGTCCATGAAATTTAAAAATATTCATGATAGTTCAAAAAGTACCCATGAAATACAATCGATAAATGAAGGCTACGATTTAAATACAATCGATCTTAGCTAGCTATCTGTTCACAATCTTCTTGCCCTTCTTTTTCGCAAATGGAGTTCTTCTGTGGAACGGACGTCCTTTAGGTAGGGTGGTCCTGCTTCTTCTTGTGGTGTATGCTGCTACTTCATCATCGTCGTCATGTTCGATCCTCGGGTCGCCGTACTTGTCGAAGTCTTGCTCATTGGCTACTCCATCCATTCCGATGATCTTCCTTTTGCCTCTCCTCACGATAACACGACTGGGCTTTGGTGGGTCGGTAATGAAGAAGCATTGGTCCACTTGGGAAGCCAGTACCCATGGCTCATTTTTCGCGGTGACGTTTGCGCCCGCGGTCTTGGATTTGGCTTCGGGTATAACCATGGTGGTGAAATACCAGTCTTCTTTTATGACTTTCTTGGCCCATCTGACATGGAACATCGGGACCTTCTCTCCAGCGTAGCTCAGCTCCCAGATCTCCTCGATCCTTCCGTAGTATCTGTCCTTGTCGTTACCGGTGTAGGATTCCATCATTACCCCGGAGTTCTGATAACCATCGCTCTTCATGTCCTTGGCCTCGGTGTAGAATGTGTAGCCGTTGATATCGTACGCCTCATAGGTCATCAGGTTGTGCTTGGCGCCCTGTGACAAGGCGAATATGAGTTGTTCTTCCGTGGAAGAATCCTCATGTAACGGGTATGACAGAAGCTTCTGCTTGAACCAACGCGTGAAACATGAGTTGTGCTCTTTGAGTATATCTCCGTCCATCCTCTGTTGGCCTCGGTCATTGTACGTCTTCTTAATAAAGGTTTTGTGCTCTACCACCCAAGGATCGACCACGTCTATGTGTTGTAGCGCGACTAGGTTTGCTCTTTCAAAGTCGGCGAGTCGACCCTCAAAGTCGACATGCATTTTGCGGCGACCCTCACGGTGACCCCTTCCAGCGAGCCTGCCGAGGTGCCTATTGACGGGTAGACCAACGGGGTTCTCGATGCCTAGATAATTCGTGCAGTAGGAGATGCACTCTTCGGTCAGAAAGCCCCTGGCTATGCTTCCTTCTGGACGTGACATGTTGCCAACGTATCCTTTGATGACACCATTCATCCTTTCGAACGGCATCATGCTGTGCAGGAACGACGGCCCGAGTTGGATGATATCCTCCACTATATGGACCAGCAGATGCACCATAACGTCGAAGAATACGGGCGGGAAGTACATCTCAAGCTCGCATAGTATCACCACGATCTCTTCCTGTAGCCTTCTGAGTTGCCTCACGCCAATCGACTTCCGAGAGATGACGTCGAAGAAGTTGCATAGGCCAAATAGAGTTTCACGGACGTGCGCGTCCATGATCCCACGGATTGCAACTGGAAGTATCTGCGTCATCAGCACGTGACAGTCGTGAGACTTCATCCCGCTGAACTTCTGCTTCGCTGGGTCTAGGTATCTGCTTATCTTCCCCGCGTAACCGTAAGGAAGTTTTACTCCTAGGAGGCAGGTGAAAAACTGCTCGATCTCCTCCTGACTTAGAGTGAAGCACGCGGGAGGGTAGTCATTTCCGGTCTTCTTGGCCTTTTTGCCTTTGCGACGACTTTCTGTGTCCTGCTTCGCCTCATCATCATCATCATCATCATCATCATCATATATAGCGTGAAGCTCCTGCCTGATGCCCATTGATTTCAAGTCTGCCCTTGCTTTCGGCCCATCTTTGGTCCTCTCTGGCATGTTGAGCAGGGTACCAAGCAGACTCTCGCACACATTCTTCGTGATATGCATGACATCAAGGCTGTGAGGCACACGGTGGATCTTCCAGTACGGCAAGTCCCAGAAAACAGACCTCGTTTTCCATACCTTCAGCAGCGGCTCTGGCGCCTTTCGCTTCTTTCACGGCTCTGGCGCCTTTTGCTTCTTTCCCGACAGTGGGTAGTCTTTCCAATTTTTCAACAGCTTGTCTATTTCCTCGCCGCTCCTCGTACACGGGCGTTTTCGGGGTTCGGTTTCACCATTGAACAGATCCTTGCGTTTCCTCCACGGGTCATCGTCGCGAAGCCACCTTCGATGTCCCATGAACACGGTTTTTGAAGACCCGGGATCTCTATCTAGCTGGCGATATGTTGTGTCATCCATGCACCTTACGCATCCAGAAAATCCGTGGACTACCTGCCCCGCAAGATATCCGTAACCGAGATAGTCGTGCACCGTCGTGAGCAGTGCGGCTCTCATAGGGAAATATTCTTTCTCTGCGGCGTCCCACGTATTGGCTGGCGTTTTCCACAGCGTGTCAAGCTCCTCTTTCAACAGCCCCAGATACAGATTGATGTCGTTCCCTGGTTGTTTCGGCCCTTCAATTAGCATACTCATGTGAATGTACTTCCTCTTCATGCACAACCAGGGGGGAAGGTTGTACATCCACACAAACACAGGCCAGGTGCTATGTGTGATTCTCTGGCTGCCAAACGGATTGACTCCATCGGTGCTCGCGCCCAGCACGATGTTCCTTGGATCGTTCCCAAATTCTGGGTATTCGAAGTTCAACGCTTGCCACTGGCTCGCATCCTTAGGGTGACTCAGCATCTTGTCTTTTTTTATCTATCTCCAGATCATTTGCGTCATCTTCTCGCTTCTTCTCCTCCCTATCTGCGTGCCAATGCAGGAGCTTTGCTACCTTAGGGTCCGCGAAATACCACTGCAGACGAGGAGTGATCGGAAAGTACCACACCACTTTTCGAGGAGCTTTCTTCCTCTTCTTGTATCGAGTGACACCGCACACCGGACATATGGTAGACTCCGCGTGCTCGTCCCGATAAATGATGCAATTGTTCATGCACACATGGTATTTCACGTGTGGTAAATCCAGAGGACACACGATTTTCTTCGCCTCCTCCAAACTGGTCGGGCACTTGTTCCCCTTGGGAAGACGTTCGTGCCAGAATGACATGTTCTCGTCGAAGCATGCGTCGGTCATTTTGTGTTTTACCTTCATCTCCAGAGCCATGATCGTTACTTTCAGGCGGGTATCCTCGGGCCTGCATCCTTCATACAATGGAGTAACCGCGTCTAACTCAAGTTGATCCATCTTGGCTTTCTCTCAGGCGGCAGCTCTTGCGTTATCCGTCTGCTTGAGAAGCAGCTCTTGAATATGAGGGTCCTGCACCCAGCCCATCGATGGTCCAGCATCGTCTGCTCCGCCGGCATCATCATCATGTCCTGCATCTTCTACATGATGACTGTGTACAGCATCACCGTCGTGATCATCTCCTGGGGATTCTTCGTCTTCTCGCCCCCCCGAGCCGCGGTGGCTGTCTTGCTGCCCTTCCTCATTTCTTACCCGGCCCCCATGGACGACTTCGTAGTCATCTTCATCACCTTGCCACTGATAGCCATCCATGAAACCACGCAAGAGCAGGTGGTCCCGCACCTGCCCAGAATCCGGGTCCGCAATAAGGCTATTCAGCTTGCATCTTCGACACGGACATCTTATCTCCGTCTCATTCTTTTGAAGCATCTCGGCCTTCGCGGACCTCAAAAACCTATTCATGATGCCTTCGGTCATCGTGCAGACCATGGTCGCCTGCGGGGTAGAGCAAAACGATATTTCAGAACCAAGAAAAAATTTGGCATGAATTTCCCTAAAAATAGGACCAAAAAGAATGCTTAATGCCAAAATTCTCGCCGAAACGGAAATGAATCAACATTCCGGCAAAATATTGGCAACTATCGCATTTCAAATACCGGTACACCTCAAAACACAAACACATATGCAACACCACAAACATATGCAACACCACGAACATACATAGATCTAGCTAGGCCATAAAAAGTGCATGTGCACATTGTTGTAGGGAGAACAACATAAATATAGCTTCCCCCCTTACTTACCTAGCAAAACAAGGTAACTTAACCACTTAATTTGAATGAATCTATGGTGGAAATGAGGTGAAAAAGAGGAGGCACCCGAGACAAGGAGGAGGCGGTGGAGAGAATGAAGTGGGGAGAAAGTGAGTGTGGGAGGAGAGGCTGTCCAAAATATCTTGTTGCTGCCCACTTACTAATGGCGCACCAGCAGCAAATGCGCCATTAGTAATCCAGGTTACTAATGGCGCACCCCCTGGTGGTGCGCCATTAGTAGTTTTGCAAAAAAAACATACTAATGGCGCACTCTGCCACGGTGCACCATTACTAGTTTGAACTAGTAATGGCGCACCGCGTGTGAGTGCGCCATTAGTACTTTTGCAAAAAAAGGAATAAAAACAATAATAAAAAAATAACTTTAGTGGCGCACCTTCTGGCTGGTGCGCCATTACTAGTTACAACTAGTAATGGCGCACCTTCTGGCTGGTGCGCCATTACTAGTTACAACTAGTAATGGCGCACCACCAGTGGATGCGCCATTAGTATGTTTGGACAGGCGCACTAGTTCAAAAAAAATTGGTACTAATGGCGCACCGTGGGCAGGGTGCGCCATTAGTAGTTTCAACACTAATGGCGCATCAGAAGGTGGTGCGCCATTAGTATGTACTAATGGCGCACCACATGTCTGGTGCGCCATTAGTGTCAATTCCATCTATAGCCCTTTTCCTAGTAGTGATCGAATCTCGGGCAAGTAACATACCGATTGACAAAGGGACTTGTATACAGGATTGATTGAATCCCCGACATCGTGGTTCATCCGAGATCATCGTGGAACATGAGGGAGACAACATGGGTATCCAGATCCCGCTGTTGGTTACTGGACGGAGAACGCCTCGGTCATGTCTGCATGGTTCCCGAACCCGTAGGGTCTACACACTTAAGGTTCGGTGATGCTAGAGTTGTTATGGGAAATAGTGTGTGGTTATCGAAGGTTTTTCAGAGTCCCGGATGAGATCCCGAATGTGACGAGGAACTCCGGAATGGTCCGGAGGTGAAGATCGATATATTGGATGAAGGGTATTGGAGTCCGGACTTGTTCTGGGAGTACCGGGTGACGACCAGCATGACCGAAAGGTGTTTCCGAGGCCCCGGCAAGCATTGGGGGGGCCTTCTGAGCCAATGGGAGGGGGCACACGAGCCCACTAAGGGGCTGTGCGCCACTCCCAACCCCTCTCACGTAACCTGGAGAGGTTGGGGCGCCTTCCTTAGGGCAGCCACCCCTCCCGACTTGGGGGTAAGTTTCCTAGGGGTGTGGGCGCCCAAACCCATCTAGGGTTTCCCCTGTGACCGCCACCCCCCTAGGGTACCCTAGGGCGCCTCCTCCAGCCCCCTTCACCCTATACATAGTGAGGGAGAAAGAGGGCAGCCGCACCCTTCCCCTAACGCAGCCCCTCCCTCCTCCAACACCTCCTCCTCCTCCTTAGTGCTTGGCGAAGCCCTGCCGGAGAACCACGAGCTCCATCGCCACCACGTCGTCGTGCTGCTAGAGTTTTCCCTCAACTTCTCCTCTCCCCTTGCTGGATCAAGAAGGAGGAGACGTCTCTGGGATGTACGTGTGTTGAACGCAGAGGCGCCGTCCGTTCGGCGCTTAGATCAGAATCGACCGCGATCTGAATCGCTGCATGTACGACTTCACCAACCGCGTTCTTGTAACGCTTCCGCATTGCGATCTTCAAGGGTATGAAGATACACACATCCTATCCCTCTCTTGTTACTAGAATCTCCATAGATTGATCTTGGTGATGCGTAGAAAATTTTGAATTATTGCTACGTTCCCCAACAGTGGCATCATGAGCTAGGTCTATGCGTAGATTCTATGCACGAGTAGAACACAAAGTAGTTGTGGGCGATGATTTGTTCAATTTTCTTACCGTTACTAGTCTTATCTTGATTCGGCAGCATTCTGGGATGAAGCGGCCCGGACCGACCTTACACGTACTCTTACGTGAGACAGGTTCCACCGACTGACATGCACTTGATGCATAAGGTGGCTAGCGGGTGTCTGTCTCTCCCACTTTAGTCGGATCGGATTCGATGAAGAGGGTCCTTATGAAGGGTTAATAGCAATTGGAATATCACCATTGTGGCTTTTGCGTAGGTAAGAAACGTTCTTGCTAGAAACCCATAGCAGCCACGTAAAACATGCAACAACAATTAGAGGACGTCTAACTTGTTTTTGCAGGGTATGCTATGTGATGTGATATGGACAAAAGGATGTGATGAATGATATATGTGATGTATGAGATTGATCATGTTCTTGTAATAGGAATAACGACTTGCATGTCGATGAGTATGACAACTGGCAGGAGCCATAGGAGTTGTCTTAATTTATTGTATGACCTGCGTGTCAATAAAAACGCCATGTAATTACTTTACTTTATTGCTAACCGTTAGCCATAGTAGTAGAAGTAATAGTTGGCGACACAACTTCATGAAGACACGATGACAGAGATCATGATGATGGAGATCATGGTGTCATGCCGGTGACGAAGGTGATCATCCGCGCCTCAAAGATGAAGATCAAAGGCGCGAGATGATATTGGCCATATCATGTCACTCTATGATTTGCATGTGATGTTTGTCATGTTTACATCTTATTTTCTTAGAACGACAGTAGCATAAATAAGATGATCCCTCATAAAATTTCAAGAAAGTGTTCCCCCTAACTATGCACCGTTGCGAAAGTTCGTTGTTTCGAAGCACCACGTGATGATCGGGTGTGATAGATTCTAACGTTCACATACAACGGGTGTAAGCCAGATTTACACACGCGAAACACTTAGGTTGACTTGACGAGCCTAGCATGTACAGACATGGCCTCGGAACACAAGAGACCGAAAGGTCGAACATGAGTCGTATAGTAGATACGATCAACATGAAGATGTTCACCGATGATGACTAGTCCATCTCACGTGATGATCGGACACGGCCTAGTTGACTCGGATCATGTATCACTTAGATGACTAGAGGGATGTCTATCTAAGTGGGAGTTCATTAAATAATCAGATGAACTTAATTATCATGAACATAGTCAAAAGGTATTTGCAAACTATGTCGTAGCTTATGCTTTAGTTCTACTGTTTAAGAAATGTTCCTAGAGAAATTTTAGTTGAAAGTTGATCGTAGCAATTATGCGGACTGGGTCCGTAAACTGAGGATTATCCTCATTGCTGCGCAGAAGGCTTATGTCCTTAATGCACCGCTCGGTGTGCTGAACCTCAAGTGTCGTCTATGGATATTGCGAACATCTGATATACATGTTTTGATGACTATGTGATAGTTCAGTGCGTAATGCTAACGGTTTAGAATTGAGGCACGAAAGATGTTTTTGAAACGTCACAGAACATATGAGATGTTTCAAAGACTGAAATTGGGATTTCAAACTAGTGCCCACTTCAAGAGGTATGAGACCTCTGACAAGTTTCTTAAGCCTGCAAACTAAGGGAGAAAAGCTCAATCGTTGAGCATGTTCTTAGATTGTCTGAGTACTACAATCGCTTGATTCGAGTGGGAGTTAATCTTCCAATTGAGATAGTGATGGTTGTCCATAGTCACTGCCACCAAGCTATTAGAGCTTCGTGATGAACTATAACATATCAGGGATAGACATGATGATCCTTGAGCAATTCGCGATGTTTGACACCGCGAAAGTAGAAATCAAGTAGGAGCATCAATTGTTGATGGTTAGTAAAACCACTAGTTTCAAGAAGGGCAAGGGAAAGAAGGGATACTTCATGAAACGGCAAATCAGTTGCTGCTCTAGTGAAGGAACCCAAGGTTGAACCCAAACCCGAGACTAAGTGCTTCCGTAATGAGGGGAACGGTCACTGAAGCAGAACTACCATAGATACTTGGTAGATGAGAAGGCTGGCAAGGTCGACAGAAGTATTTTGGATATACATTATATTAATGTGTACTTTACTAGTACTCCTAGTAGCACCCGGATAATAAATACCGGTTCGGTTGCTAAGTGTTAGTAACTCGAAATAAAAGGCTACGGAGACTAGCTAAAGGTGAGACGACGATATGTGTTGGAAGTGTTTCCAAGGTTGATGTGATCAAACATCGCACGCTCCCTCTACCATCGGGATTGGTGTTAAACCTAAATAATTGTTATTTGGTGTTTGCGTTAAGCATATACATGATTGGATTATCTTTATCGCAATACGATTATTCATTTAAGGAGAATAATGGTTACTCTGTTTATTTGAATAATACCTTCAATGGTCTTGCACCTAAAATGAATGGTTTATTGAATCTCGATCGTAGTGATACACATGTTCATGCCAAAAGATAAAAGATAGTAATGATAGTACCACATACTTGTGGCACTACCATTTGAGTCATATTGGTATAAAACGCATGAAGAAGCTCCATGTTGATGGATCTTTGGACTCACTCATTTTTTGAAAAGATTGAGACATGTGAACCATGTCTATTGGTATATATGCATGAAGAAACTCCATACAGATGGATCATTTGGACTCACTTGATTTTGAATCACTTGAGACATGCAAATCATACCACATGGGAAAGATGACTGAAAGGCCTCGTTTTCAGTGAGATGGAACAAGAAAGCAACTTGTTGGAAGTAATACATATTGATGTGTGCAGTCCAATGAGTGATGAGGCACGCAGCGGATATGTTTTTGTTCTTCCTTCACAGATGATTTGAGTAGATGCTAAGTATGTTTAGTTGATGAAACGCAAGCCTGAATTATTGAAAGGTTCAAGCAATTTCAGAGTGAAGTTGAAGATCATCGTGGCAAGAGGATAAAATGTCTATGATATGATCATAGAGATGAATATCTGAGTTACGAGTTTGGTACACAATTAAGACCTTGTGGAAATTGTTTCATAACTAATACCGCCTGGAACACCATAGTGTGATGGTGTGTCCGAACATCATGATGTCTCTTATCAAATTACCACTATCGTTTATGGGTTAGGCATTAAAGACAACCGCATTCACTTTAAATAGGGCACCACGTAATTCCATTGAGATGACACCGTATGAACTATGGTTTAGAGAAACCTAAGTTGTCATTTCTTAAAAGTTTGGGGCTGTGACACTTATGTAAAAAGTTTTTCTTGATAAGCTCGAACCCAAAGCGGATAAAATGCATCTACATAGGACACCCAAAAACAGTTGGGTATACCTCCTAATTCAGATCCGGAAGCAAAAGTGATTGTTTCCAGAAACGGGTCCTTTCTCAAGGAAAAGTTTCTCTTGAAAGAATTTAGTGGGAGGATGGTGGAGACTTGATGAGGTTATCGAACCATCACTTCAACAAATCTGTAGCAGGGCACAGGAAGTTGTTCCTGTGGTGCCTACACCAGTTGAAGTGGAAGCTGATGATAGTGATCATGAAACTTCGGATCAAGTCACTACCAAACCTCGTAGGTCGACAAGGACGCGTACTGTTTCGGAGTGGTGCGGTAATCCTGTCTTGGAGGTCATGTTGCTAGACAACAATGAACCTACAAGCTATGGAGAAGCGATGGTGGGCCCGGATTCTGACAAATGGCTCGAGGCCATAAAATCCGAGAGGATCCATGTATGAAAACAAAGTATAGACTTTGGAAGAACTACTTGATGGTCGTAAGGCTGTTGAGTACAGATGGATTTTAAAAGGAAGACGGACAATGATGGTAAGTGTCACCATTAAGAATGTTCGACTTGTCGCTAAGATGTTTTCCTACAAGTTCAAGGAGTTGACTAAGATGAGACTTTCTCACTCGTAGCGATGCTAAGAGTCTATTGGAATTATATTAGTAGTTACTGCATTATTTATGAAATCTTGCAGATAGGATGTCAAAACATTGTTTCCTTGACGATTTTCTTGAGGAAAGGTTGTATATGATACAACCGGAAGGTTTTGTCAATCCTATAAGATGCTAACAAGTATGGAAAGCTCCAACAATCCTTCTAAGGACTAGAGTAAGCATATCGGAGTTGGAACATACACTTTGATGAGATTATCAAAGATTTTGGGTTTATACAAAGTTTATGAGAAACTTGTATTTCCAAAGAAGTGAGTGGGAGCACTATATAATTTCTGATGGGTATATGTTGTTGGCATATTGTTGATCGAAAATGACGTAGAATTTTTGGAAAACATATAGGGTTGTTTGAAAGGTGTTTTTCAATGAAAACCTGGATTAAGCTACTTGAACATTGAGCATCAAGATCTATAAGGATAGATCAAAATTGCTTGATAGTACTTTCAAATGAATACATACAAGATTTTGAAGGAGTTCAAAATAGATCGGCAAAGAAGGAGTTCTTGGCTGTGTTATAAGGTATGAGTACTGAGTAAGACTCAAGACCCGACCACAGCATAAGAGAGAGAAAGGACGAAGGTCGTCCCCTATGCTTTAGACGTAGGCTCTACAGTATGCTATGTTGTGTACCGCACCTGGATTGTGCCTTGCCATGAGTCAGTCAAGGGGTACAAGAGTGATACAGGAATGGATCACATGACAGTGGTCAAACTTATCCTTAGTAACTAGTGTACTAAAGAATTTTCTCGATTATGGAGGTGATAAAAGAGTTCATCATAAAGGATTACGATGATGCAAACTTTGACACTAATCCGGATGACTCTGAGTAGTAAACCGGATTCGTATAGTAGAGCAGTTATTTGGAATAGCTCCAAGTAGCGCGTGGTAGCTGCATCTACAAGATGACATCGAGACGTGTAAAGCACACACGGATCTGAAAGGTTCAGACCCATTGACTAATAACCTCTGTCACAAGCAAGATGTGATCAAACACCATGGGTGTTGGACTCATTACAATCACATAGTAACGTGAACTAGATTATTGACTCTAGTGCAAGTGGGAGACTGTTGGAAATATGCCCTAGAGACAATAATAAAATGGTTATTATTATATTTCCTTGTTCGTCATAATTGTCTATTGTTCATGCTCTAATTGTATTAACTGCAAACCGTAATACATGTGTGAATACATAGACCACAACATGTCCCTAGTGAGCCTCTAGTTGACTAGCTCGTTGAACAATAGATGGTTATGGTTTCCTGACCATGGACATTAGATGTCATTGATAGCGGGATCACATCATTAGGAGAGTGATGTGATGGACAAGACCCAATCCTAAGCGTAGCACAAGATCGTGTAGTTCGTTTGCTAAAGCTTTTCTAATGTCAAGTATCATTTCCTTAGACCATGAGATTGTGCAACACCCGGATACCGTAGGAATGCTTTGGGTGTACCAAACGTCACAATGTAACTGGGTGGCTATAAAGGTGCACTACAGGTATCTCCGAAAGTGTCTGTTGGGTTGGCACGAATCGAGACTGGGATTTGTCACTCCATATGACGGAGAGGTATCTCTAGGCCCACTCGGTGATGCATCATCATAATGAGCTCAATGTGACTAAGTAGTTAGTCACGGGAACATGCATTACGGAACAAGTAAAGTGACTTGCCAGTAACGAGATTGAACGAGGTATTGGGATACCGACGATCGAATCTCGGGCAAGTAACATACTGATTGACAAAGGGACTTGTATACGGGATTGATTGAATCCCCGACATCGTGGTTCATCTGATGAGATCATCGTGTAACATGTGGGAGCCAACATGGGTATCTAGATCCCGCTGTTGGTTACTGGCCGGAGAACTTCTCGGTCATGTTTGCATGGTTCCCGAACCCATAGGGTCTACACACTTAAGGTTCGGTGACGCTAGAGTTGTTATGGGAAATAGTTGTGGTTATCGAAGGTTGTTCGGAGTCCCGGATGAGATCCCGGACGTGACGAGGAAATCCGGAATGGTCCGGAGGTGAAGATCGATATATTGGACGAAGGGTATTGGAGTTTGAAATTGTTCTGGGAGTACCGGGTGATGACCAGCGTGACCGAAAGGTGTTTCGGAGGCCCCGACAAGCATTGGGGGGCATTATGGGCCAAGGGGGGGGGCACACCAGCCCACTAAGGGGCTGTGCGCCCCTCGCAACCCCTCTCACATAACGTGGAAAGGTTGAGGCGCCTCCCCTAGGGAAGCCACCCCTCCCGGCTTGGGGGGCAAGTTTCCTAGGGGTGGGGGCACCCAAACCCATCTAGGGTTTCCCCTGTGGCCGCCGCCCTGATACGTCTCCGTCGTATCTATAATTTTTGATTGTTCCATGCCAATATTATTCAACTTTCATATACTTTTGGCAAATTTTTATACTATTTTTGGCCAGTTCCTGTTTGTTGCATGCTTTATGTTTCGCAGAAACCCAATATCAAACGGAGTCCAAACAGGATAAAAACTGACGGAGAATTATTTCGGAATATTTGCGATTTTTGGGAGGAAGAATCAATGCGAAACGGTGCCCGAGGTGGCCACGAGAGTGGCCCATGCCACCGCTCCAGGTGGGTGCCCCGCCACTCTCGTGGGCCACCCGTAAGGCGGTTGATGCCCTTCTTTGGCCGCAAGAAAGCTATTTTTTGGAAAAATATCTGGGAAAAGATTTCAATCCAATCGGAGTTACGGATCTCCAGATATAAAGGAAACGGTGCCAGGGCAGAATTCGAGAACGCAAAAACAGAGAGATAGATCCAATCTCAGAGGGGCTCTCGCCCCTCCCAAGCCATGGGAGCCAAGGACCAGAGGGGAAACCCTTCTCCCATCTAGGAAGGAGGTCAAGGGAGAAGAAGAAGAAGGGGGCCTCTCTCCCCCTTGCTGCCGGTGGCGCCGGAGCGCTGTCGGGGGCCATCATCATCACGGCGATCTACACCAACACCGTTGTCATCTTCACCAACATCTCCATCACCTTCCCCCCTCTATCTACAGCGGTCCACTCTCCTGCATCCCGCTGTACCCTCTACTTGAACATGGTGCTTTATGCTTCATATTATTTTCCAATGATGTGTTGCCATCCTATGATGTCTGAGTAGATTTTCGTTGTCCTATCGGTGATTGATGAATTGCTATGATTTGTTTGAGTTGCATGTTTTATTATTGGTGCTGTCCTATTGTGCCCTCCGTGTCGCGCAAGCGTGAGGCTTTCCCGCTGTAGGGTTTGCAATATGTTTATGATTTGCTTATGGTGGGTGGAGTGAGTGACAGAAGCACCACTACAAAAAAAAAGACACATCCTTGACATTTTGGTATGAAGGATTTTTTTCTGTCATACATATGACACTTCTATGACGATAATTGTGACAAAACCCGGTATCATCATAGATGTGGTGGGCTCCTACTTCTATGACAAAATTCATGACAGAAAATGGGCTTTTCGTCTTGGGCGGGTTGGAGACGCAGCTGCATGACATTCTTTGGGCCGTCCATGACGGAAAAAACCATGGTAGAAGCGAGGGGGAGGAAAATTTCGGGGAGTTGCCGGTTATGGTGGGAGAGCGATGCGCGTTTATCTCATACAGGTACGCACATGTGTGCGAGCCGTTGGCTCTAACTGAACCCGAGCTAGGCGTTGGGCTCTAACTGAACCCGAGCGATTTCACTGCAGGCTACACGTTACTGAACCTGAGCGATCGATCGATGGCTGTTAACTAAACCAGATGGAGCGATTCCTTCGCTACTGCTGCTAACTAAAGCCGATCGATTGGATCAACAGTGAGTGTTGCGGGGGGG
>NC_041389.1:157307003-157335785 GCF_002162155.2 Triticum dicoccoides
CCGATCAACAGGACCACCGTTTCGACCGTAGGAGGTCCGTTTCCTCCGTTTTGCGGTAGGCCACACCCCTCCCGACCAACAGGACCCCCGTTTCGACCGTAGGAGGTCCGTTTCCTCCGTTTTGCAGTACGCCAGGCCCCTCCCGATCAACAGGACCCCGTTTCGAACGTGGCCGGTCGAACACAAGGCCGTTTCCTCCGTTGTGCGGTACGCCAGGCCTCGTTTCCATCGCGTGTTCCATCCAAGCCCTCCCGATGAACACGACCACGCATTCCGTTCCGACCCAGCCGGTTGGCTCCCCATGAACACGACGATGACGTTGTTTCTCCGTTCCGACCCAGCCATGTACGTATGCGCAATAGGCGTTAGAGACCCTGCCCGTATGTACGTACGTGTCCGTATTTTCTTTCTTGCACCCTCGCCGCTGTACGTACGTGTACATACTACATGTGCGCCTCTACTACGACACGTGCGCGCCTCTACTACGACACGTGCGCGCCTCTACTACGACACGTGCGCGCCTCTACATCCACCAGTATATATGTACGTACACGTTCGCGACCAGAATGACAACGCTACGTATGCTTCGACCAGGTGGGGCCCGAGTGTTAGGCACTTCCTTGCGTGCGAAGATGTAGCTGGTGGGTCCCAGCAGTCAGGGGGGCGAATCATTTTTTTTCGGATGCACTTCCTTGCATGCGAAGATGTAATTGGTGGGTCCCAGCAGACGGGGGAAACGTTTTTTCCCTAAATACGGTGGCCCATCCGGTGGGTCCCCGCTGTCAGTTGGAGGAATAATTATTTTGCGCGTAATAAGGAGGCACTTCCTTGCTGCGGCCATTGACTCAGCTGTCAGCCTCTCCATGTACAGTCCACGTCCGATGGAAGCCATTCCTTGACCATGTTGACCACGCCACGCCGAGAGCACCAGGGCGACGGACGATGGCGAGGCCTAGGAAGGGGACGACGCGGAGCCGGGGAAGACGCGGCAGTGGATGCCCACACGTAGAGGAGTACGAGGGTTCACTGGTTCGCTGCGGTGTGAGGCTGTCGTCGCCACAGAATAACAGGGGGAGCGGGTGAGTAGAGGGATGGCCTGGCCAGCGGTGGGAGTAGTAGGGGGCGGTGAGGCCTCCGCCGCATCGCAGCCGGCCACGGGAGGCAGGAGCACGAGGCACGACCGGCGCTGGTTTGGGCGGCTGGAGCAAGAAGACCCAAGGTTGAAGAAGCACTATGGCCGTTGGATGGACATCGTACGGTCACTGGAGCTAGAATCGTGCATATTGAGTAAGTTGACAAAGCCCTCCGTCCCCGTCAACTTAGTAGGCCCACAAGTCAGCCTGCCACTATACTGGGTCCCAGCTAACAGGGGGAGTATTCATTTTTTTTGTGCATAATAAGGAGGCACTTCCTTGCGTGCGAAGATATAGCAGGTGGGTCCGAGCTGTCAGTGGCGGTAACGCTTTTTTCGCGAAATACTAAGGCCCTTTCGGTGGGTCCCTGATGTCAGGTGGACGAATCATTATTTTGCGTGTAATAAGGAGGCATTTCCTAGCATGCGGCCCTGGACCTAGCTGTCGGCCTCTCCACGTATAGTCCACTTCAGATGCATGTCGGTCGTTGACCACGTTGACCAGGCCGCGCCGAGAGCACCACGGCGGTGGACGACAGCGAGGCCTAGGAAGGGAACGACATGAAGGCAGGGAAGACTCAGCTGTTGTTTCCCACCCGGAGGGGAGTACGACTGAATGAGGGTTTACTGGTTCATCTGCCGTCGCCGGAGAATAACAGCAGGTGTGGGTGAGTAGAGGGATGGCTAGGCCAGTGATGGGAGTACGGTGGGGCGGTGAGGCCTGCGCGGCAGCACAGCCGACCATGGGGAGGAGGGAGTAGGCAGTCCCGCCGGCGCTTGTTTGAGCGGCTGGAGCAGGAAGAGCAGAGATTGAAGAAGCACGACGGCCATTGGATGGCCATCCAACAGTCACTGCTTGTGCGTCAACCTTTTTTTAGGAAAGCCTCAAATCTGTTGAAAACAGCATACAGCCCATCTACCATTATTTCTAATAATTTACAGCCCATTTGCTAATTCTTATGGTTTTTTTGGAGCCCATATTCTTTTTGTTAGCATTACAACTCATATTGTGGCCACGATTAAAAAATTATACGAAATTTTGCATATTTCGGTGCGGTCCGAACTGTTTTTAATCCCGAAATTTCGACTCACATTCAAACTTATTTTAAAAATAAATGTATATCAATATAAAATCCAACAAATTCTCCACGCATAAAAATTAATGTAATTTAAAATCTCGAAATGAAGAAAAATATATTTGAAACTAATCGGCGACGGCTCCACGGGGCGCTCCGGCTTGTGTGGCTCGACGGAGAGCTTCAGAGCGAGGAGGCGGAGCTCCTGCGCGTGTCGGAGAGGCGAGGGGGAGGCGGTGGCTACGGCAACAGCGTGCGGCGGCGACGGCAGCGTTCGGGCACGGTGGGAGAGAGAGATCCAGGGAAGGGGGAGGAACGAGAGAGAGAGTGAGAGAGGTACGGGGCGGCGCGTTGCGTCGCGTGGAGCATCCAGAGCGACGAGAGGGAGGACAGGCAGGCAGGGAGTGAGGAGGTGGCGCGGCGCGGCGATGCCCGCGCGTCGGGCACGCGCCCGTCCTCCTGTCGGGGAGGAAGACGACAGAGGAGGGGGGCCAGGTGGGCTGGGCCAGCTGCTGGGCTGCACGGTGCCGGGCCAGCACAGGAGCTGGGCCGCAGGTAGGTCCAGGTAAGGTTTTTCCCCTTTTATTTCTTTTTCTATTTTTCTGACATTTGTTTGGTTTAAATAAAATACTAAACCATTTTATTTTCTTATGCCATTTTTTGTAGGAACTAGTGGTATTATTCCAGAGCTCCCCAACAAGTGGCACAATTTTTGGACATATATTATATATATAACATATATATATCCAAGGCAAATATTTACTGCATTAATTCAAATGGCCAAAAATAAATACTTCTGAGCTCCCAAAAATATTGGCTGGAATGTTACCTCTAACCAATATTTTTAGAGAAAAACAGGAACATTTACTTGGGCCAAGTTGAAGCAATTTTTATCTGGGTCATTTCCAGAAACGATTATGAGGGTTTCACAAATCCCCATTTCAAATTTAAATGGAATTTAAACATGATGCACACATGACTAACTAGTCTAGGTCATACCAGAACCAGGGATGTGACAACTCGCCCCCACTTGAAAGAATCTCGTCCCGAGATTCAGGGGTCGACGGAAAAAAAGTGGGGTACTCCAGTCGAAGACGATCTTCTCGCTCCCAAGTAGCTTCTCTCTCGGAATGATGAGACCACTGAACCTTGAGAAACTTGATGTTATGACGTCGAGTGACACGCTCTGCTTGATCAAGAATGCGAACTAGATACTCTCGATATGTGAGGTTATCTTGGAGATCAAGCGTTTCGTGGTCCACTCCGCGGATAGAATCCGAGAAGCAACGCCTGAGTTGAGAGACGTGGAAGACATCATGAACTCGAGAAAGATGTGGGGGTAGTTCCAACTGGTAGGCAACCTCTCCTCGTTTAGCAAGAATGCGAAAAGGACCAATGTAACGAGGAGACAACTTGCCCTTGATACCGAAACGATGGGTACCCTTCAAAGGAGTAACCCGAAGGTAAGCTTTGTCGCCAACTTCATAAGTCATATCCTTATGATGACGATCATACTGGCTCTTTTGACGAGACTGGGCTGTTTTCAAATTCTCACGAATGATGCGAACTTGCTCTTCTGCCTCCTAGATCATGTCCGGTCCAAAGAATTGTCTTTCACCGGTTTCTGACCAGTTCAAAGGTGTTCGACATCTTCGTCCATGGAGAATCTCAAAAGGAGCTTTCTTGAGACTGGATTGATAGCTATTGTTATAAGCAAACTCGGCGAAAGGAAGACATTTCTCCCAATCCATACCGAATGAGATAACGCAAGCTCTAAGCATGTCTTCGAGAATTTGATTTCACCCAAGGTCGACTCTCTGTGGACGCCAATAGCAGGGAGTTTGGTAACCTAGCACGCTATGCCACCGAAGAAGTCTCCACTAACGCCAAGAAGTAGGCAAGGTTCCGCAAGGGACTTAGCCCCGAGCTTCGCCGAGATCTCCGTCTACATGAGTGCACCTCTTGTGAACAAAGCCATCAGTGCCGAGACGGGTAGACTGATTTCGAAGCAACCAGTGCTGGACCACAGAAGCGCCGGGTGTGGGTGCCCACCACTGCCTTGCCACCTAGGTTCACACCGAGGCCATCCTATCAGGCGCCTCGTCCAGCTCAGCAGTATGCACCAGCTAAGCCCTATGGTGGGCCAACCAAGAATGCTCCTCCACGCACCAGCCCCGTGACGTGCTTCAAGTGTGGGGAATCAGGCCACTACATGCGCGAGTGTCCCCAGACCAACCCCAACTAGTCTGGAAAGGCTGTTGGCCGTGGCAAGCCAGCAGGGAAGGTGTTCTATGCCAAGCCGGCTACCACTGCACGTGGCCATGTGAATTGTGTCTCAGCTGAAGAGGCCCAAGAGGATCCCAACATCGTTCTCGGTACGCTCCTTGGTAATTGCCACCCGGCATCTGTTCTTTTTTATACTGGAGCATCTCATTCATTCATATCCGAAAACTATGCATGCTTGCATAACACCGCATTCTGTGACATGCCTTCCACCATGGAAATTTCTACTCCTGGTTCTAGATGGCAAACCTCTAGTGTAAGCCATGGGAATGAAATTCAGGTTGACAGACTTGTTTTCCTTGCATCTTTGATGGCTCTCAAATCTTCGGATATTAATGTCATCTTGGGTATGGACTGGATGTCAGCCCATCATGCCAAAATTGATTGTTTCTGTAGGACTGTTCAACTCACGCACCCTTCGGGAAAGATAGTCAATGTCTTTACCCGAATAGCCAAGCGACAACTATATTCTCTTAATGCCAGTCCGTTGCCAGACCTCGAAGACGTTCCGGTAGTCTGTGACTTTCCGGATGTCTTTCCAGAAGAATTGCCAGGTGTCCCACCTGATAGAGATGTCGAGTTCGTGATAGATCTCATTCCAGGAACTGTCCCAATTTCTAGAAGACCCTATAAGATGGCACCACTAGAACTAGCCGAACTTAAGAAACAACTCGATGAGTCCTTGAAAAAGGGTTTCATCCGTCCTAGTTCATCTCCATGGGCTTGCCCCGTCCTCTTCGTCAAGAAGAAGGATGGTACAGACCGGATGGTTGTAGATTATCGACCCGTCAACTTGGTCACAATTAAGAACAAGTATCCGCTCCCCAGGATCAACGATCTGTATGATCAGCTCGCTGGATCCTCCATCTTCTCTAAGATGGATTTGGGGTTGGGCTACCATCAAATCAAAATCCGGAACGGGGACATTCCCAAAACGGCCTTTGTTACTCGTTACGGCCAATACGAGTACACCGTCATGTCCTTCAGTTTAACCAACGCTCTAGCCACCTTCTCCCGGTTAATGAACTCAATCTTCATGGAGTATTTGGATAAATTCGTCGTGGTTTACCTCGATGATATACTCATCTACTCCAAGAACGAGGAAGAACATGCCGAACATCTAAGGCTAGTGTTGATGAAACTTCGAGAGCATCGCCTTTATGCCAAGTTCTCTAAATGCGAATTTTGGTTGCCAGAAGTGACCTATCTAGGACATGTAATTTCTGGTAAAGGTATTGCTGTCAATCCCGAGCGAGTTCAAGCCGTCCTTAATTGGAGTCCACCTGAATCGGTCAAGCAAGTTCGGAGTTTCCTTGGCTTAGCGAGCTATTGTCGACGCTTTGTCGAGAATTTCTCCAAAGTTGCTAAACCTCTAACTGAACTCCTCAAGAAAGATAAAAAGTTCGAGTGGACTCCACAATGTGAGCACAGTTTCAAGGAAACTGAAAAGACGCTTGACTTCTGCTCCCGTGCTGGTACCACCAGATTTCTCCAAGGACTTTATTATCTATTGAGACGCCTCGCGACAAGGAGTAGGTTGTATTCTCATGCAAGATCGACACGTAATTTCTTATGCTTCACGGCAATTACACCCACATGAGTAAAACTACCCTACTCATGATCTAGAGCTTGCAGCTGTAGTCCATGCACTCAAAACTTGGCGACATTACCTCCTCGGTAATCGTTGCGAAATCTACACTGATCACCAAAGTCTGAAGTACATATTCACCCAACCAGATTTGAATCTCAGGCAAAGACGTTGGGTCGAGTTGATCACAGACTTCGACTTAGGGATAACTTACACCCCGGGAAAAGCCAATGTCATGGCTGATGCGCTAAGTCGAAAATCTTATTGCAACAATCTGATGTTGCAACAAAGTCAACCACTTCTCCACGAGGAATTTCGGAAGCTTAATCTTCACATCGTTCCTCAAGGATTCCTTTCCACCTTGGTGGCGAAACCTACTTTTACGGATCAAATCATCGCTGCCCAAAAACGAGATAAAGGAATATCTCGAATCAAGGAGAACATTGCTAGCGGAGATGCTAAATGTTTCTCTACAAATGATCGTGGTGTTGTGTATTTCGAGAACCGTCTAGTGGTTCCCAAGAACCAACACTTACGGAAGTTGATCCATAGGGAGGCTCATGAATCTCCTCTCACCATTCATCCCGGTAGCACTAAGATGTATCAGGACCTACGCCAGAGGTTCTAGTGGACTAGCATGAAGAGAGACATTGCTCAATTTGTTGCTAATTGCGACGTTTGTCGTCGTGTAAAAGCAGAGCATCAACAGCCTGCTGGCACCCTTCAACCCTTAGCTATTCCCGAATGGAAATGGGATAAAATTGGTATGGATTTCATCACCGGTTTTCCCAGGACCAAGAGAGGGAATAATGCTATCTTCGTCGTTATCGATCGTCTTTCTAAAGTGGCTCATTTCTTACCTGTTCGCGAGAGTATAACCGCTAGTCAGTTAGCAGACTTGTACATCTCCCGAATAGTGTCTCTCCATGGTGTTCCACTGGAAATTAACTCAGATCGAGGAAGTCTCTTCACCTCTCGATTTTGGGAAAGTTTCCAAAATGCTATGGGAACCCGCCTTTCCTTTAACACTGCCTTTCACCCTCAATCAAGTGGTCAAGTAGAACGCGTCAACCAGATCCTAGAAGACATGCTTCGAGCTTCTGTTATCTCACTCGGAATGGATTGGGGGAAATGCCTTCCATTTGCCGAATTTGCTTATAACAACAGCTATCAATCTAGCTTGGGTAAAGCCCCTTTTGAAGTTCTCTATGGACGAAGGTGTCGAACGCCTCTTAACTGGTCAGAAACCGGGGAAAGACAATTCTTTGGCCCGAATATGATCCAGGAAGCAGAAGATCAAGTTCGCATCGTTCGTGAAAAGTTGAAAACAGCCCAATCTCGTCAAAAGAGTCAATATGACCGAAAACATAAGGCTATGACTTTCGAGGTTGACGAGAAGGCTTACCTTCGGGTTACTCCTCTGAAGGGAACCCATCGTTTCAGTATCAAATGCAAATTGGCTCCTCGCTACATTGGACCTTTTCGCATTCTCGCCAAACGAGGAGAAGTTGCCTACCAATTGGAACTACCTCCGCATCTCTCCAGAGTCCATGATGTCTTCCACGTTTCTCAACTCAGGCGTTGCTTCTCGGATCCTATTCGTGGAGTAGACCACGAAATGCTTGATCTTCAAGATAATCTCACGTATCGAGAATACCCCGTTCGTATCCTCGATCAAGTCGAGCGTACCACTTGACGACATAATATCAAGTTTCTCAAGGTTCAATGGTCGCACCATTCTGAGAAAGAAGCAACTTGGGAAAGGGAGGATCATCTTCGACTTGAGTACCCCGCCTTCTTCCCGGAGGAACCTAAATCTCGGGACGAGATTCTTTTGAGTGGGGGTGAGTTGTCACACCCTAGCTAGTTCATGCATTAGAGTGTTGCATATGTCTATTTCATTTAACAGAAACTTGAAGTGGGGATGGCAGAACCCCCAGCCCCCTCTGAAACCAACTAGGGTTTACTAAAAATATTTTCAATGAACCTGAAATGCCCTTCTAAAATGTCCATCATTTTTGTCTTGGTTCAGAACCTTTGCCAAAAGTGGTGCACAATTTTCTAGGTCATCCTAAGGTCTTTGAATTAAATCATAAGTATTTGAATTTGGGCATTTAAAATTTATAAAATATTTTAAATGTTCAAATAATCCTAAACTAAAATGTTCCATGTTGTTTATATTTTAAACAGTGGGCATGAGCAGTTTGGGGATTTTTGGAGTTGTCTAGGTATTTTTAGAAAGTCCACGAAGCTACAGAAATAAATAAAAAAACAGAAATGAAAAGAGAGAGAGGGAACTAACCTGGAAGCCCACCAGCCAGCCCACCTAGCCGGCCCAGCCCAGCCACCGCTCCAGCGAGCTGCTTGGCCTCGCCAGGCAGGCAGCCAAGGTGCTCGACGTCGGCACCGCAGCGCGCCACGCAGCTGCCTGCCGTGCTGCTTCCTCCTCTCGTTGTTCTGCCGCCCTGAATCGATCGCCCATCTCCCCCTCGAGCTCACAGACACGCTCCCTCCTCCCCAGCTCCTCTCCCTCGCTCTCCCGCACCATGGCCGACGCCACCGCCGCCGCACCACCGCCGTAGTCGTGCTCTCCGTCAACCTTGCGCCGCGCCACCGTGTCTAGGAGCTTTGCCGCCCTCCTCTTCGTCGAGCAAGCCGAGCCCCGAGCGCTCGCTTGCCTCGAAGCCACTGCACCGACCTCGTTCGACCTCGCCACCGCCGGAGATCCCTTTCACCGTCGCCGCTGCACCAGCTCGTCCCCGACCGCGCCGTCAGCTTCCTCAAGACCGCTGTGAGCCTGGCTACCTCCTCCCCCTTTCTTTTCTTGCTCTCGTGCACCATAGCGAGCGCACGGAGCTTCACCGCACGCGCCACCGCCGAGCTCGTCGCCGACGTGTCTCCGGCCAACCACCGGCCACCTCACCATGTCTAACGCACTCACCGTGTCACCAGTGGCCCAACGCACCTCACCACGTGCCTCGCCGTGCCCCGTAGCCTCGGATTTGTTTTCACCCGACTCCGGCGACCGCCAAAGTCGTCGCCGGCGACTTTTCCGGCCACCCCGAGCTCAGCCACCACCACCAAGAGCTGCGGCTCATTCCCAGCTACACGTAGATGGCTTCCGCTGCTCATTTGGCCACCGGAATGCACAAATGCACTCTCTCCGCCGTGTCTGGCCTCGCCGGCGGCTAAACGCCGGGATATCTTCAAGGTCTGGAAGAGGGCTGGCATTAAGTGAATAGAGCTGACGCTTTGCAACTCTAGTGGAGACAGTGACTATCTTGCCAGACGGGTGTGTAAGCTGAACGGACCTGGTGTAACAATCAATCTTGGCATAATGAGCTGTCATCCAGTCCATACCCAAGATGGTGTTCATATCTGAGGACTTGAGGGCTACAAGTGATGCAAGAAATACAAGTCTATCAACAAGGATTTCATTACCATAGCTGATTCTGGTGGTTTGCCATCTAGACCCTGGGGTTTGAATTTCAAGCGGAGTTGGCATATCAAATGACATGTCGTGCAAACGAGCATAGCCTTCGGAGATGAAAGAATGAGATGCTCCAGTATCGAATAGAACTGATGCTGGATGACAATTGACAAGGAGTGTACCAAGGACGACATCTGGATCATCATGAGCGTCTTTAGCTGAGACGTGATGCACGCGTCCACGTTCAGTGGGAGCTGACTTGACAATGATCATCTTGCGTGATTGCTTACCACGACCAACAGACTGCTCAGGTGGGGGGTGGAGCATAACTAGTCTGAGAGCAGTCACGTGCATAGTGCCCTGGCTTCCCGCATGTGAAGCAAGTCCCTGAAGTTGGATGTGGACCCGCACTGACAAGCGGTCTACCAGTAGGCCTGGGCGGAGCTTACGACTGAGCTGGGGGAGGCACCACATAGGATGGCCTCGGTGAATATCCGGAAGGAAGAGCGGAGTTCGGAACCCAAATCCGGCGCTTCTGAGAACTGGAGCCGGAAGAAGATCCCAAATCACGGGTGTGCTTACGAGACTCCTCGTAAGTGAGCTGAGCTGTCTCTGCATTAATGGCCTTGTTCACAAGAGCTTGGAATGTATCACAATGATGCAGGTGGAGATCACTACGCAACTTGGGGTTGAGACCCTTCCGGAACCTAGCCTGCTTCTTGGCGTCCGTGGACACCTCTTCTGTGGCATAGCGGGCGAGGTTCTCAAACTCTCTACTGTAAGCATCAACAGCCATCTGATTTTGGGTGAGACTACAGAACTCTTCTCTCTTGTGATCGATGAGGGCCTCAGGAATGTGATGCTCACGAAAAAGCTCAGCGAAATCCCTCCAGGTAGGAATCTGGCCAGCTGGAAGCATAGCCTCATAGTTCTGCCACCAAATACTAGCAGAACCTTCCAGGTGGTATGTGGCATAGGTGACCTTGTCATCTTCAGCTATGTTCGCGGAACGCAACTTATGAGTGATGCTACGGAGCCAGTCATCTGCATCATGTGGCTCAATGGAATGATGAAAGGTAGGTGGGTGCAAGCGAATAAAGTCATGAATGGTCACAGATCCTTTGAACTGATGTGCGGTGTTCTCCTCAATACGTGCCAACAAGCGGTTAGACTCACGCTTGTTTCTCTCCATCTCTAACATGAACTCTGCCAACGAAGGTTGGTCGGGAGGATCCTCATCCCTACCGTCTCCGTGGTTCTGGCTACGAGCAACAGAACTTCACTTAACTGATGACATCCTGAGAAAAGAAACCAAGGACGGAATCAGCATCAACTATAAGCTATAGAATGTAGGACAAGGAGATTAGTAACTCTCGAACTCCTAGGGCAATTCCGGCAGCATAACGGCGGTAAAATGCTCAGAATGAGACATTCTGCTAAAATGGGGTAGTAACATACTCTACATCACCACTCAAGGTTCTGAGATCATACTAAACAGGCTACACCGGAAGTACTCGAAACTGGGGTATGACTCTGATCAACCAATCCTATGGAACTACGGAGTAGTAACACGTGATCCTGATAGACGGAAGAGAAGCCTAGTTCCTTAACCCCGCAGGAAGGATAGGATGACTCAGATCAGAAGGCCATGAGGTAAAGGAGTAAAAAGAGCCTTACGTTCCTTCCCACAATCAATTCCCTTACATAACTAAAGAATTTCTAGACTCAACTTCGACCAGTTTGGCTTGGTAATCCTACAGGTAGTCAGGCTCTGATACCAAAGCTGACAGGACCCCAACTCAATGCCACATCGATCTAGCATGTAACACCTCATATCACTTTGCGGCCTCACGCACGGTATCCCCACAGGTGTCGCCTTACCTTTTTCCTGGACCGTTTGCGCCTTTTGGCACACGTATATGATAGTGTCGCTAGCATCCATATGATAAGGAGCCCGGGCTGACATGGCTAGTTGTAAACCCAAAGTGGCACAAACTTACAGGGACAGGCATACATGACCCAACAACGAACGTGTCGGTCATCAGCGAGTGAATCCGGGCTGTAGCAACTGGGCTAGCAGGACTCCGGTAAACCAGGCTGTAGCAGGCTAACAGGACTCCGGTAGACACCACGTGACATTTCCCCGAAGGGACAGACACAGGAACGAAGAAGGACACATGCCGGCCAGCCTAAGTGTTCCGGAGCAGTAGCAAGCTACCAGGGCTCGGTGGAAGCACTAGGAGACATTTCCCGGTAAGATAGGCTACTAAGGATAAACAACTAGATAGTTAAATCCCACACATAGCAATACACATTACACGTATGCATAAAATGCAAGTATGTGCTATACAACATGGCATCACAACATAACTCAACAACTCATATAGATAAAGGCTCAGAAGAGCCATCATAGCATTTATTACAAGGAGGGGTCACATGACCCAACATTCAGAGCAAACAAGCAACAAGCGGAAGCATTACATGTCTGGGTACAGACATCTACAAATGAAAAAGGCTGAAGAGCCTGACTATCTACAACATCCGATCAAGATCGTAGCTGAGGTACAAGCTACTTGTCGAAGCCCACGAGAACACTAGTAAGACCGAAGTCTCTGCTGCAAAAACATAAATAAAGCACCATGAGTACAAAGGTACTCAGCAAGACTTACATCAGATCCTATCATACATGCATTTGTATCAAGAGGGTAATGTGGGGTTTAGTTGCAGCAAGCCAGCTTTGACTCAGTGGCTATCCTGTTCTACGACTACTAGAACTTCTTTGAGGTGATATGGCGTACACGAGTCCACTAATCACCACACAATACACTACTATGGATTCATTCCCGTCTCCCTACGAGAAGGCCATCCATAGCACTCACACTTGTCTTGAGCATTTTATAGTATCCACTTCAAGTTGTCTATGTACCATGTAAGCATCCAAGAAGTCCATAACCGCGGACCCGGCTATTCGAATAGATCGTGTTAACCCTGCAGGGGTGTACTTCTTCACACACGCTCTCGCCACTTACCGCCATGTACACGTCATGTATCTCGGCAACCTTCAAGCGGAAGCCTGGCGAGGGTGTCAGCCACGACCTGACTAACCACACAAGACTCTAGCCCAGGTTTATCGCCTATTCGGGTTCCATCCGCAAGGAGATCCGGCCGGGGTGTCGCTCACGGCCCCAAACGATGTGTGCAGGGTTCTCGAGCCCACCATCCGGGTGCCACTCGGTACACCAGGCCACGTGTGCCTAGTCTGTCCCAAGCCCACCCTGCTGGGTGCCACTTGGTAGAAAAATAGCACTACCTACAAACACCACAAACTAGTTGCGACTCCTGGACAGAGATCAAGTTGGTTAATAAGTCGAGAGAGTCAATTAAGGATCCCAATGTGTGGTCGTATCAAGTCATTGGACAACATACATAGAACTCAGTGCTTTTGGACGGTTCCAGTGAGACAACCCACCATGTACTCCTACATGGCCTCTCACCGCTACCTTTACCAAATCGTGTTCACACACTTCACTCTCAGCATCAGAACATATCGTAACACTCCAATTCATTCCCAATGAATCAGACCTGACACAAGTCTAAGCAATAGCAGGCATGGCATGGTACGAACACAACATGGCTCAATCAACTCCTACACATGCTAGTGGGTTTCAACTATTTACTGTGGCAATGACAGGTCATGTAGAGGAATGGGTTCAACTATCACAGCACAAAGTAGCAGATGAATCGTTGTTGTCCTAATGCAATAACTGAGAGCAGGAGCGAGAGAGTAGGATTGTATTGGAATGAACAAGGGGGTTTGCTTGCCTGGTAGATCAACAAGGAAGGCACTACTCCTCAGACAGGTACTCTGGAACACTCTCCGGAGCAGGACCTATCGAGAAGGAACGGTGTCGACAATCAATACACAACATATGCAACAATATGATGCATGATCATGGCATGTAGATGTGATGTTGTTTGAGCTAATGCAACTAGTATTCAATTTGAATGAAGTCCATTTGAACCAAGGGTTCAAATGCAACTCCAAATTAAGCTCTTATATATGCCATTTACATGTTTTCACTTATACAACATGTATAAGTTGGTTTGTCATGCATGAAACTAGTACAGATGGAAAGATTGCATTTTTCTGATAATTTTTCATATATAAGTTATTTCAATCTGAGCTACGGTTGAATTTCTATGATTTTTTGAAGTTTGAATCATTTTCTGGAATTTCCTGATTTATATTAAATCCAGAAAATGAATAACTGCGTCAGCCTGACGTCAGCGTGACGTCAGCGAGTCAACGGGTCGGTCCAGGTCAAACCTGACCAATGGGACCCATAAGTCAGTTTCTAACCTAACTAATCTAGTTTAGTTAGTACTAACCTAACTTAATTAGCCGGGGGGGGTTAGTTAGCGGGGTTGACCCGGTCAATCCCGCTGGCGTTTAGCCGCCGACGACCACGGGGCTCGGAGGAGTCCCCGCTGGAGGCCACGAGAGCGGCGGCTGGGGGCACCAAGAGGTCGCCCGCGCTCCCGCGCATCCAGGGGAGCCAGCGAGAGGCGGCGGAGGTGCCGGAGCTCACCGGAGTGGAGCTCGGGGCGGCGGCCGGAGTTCGGCCTCGAGCGGGAGTGGGGTGCAGGGCGCTGGGAGGCCATCCGAGGGGCTCTGTGGCACCCTCGTGGCACCATGAGCGCGATGGGGTGCTCGGTTTGGGCGGAGGTGGGCCGAGACGACGACGGTGACATGGACGGCGGAGAGGCGCTACGGCCATGGCAGGGAACGATGCTACGGCGCGCGAGTGACTAAGCGGAGAGGGGGGAACGGTGGCGGATCTCACCGCGGACTCGATGGGCTTTACGGCGAGCTCGAGGACGCACTGGACATGGTGGGGCGGCGATGGGGATCCACGGCGGTCGGAGGCGAAGATGGCGTCGGCGACGGCTCCACGGGGCGCTCCGGCTTGTGTGGCTCGGCGGAGAGCTTCAGAGCGAGGAGGCGGAGCTCCTGCGCGTGTCGGAGAGGCGAGGGGGAGGCGGTGGCTACAGCAACGGCGTGCGGCGGCGACGGCAGCGTTCGGGCACGGTGGGAGAGAGAGATCCAGGGGAGGGGGAGGAACGAGAGAGCGTGAGAGAGGTACGATGCAGCGCGTGGCGTCGCATGGAGCATCCAGAGCGACGAGAGGGAGGACAGGCAGGCAGGGAGGGAGGAGGTGGCGCGGTGCGGCGGTGCGCGCGCGTCGGGCACGCGCCCGTCCTCCTGTCAGGGAGGAACACGGCAGAGGAGGGGGCCAGGTGGGCTGGGCCAGCTGCTGGGCTGCGCGGTGCCGGGCCAGCACAGGAGCTGCGCCGCAGGTAGGTCCAGGTAAGGTTTTTCCCCTTTTATTTCTTTTTCTATTTTTCTGACATTTGTTTGGTTTAAATAAAATACTAAACCATTTTATTTTCTTATGCTATTGTTTGTAGGAACTAGTGGTATTATTCCAGAGCTCCCCAACAAGTGGCACAATTTTTGGACATATATTATATATATAACATATATATATTCAAGGCAAATATTTACTGCATTAATTCAAATGGCCAAAAATAAATACTTCTGAGCTCCCAAAAATATTGGCTGGAATTTTACCTCTAACCAATATTTTTAGACAAAAACAGGAACATTTACTTGGGCCAAGTTGAAGCAATTTTTATCTGGGTCATTTCCAGAAACGATTATTAGGGTTTCACAAATCCCCATTTCAAATTTAAATGGAATTTAAACATGATGCACACATGACTAACTAGTCTAGGTCATACCAGAACTAGGGATGTGACAATACACTAACAAATAGAAGCACCCTCATTATCTTAATGGGTAAAGTTAGCAACATAGTAGTCTTTCTTAAAGAGAGGTATTAGTTCATTTAATCAGTGCCAATTAGCTCAACTCAACACTCAAAGCATTGCCATTTATCATAGGTTGCAAAACTTAAAAGTGCAAAGATAAAGGAGTTTCTCATGACAGTACCACGATACAAATAGAGATGACAGCAAACTAATATGGATGAAGGCCTTAGGCCCGTACCAACCTGAGAAAAAAAGCTTATTCATGTAGTCCCATAAGAGATGATAAAGCACTCACTGAAATCACACAATAGTATATATTTTTGTGCACTTCAAATGTATGGTTGAAATCACTCTTGTTTACCAGTGCTGAGATTATATCGAAAGATTATCAAGAACTTCCAGCAGAGTTAAAGCACTGGCTGGGATATAGTTCATTGTATTGTCTTGTGTAGTTCCACTAAAATGTATGATTGGCACAACATGATCCCTGTTTGCACAAGTAGGAACAAGTGAAACCTTCATTAGCTTAGTGAGAAAGGATAGGAAGACATTAGCATATTACTCAAACAGTAGCATCAAATTCATGATGGACAATACGCAAAACATTGCCTCATTGAACCAGTGGGAATAAATTGACGTGCAAAACAATAGCACTATTATGTCATGACACTAATAATATTCCCTCCCTGCTCCACCACATGATTCACCTCCATAGACAAACATTCACACGTACATGATTCAGCATAGGGTCCTACTAAAGGTTTGTTTAACTCCAACAAGAAAAGGCAGTAATAAATTAGTGGTACTTAAGTGCTCCTAATTAATTAAGTGAGACAGCAGAAGTGGAAGGGCTCCCTGGAGGATCATCTCACATGTAAGGTAGTCGTTGCCTGAGCCCTTGAATAGCCTCGACTGAGGCCTCTGGCTTCAGCAAGATCGCCTTGGCACTGTTTATTCTTCTTCTTCTTCCTCTTCATGCTTTGTTTCTCTTTCTCCTCACCAGTTGGTGAAACCAAGTACAGGATTGGCCTTCTAATTCAGAATTGGTTTTGTCAGTGAGGGAGTACAAGTGTACTAGTAAAAAACAGCATTATTTTCTCATGGCAGTCACAAAATAGAGATGAACACATGCATTAAATATCATTCTTACCTAAAGGAAGGTTATGGCGCCAATATGGATGATGAGGATTGGAACACAAATCTCCCTTTGTGCAGTTCCACCAAAATGAACCAATTGTTCCATCTGACATTCCAGTTAAACAACACCAAAGTCACTTCTTTTAAGAAGAGTTTTGTGCAGTGCACCAAAAGGTCACAACAGCAACCAGGTGAATTGGATATCCCTGTTTGCACAAAAAGGCAAAGAGGAAACAGTCAGAGTCTCAAACAATTACAGGCAAAAACATTTGGCTAAACTTGTCAGAGTCTCAAACAATTACAGGCAAAAACAATGGCATGGCTTCATTTTTACCAGGGACATTATATTAAGAACAGCTAAGGCCGCGTTTGGTTCACAGGTTTGGTGCAGGATTTTGTAGGAACACAATTCCTACGGTATTCTTTCCCTTCCAACCATTCGAAACACGGGAAATGTGAATAATGTTTCATGGGAAATCTGGTCTGGTAGTACTGATTCCATCGGATTAGAAACATCCACGTGCTGCTCCTTTTTTGGGCGGAAGCCCGAGGCAGGCGCTCGCTGCCATGCGTTAGACAGGTTGATGTGCTATGTTTGCTGGAATAAAAAAATCAACCTATGTATGGTAAGTGAGGTAACGACAAGAGTAGTCACAGTGTAGCTGAATAAACAAATAGCATCTCATACTGCCAAGCATGCTACTCTAAAAAAACAAATCTGTACATTTAGTAGTCCATCCGAACACATTCTCTTGAGAGTTTCCTCCGGTTCGCTGTTCCATAGTTTTATACCTACATTCCTTTCCTATTCCTCTATTTTCATCAAGACCTATGTTTTCTGCCCCTTTATTCCGACCGGAGCCTAAATATTTGGTATAAGGGCATGGGACAGTGGGTGCACCAACAGTACAACACCATGTACGTAAACAGGGGCATAAAGTGGTGATTCATAGTTTGTTGCCCCGAGAAACAAACATCCAAGAAACATATCTGGGTTGGTCCCATTTTTGTTCACTCTAGCCACCTACTCCTATGTGTGGATAACAAATCTAGTCCTGGTCATACCACTGTGTACAGCGTTACCCCTATATTTCCCTTTTCGACCAAGCGACCGGTTGGATGACTAGTCTGTACTACTTTCATCCCTTTTCCTTCCTGTTTGTACCAAGTCCGATGTACATACTAAATTCCCCCACCCCCACTTTATTTCAATGTCAAGTATTTTCGGATGGAAGGAGTACAAGATTTGACTCCATGAAGTAGCTTTACCTCTAACAATAAAAAAATAGATGACGTTGGACCATCCGATCGAGAGGGGCTGAGAGGTAGAAAATGATGCACATGCAGCGACGTAGCGAGCTGGGGAAGTAGAGCTAAGGCGGTTTTGAATGAAGATATACCTGAAGGTCGTCGGGATGTGGATAGGTGGGTGGCGGGAGGCCAGATCCGCCCACAGGCAACGACGAAGGGATCAGAGGACCTCCGGCACCGGCGCTCGGCCAGAGAAAACGGTGCGGTCGGTAGTGGGTCTCCTCCCTCGCTGTCGATGACGGCCTAAACGCTGCCCCTCCTCCCCTTCGCCGGTAGAGGGGGATACGTCCGGATCTGTAACCAGCGGTGAGGATAGAAAGCCAGTGTGTTTTGAAGGGAGAAAGACAGGGTTACTACCCCTATCTTGTTTAGATCTGGAGAGGATGAGAGTGTGCGAATAGAGCAGCCCTAGCAAACCAGCGCGGAGGCTCCGGCCTATATATAAGTAGTGGGGTAGTTTACCTTTTTCACTCCATCAAAACAATCGTTTAAAATTGTGTACTACTACATGCCAGGTCGCAGTTTTTTAGTTGTTGATTTTTTTGAGATAGCTACCCGCTTGTTCCAAGTGGTGTTATGGTGTGCCAGGTCGCACTTTGTATCGTTCAAGTCTGGTAGTACTACAAGTCCTTCCACTAAATGAACAACCACCCCCTCGTAAAAATTGTGAACAAGCCCACAGCTAAAATTAGCAGAAACGTGGGTTGCCCCAACATGCATTTAGGGATGGCAATGGGGCCCCATACCCGCCAGACCCGTGGGGATTTCATCTATTAGGGGGTGGGGATGGGAGAAAAACATCCCCATGGAGATATTTACAAAACTATTTTATTCCCCATAGGGTACAATGGAGATGGGGACGATATCCTATTCCCTAGACCCAATACCCATCGGGGACCCGGTTAGTAACTATGATACTATGGTCAACCTTAAAATATTCAATACGAACTTGCGAAAAAAAAAGAGCTCTGAAAGAACCTTAAACCTATCTCACATCCTCACCTCAGCTGCCACCATGACCAAGAAGTCAATACGATCTAGATAGGCCTTAGCAGGACAAGGAGAACACCGTGTATGTATGTTGATTATAGGGTGCCATATTATGTATATGAGCATTTTTTTATGGGGATGGGGACCCTAATGGCGCCCCGTTCCCCAGTGGGGCATGGGTATGGGGAAATTTCATCCCCAGTCATGTAAACGGGGATGGGGATGGGATGATAGGGAATAGATGGGGATGGGGATGTTGTAAGTATCCCCATAAGGGATTGTCCCCATTGCCATCCCTACATGCATTATTATTTATATTTTCTACTCCCTCCGTTCTTAAATATAAGTCTTTTTTAATAGCCACACCTAAGACAAGATTTTTTTTATTAGTAGTGAACCCCACATGTCATAGACACAAAAATTGTGGCAAGATTCCCTTAGGCAAGCCAAAGTGTGTCTAACAATTTGAGCAACTCAGGTTAGGAAAGTGTGGCAAGTGTGGGAAAAATAATGTGGCAACATAAGACAAACATAGTCACAATCCAAACATCCCTGTGATTTTTTGTGACATGCATGAAAATTTGGTTAGTTAAATTTATAGTCGAAATTTGGCAAGGTGCATCAAATCAACACATGCAAGTATCAAAAGGAAAGTCACGGCATGCATGCATGCGTTGTACTCCCTCCGTTTCCAAATATAAGTCTTTTTAGAGATTGCAACAAGTGACTACTCCCTCCATTCCTAAATGTAAGTCTTTTTAGGGATTCCACTGCAAACTACATACAGATGTAAATAGACATATTTTAGAGTGTAGATTCACTATTTTGTTTCATATGTAGTTCATAGTGAAATCTCTAAAAAGACTTATATTTTGGAACGGAGGGAGTATATACGAAGCAGAATATGTCTACTCCTACATACGAAGTAGCCCATTTGAAATGTGTAAAAAGACTTTTATCAAATGCAGTGCTTTGATGTGTCGCATCAACTCGTACAAGACCGAGAAATTTGATTACTACGATGCCCTCTCCCTCGCGGACTGAGCCCCGGTGCCTTAACTGCACCTGCCTTTGGTTGCATGACAGGTGGGCCAACCACCTGTTGGGCCCATCTGTCATGGACGCAAAGGCAGGAGCAGTAAGTAGAAGCTTTCGCTACACGCTATCCCTCCCGCACGAGGTGGACGGACATGCAGCAGTGGATTCGATATTGTAGAAGTAGGAGTAACATCATTGTTCGTCTTCCCGAAGAGGCGAAGAGCCAAGTGCAAACCGAACGTGGCAGTTGCGAATGCTCGCGTGGTGCGGTTCCTTGGAGTACTAGCCAGGCTCTTGCATGAAACAAAATTGCTATTGTTTAACAATTAAACTCCATTATCCATTGGTTGATACTCATTCTGCATAGGTCCACGCGCTTAGCACCGTTTCCTCCTGGGGTCACCAATGTTTATTTGCTAATTAATAGCATTCCATGCAATGAACTAGCCATTGCAAGTCATTAAAAGCATGCACACCTCTCATCTCTTACTGGTTGATACGTATGTCAAGAAACAAGAAACAAGGTAGAAGTTAATGCACCGCGCCTAAGTGTTTTGGGACTATTTGATTTTCGTAAGATGACTTACACACCTAGACGGAGGGGGTAGTACAGACCTATAAACCGGAAAGGAGTATTTGCCTTTCTAGAGATTTCAACAACTGACTAGACTTCGGCTCAAAAAAAACAAGTGACTAGACTACACCGTGTGCAGTACCCCCTCCCTTCCGGTTTATAGGGCTCAAATCTCAAATCTCATGAACCAAGGCATTTTGCAATTGGAGGAATGTATCTCGTACTTTACAAAAGTACCCTAATTAAAGTCATGCATTAATTATGTAGTTCTCTCGTTTTCCTCTCCGCCTTGGTCGCGGTGCACAATATTGAGAGAGTGCTTGGATATGTTTCAGTCTCATGACTAAAAGTAGTGGGACTAAAACTTGTTAGCCTCATCCATGATTGGATCCAAATACTAAAGAGACTAAAATCAAGTTAATGACATTTCAAAGCATCCGGGCCGGCGTGCCATCCACCAAATCACAGCGAGGTGCTACAGTCGAGACTCACCTGTCACCCCGGTGTGGCCGTCATGACCCATCATATCACAAAACGCACACCTTTACCAGTAGTGGTAAGGTGGCCTCCAAGTTGGACTGGATGAAGCAACCATAATTTCATTGGAACACTCGTTCAAGCCCTTTCTTCCCTTTCTTGAAGAAAACCTCACTCCAGGCTACTCACTTCTTCCATTTTTCTTCTCTATCGACGAAGGAAAGGTGGGCGAATCAGTTATGCTGCTATATTTTCATTCCAATAATCTTCTTTTTGCGAAGCACCGACCGATTCTCACATCCTATTCTTTTCCCGTTTTCATTGCGATTGTGGTTTCCTTTCGATTGCATTTTGTTTGTTAGTTCATTAATGGATCCTTTAGCACTAGGCAAAGAGTTGCCGACGGACAACCCACTGGGGACAGGGATTTCCAGGAAGCGAGCACCGACCAACTAGTTGACCATGTTGGCGGGCCAACCCATGGAGATGAAGAACTCCAAGAAACAAGCACTGGCTAAAGAGTTGAGGACGTTGGCGGACGAACTCCTCAAAGAAAGTTGGAAGAACAGCAAGGGCCCCAACGTGCCTACCCCAGGAGCTCTGATTGCCACCTATGTGAGGCTCAAGACCGAGTTTGAGGAGATAGTCGCCGTTGAGAAGCAGTATTCCCCTGGCAAGGTGATGGCCCCCATCGAGGACGAGGAGATGGCCCCCGAAGGGATGAGATCCCCCGGTGAGCTGCACAAGGTAAAAAATAATGGCTAATTACCATAGTTGTGGTTTTTGATTATTTGCAATGTGCTTGCTTTTTGATTATTTGCAATGTGCTTGCTAATATGTTAGTGTTGTGCAGGTGTCGGTGGTTGTCCTTGATGATTCCGATGTCGTGGCCCGTCCTGTTGGCATCGCCCCGGAGATCGATTCCGATGCCGCTGTCCATCCTGTGGACATCGCCCCAGAGATCGATTCCGATGTCGCGGTCAGTCCTATGGACATCGCCCTAGAAATCGATTCCCATGCCGCTGTTCGTGCTGTGGTCATTGCCCGAGAGATCGATGACAAGAAATAGTTGGTCGCGCTAATCCTTCAGCGTAGTTTCCATTTCCCTGTGTTTAATTACCAGAACGATGCGTGTTATCAAACCATCTTAGGGCTAGTGCACTGTCTTGTGTGGGCGGATCTTGCTACTTTTGTTTGATAGTGAATCATGCGATGAATCATGTGAACCCTCTTCGAGTTATGGAAACAGATGTATCCTCACCAGCTTTTGATGTAATATATGGCATGCTTAGATGTAAGTTTGAACTGTTTATCATATCAGTAGGGCTTGTTTGATGATTCTTGGTGTTAGTAGGCTAGCTACTATGCGAGCTATAGTACTTGCAAAACACTCACCGAAGAGAAACGTTGGGGCTGATGAGCTCGTGGTACGCTTATACTTATCCCTCGTCTATCGACCAATAGCCCTAGCTCCTAAAATTGTAGGCTTAGCGATCGATCAGACAATAGTCGACATACATTTAGGCCTCATTTGGTTCATAGGGTAGGAAAATTGTAGCAAAAGTACAGAGAACGTGCAACACAAAATCATAGCAGTGCAGAGACGTACTCCCTCCGTTCCCAAAATAGATGACCTAGGTGGGCTAGTTTGGCCTAGTGGGTTTCAGTGATATCACGTGGTACAGTGTCGCCCAGTCTTCGCGTGTGGTAGCAGTATTGCGGGTACAGTAAGTTTTCTTGAAGAAGCGGAATTCAACAAAGTCATTATGGTTCCTTCATCCGAACAACTTACGGTGGGAAAGGTTGGGCCTGCGATACGACCGGGGTAGACTAGGATAATTTTGTGCATGGCAGGTGGACCAGGATGGTCGACGTCCCACATGTCGGTGAATGAAAGTATTCTTTCCGATATAGAGGACGAGCAACGAGTATTCATTGTTTATTTTTGATGAAAGCTATTGTCTCCATTGTTACTCCTTGACTTTGTCAATGCCTCTCTCTCCTCCACATAAGCGGGACTACTTCCTATGCATGCAGCGGGCAGCTAGCGTCTTGAGGGGCCAGGGTGGTGAGAGCGGGCTCCAGAAGTGGTCCGGACTCCAGCATGGCCCACCTCACATTATCACCATATATTTCTTGGAGTCCGTGCGCGGCGGGCGGGTGATCTCTTCTCCCTCCCCCGTTTCTTTCTTCTCAGCCGACGCCCGCCAAGCGATTAGATTTCGGCTATCGATGGTTTATTCAATTACGGTCCCACATGCCAGTGAAATTGCAAGACAACGCGTGTCCCCTCTGGTGAGCGGCGTGCGAGCCGGACTGTCAGGGTTGTGACGCGTACGAGCCGTAAGTGTGCCGCCTTTTCCTTTAGAACTTGCGAAGCGTAACATTTTCGCGCAATCGATCGATAGAAATCAAGAACAAAATGACGCGGGTGGTGCTTTCCCGCTTGTTAGGCGGGCTAGTTCGAGTCATATGACGTGCTACAGTGCTGTCCACTTGCTCCATTTTTGTGTATGCAAGAGTTTACACTCGTACGCGGGAGGAGTGCGAAACACCGCGGATCTGATTTTGATCGAGGGATAACTGTTCCCTGCGAAATAATGGAGGATTGTTACTCCCTCCGTCTAGGTGAGTAAGTCATCTTAGGTTGTGCGCCGTGACCAAGGAGGAGGGAAAAACAAGAGACCTTAATATTTATTTGCTAATTAATAGCATTGCATGCAATGAACTAACCATTGCATGTTGTCTTTGATAGTCTCAAGTCATTAAAAGCATGCACACCCTTCATCTCTTATTGGTTGATATGTCAAGAAACAATAAACGAGGTAGAAGTTAATGCACCATGCCTAAGTGTTTTGGGATTATTTGGTTTTCGTAAGATGACTTACACACCTAGACGGAGGGAGTAGCGATTATAGAATGATATTTAGGGCATCTCCATTGCTGGCCCACAAATTTACGCCGGCATCTGTCCGAGAACACTGATGGATGCCATCCGATGCTGCTCGCATACCTTTCGACAACTATATGAACTAACCGGACGAAATTCGTGCAAGCAAAGCAAATTTCAAATTAACTGGATGAAATTAACCGGATGAAACTCATTACATTTCGAAAACTTTTCCTACAAACTGGATGAAATTCATTACATCGCACAAACCATACTAAACCTACTATAAACCTAATCTAAACGATCGCCGGCGCCCGACCACCATGTCCGGCCATGAACCCGAGAAAGCCGGCCATTGCCTTTGCCTCCTCCCCATCCGCCTCGATAACCTCCTCCTCCAGCCGGGGCACAAGGTTATGAAGATTTCCGCCTCCACGTCGCTTTCAAGCGGCTAATCGGCTGCCGATGTTTACCCCACCAAGCTTGGCGTCGACTGAGTGGAGTAGCGGTGGCCTTCCCGGGACCAGAGTGGCGCGACCTACCGTGTACTACTCTTCCTCGCTGCCGTCTGCGCCAGCGCACGCGCGCCGGCTTCGTGGTTGTGGCGGCGGAGGGCGGCCCGGGATGTGCCGGCGATCCCCTTCGTTTGCTCCTGCGATAGTACGTCGAAGAGAGCTTTGGAGCGCGCCCGGAGCGGAGCCGCCGATGTCCCTCGTCTGCTCCTGCGTCAGTACGTCCAAGAGAGCTTCAGAGCGCCACGAGGCCATGGTTGAAGTGGTGCCGACAGAAGGAAGGGACCGGAGGAGAATAAGTGTGGGTCCTTGGCTATGGTTGGGAGCTGGGGCTCAAGTTAATATAGTGGGCGAATGGCAATGAGCCGCGGCAGACGGATGGACAACTGGCGCCAGAGTAGGTTCGTCGGGCATGAATGCGGACGCTGCATCAGTGACTTAACTGCAGATGCGTTTGGGTGTCTGACATGTGGGCCCAACCGGCGTCTGGCCCGCATGTCAGTGACACACCAATTGCACCTGCAGTTAAGTCTAGTGAATGCGGCATTGACATTCTGGAGAGACGGTGACCGTTTCAGGCGCATGCGAACTGTTTGACTGGTCAACCATGCAAATACGGAGCTATACGCTGAGCCAGTGACCGTATCATCACCATATCTCATATATAATGATCAAAGTGAGCTATCAAGACATGTTCGATGACCGCCAATGCATTTTACTCGGTAATAAATGACCAGGATTGAAGGGGAATCCTAATTTGCTTCATCTTCTGTCCTTGAGCTCTTGACAAACCAATGCACTATACGGTTTTCCGGCCACTCCACCCTAGAGCTCTCACCAACCGTCGTTCATGCCACGGCGCCGCACACTCACCGGTAAGGTAGCAATGGCATCCCACCGCGCCGAGTTCCTCGCCACCCACAAACGCACACAAAATGGTAGGGAAGCGATGGCATCCCGACGTGCCGAGTTCATCGCCGCTCGCGACCTCACAACTATGTGGGAGGAATTTGAAGATGCCAAGGCCGAATGGGCAGTAGAGCATGAGGCGGCCAAAGCCGCACAGAGGGAGCGGAAAAGTCAGAAAGCACTCAAGAAAAGAGAGGCCCGCCGCCGCAAGAAAGAAAAGGACGCACGCGCTGCTGCGGAGAGGTCGGCGGAGATCCAAGCACGGTGGGGTGTCACCGACAAAGCCGGGAAGGAGAACTACGGCGTCTGGCCAGCATGTGAGAAGTAGTAGTAGTAGTTAGTGTGTGTGTCTGTGTCTGAGTACGAGCATGTACCAGTACTACTAGTTACTACTGTAGTTTTTAGAGCAAATTACCAGTACATTAGCCTAGACTAAATGGAAAAATTCCTATCCTATGCATCAAATGGCATCTCTTTCTCTATAGGAATTGAGATGCATGTCATCTCACTTCCTATGATTTTCATATTCCTATCCTATGAATGAAAGGAGGCCTCTGTTGGAGTAAATATTGTAGCTAGCAGTACTGCTAGTAAAGTAGTTTTCTTCAAGAAGCGGAATTCAACGAAGTCATGATGGTTCCTTTGTCCGAGCAACTTCAAAGTGGGAAGTGAGCCTGTGATTTGACGGCTCATTAGTCATTGTTACTGAGGCGCCACGACCTAGGTGACTCTCCCTTGGAGTTCTGCGTGCATGGCAAGTGGACCAGGATGGTCGACGTCCCACATGTTGGCGAACGGAAGTATTCTTTCCGATATCGAGGAGCAAGGAAACCGCGTGGTATAGTATCACTGCTGATTGGTTCGCAAAGAAATAGTATCACTGCCGATTTATAATTATTTTTTATTTCTGATGAATGCTAGTGTTTCAACTCTTACGGCGAAGGGTGCCAAACACGGCACGTGCTGGATGTCCCACACATCAGCGAAAGGAGTGGGACATGAACAGCGTGGTAGAGCCCAGCATAAAAAACAGCGTGGTAGAGCGTCTCCACTTCTTCCACTTCTGGGTCGGAGACCACACGTAGTAGTACTTAGTTGTATCAACGATACAAAGTGCGACCTGGAGAGAAAGACACGTCTAGTTGGAAGGTCTCGGGGCATACATGTAAACAAATATAAAAGTTAATATGTGCCTCCAACTAATATAGTAGTATTAGAGTACTTAGGCACGTACTCCATAACATCACCGTGCATTGCACGTACAACATTTAGTGGTAGTACGTAGTAAGAGACAAATGCCGCCCCAGAGTTCCCTTCTCGACCTACTTTTGGGTGTTTGGTAGAGTGTATGGAGGGTGCATGAGTCCACACTAGTTTAGCACAAATAAACTAGAAGCATGCATGAAGAGAGCATGAATGAAGAGGGGTGTTGAGTTGAGCATGCATGAAGAGTGAACAACTATGCTGAGATGAGAATGCAACCAAACACAACGTGTATGCCACGCATGTTCATACCATTTGTGCCTTTCTACTTCACTTACTGCGCTACATTACTCAGGTTCGTACATCCACTCCTGGGTACATGTCCGTCTCATAGTTCCAGTGCCACGTGTTCTTCATATAGATGGAACGATCATTGCATAACACGTGCGCCTTGATGCTAGATGTCTCGCGTGTTGGCAAAAGGATGAACAAAGCTCACGTAAAAAATAGAGTGGAAGAACATAGATTCCGGACGACCGAGAAGGAGCAAGAAACCTCATGGTGGAGCGTCTGCACTCATAATATTCAATATTATTCAGCGATATAAAATTAACCAATCATCTCCACAGTGGATTGGAAGAGTACGACGCACGGCAGCCCAGTGTAGTTACATCATACTAGTGCATGGCTAACCCATGCTATCACCATATTTCTTGGCTTCCGTGCGACACCTATCTCTAGTAATCCAGTAGCCTGTATCGCTTCTCCCTCCTCGTCTCTATCAAAGTGTGGCGGGCTGGCGTTTCTGCCGTCTATTGAGGTCGGTTAACTATCACATGTTAGCGACATGCCAAGAGCATTCTAAAAAAATTCCTTTCACGTTCCGTTTTCAAAAAGAAAAAAATCCTTTCATGTACGAATTTGCATGTATGCTTTGAGCAACTTGCATGTCCTATACTACTCCTGTTTGATACTCTAACTTAGCTAGAGGTTAGACTAACTCATGACTAACCCTGAACAAACTGTAGCCAAAGACATGTTTGGGTGACAGGGTTAGATTGACAATAAATGCACTTCATGGAGAGAGAAAAGTGGTCCCAATGAGAACTATCTCCCGTTAGCACTTCTTGGGTGGGATAGTTTTTTTTGGTGGGTTCGGTGCAACTTGCTCCAATGTAAACCCTCATGCTTGGATACTTTAGGGCCATTTGAGCCCCAACTAGCTCAAACTAACTCTAACCCATGGATCCAAACAAGGCCTATGGCCAGTCTCGACGCGGAGCAGTCGCGTGCACCGGGAAGCGGCGCTCTCTCGGCCGTCGCGCCACTTCAAAGCCGGCGCCAGTGAGAGGTCGCCACCGCTCTGGCTGGGCATTAATGCGGCACTGACGCTCCAGGGCGACGCTCACCGTTTCACGCGGGAAGCGCGCGCTGGCAAGGGAGTATAGGTTTTGAACCGTTTCAGGTGTAGTAGTAATGGTAGTTCGCAAAACTACTCAATTATTGCACTCAGTTTCCTAAGAATTTGTGGTAAAAAACGTTACTCCACAGCCCGCTTCACTTCTCCTTCCTGCTCGTGATTTCGTGGCCATGTTAACGTGGTTGTGTCAAAAAATGTCACTTCCTGCTCGTGATTTGCGTTATATAATTACAAGCAAGATTCTCGTGCATTGCACGGAACATCAATATGCATTTTTTTTACAAAAACACCTGTTGTAATTGACCCATGCAAGAGTAATCCCATGTGTAAAAACTAATGATATCTCGAGATTTTTATCGGAAAACTGGTATCTCGAGAATGTCATCGAAAAAATGAAAGATGAGAGATAAGGCGAGGAGGAGTGGAGCGTGGTGGTGACTGGTGGTCGGAATGGGCGGAGGCAAGGGGATGGACGGCGCCGGCAGGCGGCAGCGGCCACCATGCATGCTAGATTTTTCCAGTGACTTATTCCTTTTTTAATTGCTGACCAATGAGGTTGTAGGAGATAATGATGTGTAAAATTATCATAGTTTGCTTCCTATCCGTCAGATATAGATCATACGGTCTGTATTACAAGATGGCAGGCACACCATCATCGCCAACTCGTTTTTTTATAAGGGTATACAGATGATAAGTTTGCTGACTACTAAAGTAAAGTGGAATCTATCCATGTTATGCAAGTAAATAAAGGTGATTGTTTATCATACGGGTAAGGTTGGATGAAGGGTGGTAGGAACAAATGCTCTGCCTGGAGCACGTGTGTGTGAGATGGAGTCTTAGTGTGTGTGTGTGTGGTGTGTGTGTGTGAGAGAGAGAAAGAGAGAGAGGAGAGAGAGATGGAGTCTTAGTGTGTGTGTGTGTGAGAGAGAGAGAGATGGAGTCTAAGTGTGTGTGTCGGGAGGGGTGCGTGTGTGTGTGTG
>NC_041389.1:157336170-157434838 GCF_002162155.2 Triticum dicoccoides
GGGGGTATCTAGAAGGAGATAAGTGTGAGTGTGTGTTTTGCCCATCCAGGAGGAAGTTATGTGCACAAAAGAGGAGAACGATTCGATGTGGCGTTAGGATTGAGGGTAATTAACTACGTATGTAGACATAGAGACCTTGAACGTGCATGCGTGATAGGTATACATGTATACATGGGATGTGTGTGTGTGTGCGCGCGCATGATCGAGATAAAAGAAAGAAGACATAAGTCCTAAGATCAACGACATGGGAGAGACGGATCGGTATGACAATATGCATGCATGTGAGAATGCAGGGAAGAAGGCCCGACAATTGAGCATGTTTTTCTCTTTAAGAGATAGTGGCGTGGGCTGGAGCATGCATCTATGGCGAGCAGAGGGGGTGAGGCGCAACGATTGTGCAAAAGAGATCAACCTATAAATTCATATGTATGGATAGACATATATAGTTTGGGTGATAGGAAGCAAGACTCCGTGCGAGAAGGAAATGTTGACGGAGAAACTACAGATAGATACAGAGATGGAGATGCTAGCTAGAGAGACATCCGTTAGTTTGGGTGTCGGAGATGACCGTCGGGTGGTTCAAAGGGTGAAGTTATATATGTGTGTGAGAGGGCACTTGACTGCATGTAGAGAGAAACATATGTAGTGTGCGTGATAGGAATCAAGACTGAGGGCGAGAAAGAAGGTTGATGGACAAACAAATAAGTAGAAAGATAAAGATGCTAGCTAGTGTGCGCTAGAGATAGGAGTAGAGTGGATCAGAAGGCTGGGTTATGTGTGTGGGTGTGAGAGAGATAGAGAGAGGGTGCATGTGAGTCACATACAAACAAATATCAGAGAGAAATGAGATCCAGAGAGACGGAGTTTTGTGTCTGCGAGAGAGAAAGATATTTCACAACGAGAGTGATAGCTAGAGAGACATATGAGGGAACGCAAGATATCTCTAGGGAGAGAGGGTGTGTTTGAGCGACATACAAGAGAACAATGGAGAATTATGAGACCCTGGGAGACAGAGTTTGTGCTTGTGTGTGAGAAAGAGATATTGAAGAGGAAGAGTTGTAGGTTCTCATATCTAAGGAGCGAAAGACATCTCTGTATGAGGGGTGTGCGAGTGGCACACATGGGAATAGTTGAGAGAAATGAGACCCCGGGAGACAAAGTTTTGTGTTTGTGTGAGAGAAAGAGATTCCACATGGAGAATCATAGCTAGAGACACATAGCAGGGAGCGAGATATACTTAGAGAGAGATAGAGTGATGAAGGTCGATGGAGAGAGTACCGTCAGTGTGTTACGAAGATAAAAGATCATTGTCGACATACATGTAGCACGAGAGATGCTTGAGAGACGATGAACGCGTATAGGTCCAGAGAGATAGTCCTATATAAGCATGAGTGATAGCTATATGAGACGAATATCTGGATTAAAGGGGATTCAAATATTTAATCTGGAGATCATGACATCGATAATATCATAACGCAAATTGGTTTATCAAACATGCATATTCATTTGAATTTGGGCACACGTGTAATGTTATATAGTTTATTAATATTGGTGATCCATAGATTCTTCAATTACAAACAATGCATGGTTTATATGCAATTAATGTCTAAACGGTATGACACTATATGTCGCGTGTGTGAAACACATTATACATGTTTGAGAAGTTAAAAAAACCCGCATGAAACACACATTAATTGGAGACAGTTAGCGAGGAATGCATACATTGAATTTCAACATAAAGTGGTTTCAAATATTTGAAAATCGAAATTGATGGATACAACCTTATGAATCTGAGATCATGCCATTTGTAAACCATATTTTTGTATAAATGGTTTTGTGCTTTAGAAAGTATATATATAAAAAAATGATGTATATAGAATGTAATTCCAATTGAAAATGGATCCTGCCCGAAAAAAAATAGTAGAATACAAACGCGATTCAAATTGAGTTGACACGGTAAACGTGCACTGTGCTAAATTTGAACGAAGCGAGGAAAGTCGCAGTAACCGCCCAAAACCAAAATCTGCGAGATGGAAATCACTACTGCCTATCCCTGCCGCGCAAAGCCTATCTGCTGGATTTCTATAGGTTTCGATAGGGGTAGGTTTTTAATTTCACCCAAACATGACGTAACCGCCTCTCACTCGGATTCATACACGGTGGGCGCCAAAACACAGTGTGCCCTCGACCGAAATCGACTCCCACCCTGATTCATATTCATACATGGTGGGCGCCAAAAACAAACTCTCGTCGGCAAATATTTGGTGTATGTGAGATTACCGTCCTATCCCCAACCGACTAATGTTGCTGTGATGTAGTAGAAATTTGAAACGGGGGCTAAGTTTGTAAATTTCCTCGCATTTGAGACAAGCGCACCCTGAATACATGGTTCCCCCCCCCTTCCTCTCTACCTCCCTTTTCCCCATTCACACTCTTTGGGCGCCAAAACACCCTCTCCACCCCACCCTCTTCCGTCAGCCGCCGTCCGCCACCCCATCCACCGCCGTCCTCCTCCACCATGCCGCAGCTGATACCCCGACGCCGCCGTCCATTACAAGAGATCGACCTCTCTCATCCATGCCTTCGGACCGGGATCCTTGCATCCCGTCCTCTCGCTTCATCCTCGCCGTCGTCCACCTTGTCGGCGCCGCTCCTACGACCGTCTCGTCCACCGCGCCCCGCCGCCACCATCTACCCTCTTAGATCTGCTTCCACGCCGCCGATAGCCATCGCTACCGCAGCACCGTCAAATTCTCACTAGATGCATACACGGTGCCGCACTAGAGGCGGTACTCTTTCGTATCTGCTCAACTTATTTATCGCAGCAAGAAAATAGATCGCCACTGCTTTACTCTGATTTCTTGTCTTGGTTGGGAAGTTGCCTTTGTCCGGTTTGCACCTTCGGATCCGCCATGGAACGCTCAACACTATACTCCCAATGCTTATTGTGACACCCGAAAATTTTGACCTTGTTTTATTAATTAAAATTTTGCCAGGAAATTAAAACTTTTATTTTCTGGGCTCCCTTTTGATTTATGAACCTTTTTCTCCCTTGCTATTATGGAGTTTTCCCCCAAGTGAAAACTTTTCAAATATGTTATTGGACTTGTTTAACCTCTAAAGAAAAACTTTTCTTTTATTAGTAGAACTAATTACATAATTAATTTGCTTGATCTTTATTTTCTTGAAAAATGGTTTTCCAAGGTTATATGGCCATATTTGAACTACAACCATTTGATAAATTCACTTAAAATTCCAACCAAAATTTGGAGATGTCAGGTGATGTTTTTAAATCACTTTTATGCAAAAATATCTTTTATTCATGAAATATTTTGAGCTCTACACCCATTTTTCTTCTCTGGTCCAGTGGGCAATTTTTCACTACAACTCATTTAAATACTTCTCTCTAGCCTCCACCAAAATTATGGGATGCTGGTAGTAGCTTATGATTCAACTTTATGCAAAAATCCTGTGATGTTCTTTGAAAAATTTGAGTGGATCATCCTCATCTTCATTCTGGTGCAACTTGGTGATTTGTACTGCAACCACCTTCTAACTTGCTCCTTTACCCTTGAGCTTTCTCCTGCTTGTAGTGCACTTTGCCAAACCCTTAAGTCTAGGAGAGTGGACCCATTGGATGATTCTAAGTGCTTGCAATCATGCCCTCTTCTTTCTGTCAAAAACTGAAGTTTTGCAAAACTTGCACTAACAAGTTTCTCCTTTTAACAAACTAACTTCACCACCCTCTCATGCATCCAAGGAGACACTGATCTGGAGAATTTGGCCACTCCAAGAAAAGCCTAGGTGCCTGTGACATTTTGTCAAACACCTGGAGTGCATGGACAGAATTGGCATGAGTGTTTGTTTGCATTGTGAACTTGGCCACCTGACCTAACCACCATGTCCATTTACCTCCTGACTAACCCTAGCCTAGCCTTGTTTCTTGCCAGCCTCACCCGTGACCTCTATCATGCACTGGCATTTCGTCGAATACATCTCGGGCGTGCTCTGGGCGCGCCCAGAGCGTGCGTTTGGCACGCACGTGCGCCCGAGCCGCCGCGTCTCGCCTTGCACCCGTTCTGGCCTTGGGCAAACGCAGCCAGCATGCCACGTATCCTCCTGCACGGCCACGCCACCCCGACCACCCCTGGCACTCTACAGCGCCGCTGTCAGGGCACTCTTGGTGGCACGCCGGCGTCCGCAGTGCGCCTCTGCCAAGGTTGGCGCCGCCCGAGCCACCCCGGCTCGCCACCTGCCCCGGGGAGCTACGCAAGCTTATCCCCTCGCTCGTCGGCTAGCTCTCGTCGCCTCCATGTGGCCCTGCAAGCTACAGCACGTCGGTTCACCGGCGACCTTATCCCTGGCCGCGGAACTGCCATCGCCACGCTATATAAGAAGCACCCGAGCTCGTCCAGGCCGCGCGCAGCCTCTCTCACCCCCTGACCGAGCCACCCATAGCAGTAGGAAGACCAGGGGAGCCGTCTTCTTCCTCTCCGGAAACTCCTGCCGCCGCCACTGCCCCGGCCATTGCGGCACCACCAGGGCCTCCCCCTCTCCACTCTCTTCACCAGGAGCTCTCCCTCCCTCTCGTGAGTGCACCCCCATGCTCAATCTTGGTCGGGAACCACCATAGCCCCGGCCCCAAAATCCAACCGAGGCCGCCATCCGCCGCGAGGCTCGTCGCCGACAACTACCTCCATCCCCGTCACTCCCTCGACCACCGGAAGAACCGCCCCAGTCTTGCAGATCCATCCCCACCCTCGGGGGCCCGTGAGGAGCCGCCGAACACCGGCGACAATCGCCGGAGCCCCCGCCTCTATTCGGCCAGAGGAAGAAGAGGGAAGGGGACTGGTCAAATCTGACCAGTGGGGCCCCTGGACCCACTGTCAGCGACCCAGCCCGCCTCCACACGCGTTTAAGTGAAGGCGTACAACTCCTCAGTACGTTTCCCCTACACCGAAAACGTATTCCGTCTGAAGCGTTTTCTTTTATATCTTTTTTTAACAGATTTTGACCAAATCTTTGACTGGCTATAACTTTTTAAATATAACTCCAAATGAATTAATTCTTTTTCCTACATCTCTCAAATTCTATCCAGTTTATTTTAAGATTTATTTAAAAAAAATTCAAACAAATTTTTTGTGCTGTTTTAAAATTGTGTGTCAATTCCAATATTTTCAAAATAGGATTTTGGAGAGAGGCAGAAAACTTTCAAAAAGTTTTGGGGAGCAACCCCCACCTCTCCACACCTTGAAGGCAAGCATTCTGAACCCCGGCATAATATTTTTGGTGTGTTCGTTGACACGTTTATAACACCAACTCATTTCGGAGGACTTGTTATTTCATGTGATATGATCATTTGCATGGATGCATATTAGTGATTTCCATGCTGTTGGAAATGAACACACTTGTGATGGTAATCATCCTCATGTGCCTTGCATGCATGCCGGAAGGAATCCGGGAAAGCCTCTGCCTTGGGTAGGCGTGAGCTTGTCGCCGGTCTCTGTCGGGACGGTTATGTCCGGTATGGCATAGTAAGGTATAATGAGCGGTGATTCTGTTGGTTGAAATATATTTGTTATACATGTCATGCAGGAAATTATAAACCTCCTGAGTCGACCGTAGATCGAGTCTTGTTCCAGTAACCCCCACACTTGTTTCGTTCTACCACTTGTCCCTGCCACAGGTAGGGTACGGTTCAGTAATTTGTCAACCCCTTTGTAGCACACACCGTACAGAGGGGCCGGGATGAGGGTACCATGGCCATGGATTAAAGCCAGTCATCCGGTCAGGGGGCATGGGTGTTTCGGTTGTAGCCGAGGGGGTAGCTTCCCTAGTTTTGCGCTCGGTATAAATTTTGTGATCCCATGCTAATCGACGTTGAAGCCTCCCCACTTAGAGTTTTGCTTAACAGTGTCGTGGGTGATTCCAGACACCGGTAAGTTAAGTTGGTGTGTGCAAGTCAGGTGTGTTTTCATTTAAAAGACCGTAGACGGAATTAGTCTTGATGGACTAAAGGAGTCCGTTACTCGTGGGTAAAGAGTACACCCTCTACAGAGATTAAACCTATTCGAATAGCCGCGTCCATGGTTAAGGACTACAGTCTGGGATGGGTCAAGTGTCGGTCTTAGTGTCGTTCTTCGGAGGAGAAACTACTAAACCAGAACGTGGATCATGACTGATGACTTGTGATAATTATGTTATGTTTATTATGGACTAACCCATTATATTATTTGAATTATTGAGTATCCCTGGGATGGTTCTACCTCCTGGATATTCAATGTGATTATTTATTTTATAAGCCCTTTATGTGGTGTCGCTAAGACGCCCGACTGTGGCATTGCTTGTTATTTACTTTTGATATAAGCCCTTTCTGCGATGTCACTCAGATGTCCGACTGTGGCATGCTTGTTATTTATTTTGATATAAGCCCTTTCTCCGATGTCGCTCAGACGTCCGACTGTGGCACGCTTGTTATTTATTTTGATATAAGCCCTTTCTGCGATGTCGCTCCGACGTCCGACTGTGGCACGCATGTCATTTACTCTTCGATATAAGCCCTTTATGTGGTGTCGCACAGACGCCCTACTGCGGCATTTTATTTCCACTCCATTATTGCTTATTTGTGTTGCATATAAATAACCTGCATGCATGCATCAGAGATTTTATTTTATGACTGACGATGTGATCATAGAATATTTCAGCGCACGATTATCATTTATATTATACCTGTGTTCATAATGTTTGCGAGTACATTCAAAGTACTCACTGGCTTGTCCCTGGCTATTGTCTTGGCCAGATTTCTTGCTTGGAGAGGAGCGACGCGATGACAGCCATGGAACCTAAGCAACGGTGATAGCAGCCTCGTGAAGATAGGAGTCAACCTGGTCAGCTATTCCTGTTGGGAAATGGAGTCCCATAGACACCGATGAATCCACAAACCGCTTCCGCCATCAACCTTTAGAAATCACTTGTTGTACTCATAGGCCAGAATGGTCTTGTACTACATATTTTGTATTTTGCTTGGAATTTCTGTATCAATTTGGTGCCTCATCAGCTAACAGTAATCCTGGGGCTGGTGAGCACAACGGCCATTTTCTGGAAATTAATACCCAGAAAACCGGTTGTGACAAACTTGGTATCAGAGCCTGGCTGACCATTGGCTAATCCTATCTTAGCCAGGTCGAAAAACTTAGGCAGACCAACCCACCAGACCCTAACCAAAACCCCAGCCAAGCTTCCCGTGCAAGATAGCCACACAGTGACCCTGACACTTCTGGCAGTCGGTGCCCAACCTATCAGCCTAGCCTGTCGATCACGCGTTAGTGACCGACAAATAATCTGTCTTATTCGCAAGCGTACGAAGGAAGACTCCATTACCTTTTTCTATAAGAAGGGCACGCTAGCCGCAATACAGCACAGCCCCGGCCATCAACCAAAATTCCTTGATGACCCCAGAAGTGCTTCGTCGCCTTTTGAGAACACGCTCCAATGGGGTTGTGGCCAACAATCCCCGAGATGGTCATCATCGCTACCCCGACCCTGTAGCCCCTCAACCCCCTCCAGCAGATCACGACGGTGAAAACCGTGGAGAAACCTCGATGTCCGCGAGGCAAGCCCGCTTAGATATGTACGAGGTAGACTAAAATCGCTCGAATGATACCGAGTCTTAGAATGACCTCGCCTTGTAATCTTGTGACCCTGTATCACCGTAATTAAATGATGTCTGCTTGTGCGCTCCTGTTTTAATAGTAGCCATGCATGAGTATGTTGATGTGTGATTGCATTTTTTTATCCCGGGCGTAGCTGCCAACCTCGACGACACAAGTTTTTGCTATGAATAAATCTTTTGGTTCCAGCTCACAGGAAAGATACTTTCAAAACAACTCTTAACAAATCTCGAGGACGAGATTTTCTTTTAAGGGGGGTAGTGTTGTGACACCCGAAAATTTTGACCTTGTTTTATTAATTAAAATTTTGCCAGGAAATTAAAACATTTATTTTCTGGGCTCCCTTTTGATTTTTGAACCTTTTTCTCCCTTGCTATTATGGAGTTTTCCCCAAAGTGAAAACTTTTCAAATATGTTATTGGACTTGTTTAACCTCTCAAGAAAAACTTTTCTTTTATTAGTAGAACTAATTACATAATTAATTTGCTTGATCTTTATTTTCTTGAAAAATGGTTTTCCAAGGTTATATGGCCATATTTGAACTACAACCATTTGATAAATTCACTTAAAATTCCAACCAAAATTTGGAGATGTCAGGTGATGTTTTTAAATCACTTTTATGCAAAAATATCTTTTATTCATGAAATATTTTGAGCTCTACACCCATTTTTATTCTCTGGTCCAGTGGGCAATTTTGCACTACAACTCATTTAAATACTTCTTTCTAGCCTCCACCAAAATTATGGGATGCTGGTAGTAGCTTATGATTCAACTTTATGCAAAAATCCTGTGATGTTCTTTGAAAAATTTGAGTGGATCATCCTCATCTTCATTCTGGTGCAACTTGGTGATTTGTACTGCAACGACCTTCTAACTTGCTCCTTTACCCTTGAGCTTTCTCCTGCTTGTAGTGCACTTTGCCAAACCCTTAAGTCCAGGAGAGTGGAACCATTGGATGATTCTAAGTGCTTGCAATCATGCCCTCTTCTTTCTGTCAAAAACTGAAGTTTTGCAAAGCTTGCACTAACAAGTTTCTCCTTTTAACAAACTAACTTCACCACCCTCTCATGCATCCAAGGAGACACTGATCTGGAGAATTTGGCCACTCCAAGAAAAGCCTAGGTGCCTGTGACATTTTGTCAGACACCTGGAGTGCATGGACAGAATTGGCATGACTGTTTGTTTGCATTGTGAACTTGGCCACCTGACCTAACCACCATGTCCATTTACCTTCTGACTAACCCTAGCCTAGCCTTGTTTCTTGCCAGCCTCACCCGCGACCTCTATCATGCACTGGCATTTCGTCGAACACATCTCGGGCGTGCTCTGGGCGCGCCCAGAGCGTGCGTTTGGCACGCACGTGCGCCCGAGCCGCCGCGTCTCGCCTCGCACCCGTTCTGGCCTTGGCGAAACGCAGCCAGCACGCTACGTATCCTCCTGCACCGCCACGCCACCCCGACCACCCCTGGCACTCTACAACGCCGCCGTCAGGGCACTCTTGGCGGCACACCGGCGTCCGTAGTGTGCCTCTGTCGCGGTTGGCGCCACCCGAGCCACCCTGGCTCGCCACCTGCCCCGGGGAGCTGCGCAAGCTTATCCCCTCGCTCGTCGGCTAGCTCTCGTCGCCTCCACGTCTCCCTGCAAGCTACAGCACGTCGGTTCGCCGGCGACCTTATCCCCGGCCGTGGAACCGCCATGGCCACGCTATGTAAGAAGCACCCAAGCTCGTCCAGGCCTCGCGCAGCCTCTCTCACCCCCTCACCGAGCCACCCATAGCACTAGGAAGACCAGGGGAGCCGTCTTCTTCCTCTCCGGCAACTCCTGCCGCCGCCACTGCCCCGGCCACTCCAGCACCACCAGGGCCTCCCCCTCTCCACTCTCTTCACCAGGAGCTCTCCCTCCCTCTCGTGAGTGCACCCCCACGCTCAATTTTGGTCGGGAACCACCATAGCCCAGGCCCCCAAATCCAACCGAGGCCGCCATCCGCCGCGAGGCTCGTCGCCGACAACTCCCTCCATCCCCGTCACTCCCTCGACCACCGGAAGAACCGCCCCAGTATTGCGGATCCATCCCCACCCTCGGGGGCCTGCGAGGAGCCGCCAAACGTCGGCAATGATCGCCGGAGCCCCCGCCTCTGTTCGGCCAGAGGAAGAAGAGGGAAGGGGACTAGTCAAATCTACCCAGTGGGGCCCCTGGACCCACTGTCAGAGACCCAGCCCGCCTCCACCAGTATGTTTCCCCTACACCGAAAACGTATTCCGTCTGAAGCTTTTTCTTTTATATCTTTAAAAAAAAACAGATTTTGACCAAATCTTTGACTGGCTATAACTTTTTAATATAACTCCAAATGAATTAATTCTTTTTCCTACATCTCTGAAATTCTGTCTAGTTTATTTTAAGATTTATTTAAAAAAATTCAAACAACTTTTTTGTGCTGTTTTAAAATTGTGTGTTAATTCCAATATTTTCAAAATAGGATTTTGGAGAGAGGCAGAAAACTTTCAAAAAGTTTTGGAGAGCACCCCCCACCTCTCCACACCTTGAAGGCAAGCATTCTGAACCCCTGCATAATATTTTTGGTGTGTTCGTTGACACGTTTATAACACAACCTCATTTCGGAGGACTTGTTATTTCATGTGATATGATCATTTGCATGGATGCATATTAGTGATTTCCATGCTATTGGAAATGAACACACTTGTGATGGTAATCATCCTCATGTGCCTTGCATGCATACCAGAAGGAATCCGGGAAAGCCTCTCCTTGGGTAGGCGTGAGCTTGTCGCTGGTCTCTGTCGGGACGGTTATGTCCGGTATGGCATAGTAAGGTATAATGGGCGGTGATTCTGTTGGTTGAAATATATTTGTTACACATGTCATGCAGGAAATTATAAACCTCCTAGGTCGACCATAGGTCGAGTCTTGTTCCAGTAACCCCCACACTTGTTTCGTGCTACCACTTGTCCCTGCCACAGTAGGGTACAGTTCAATAATTTTTCAACCCCTTTCTAGCACACACCGTACAGAGGGGCCGGGATGAGGGTACCATGGCCATGGATTAAAGCCAGTCATCCGGTCAGGGGGCATGGGTGTTTCGGTTGTAGCCGAGGGGGTAGCTTCCCCAGTTTTGCGGGCGGTATAAATTTTGTTATCCCATGCTAATCGACGTTGTAGCGTCCCCACTTAGAGTTTTGCTTAACAGTGTCGTGGGTGATTCCAGACACCGGTAAGTTAAGCTGGTGTGTGCAAGTCAGGTGTGTTTTCATTTAAAAGACCATAGACGGAATTATTCTTGATGGACTAAAGGAATCCGTTACTCGTGGGTAAAGAGTACACCCTCTTCAGAGATTAAACCTATTCGAATAGCCGCGTCCATGGTTAAGGACTACAGTCTGGGATGGGTCAAGTGTCAGTCTTAGTGTCGGTCTTCGGAGGAGAAACTACTAAACCAGAACGTGGATCATGACTGATGACTTGTGATAATTATGTTATGTTTATTATGGACTAACCCATTATATTGTTTGAATTATTGAGTATCCCTGGGACGGTTCTACCTCCTGGATATTCAATGTGATTATTTATTTTATAAGCCCTTTATGTGGTGTCGCTGAGACGCCCGACTGTGGCATTGCTTGTTATTTACTTTTGATATAAGCCCTTTCTGCGATGTCGCGCAGACGTCCGACTGTGGCGTGCTTGTTATTTATTTTGATATAAGCCCTTTCTATGATGTCGCTCAGACGTCCGACTGTGGCATGCTTGTTATTTATTTTGATATATGCCCTTTCTGCGATGTCGCTCCGACGTCCGACTGTGGCACGCATGTCATTTACTCTTCGATATAAGCCCTTTATGTGGTGTCACACAGACGCCCGACTGCGGCATTTTATTTCCACTCCATTATTGCTTATTTGTGTTGCATATAAATAATCTGCATGCATGCATCATAGATTTTATTTTATGACTGACGATGTGATCATAGAATATTTCAGCGCATGATTATCATTTATATTATACCCGTGTTCATAATGTTTGCGAGTACATTCAAAGTACTCACTGGCTTGTCCCTGGCTATTGTCTTGGCCAGATTTCTTGCTTGGAGAGGAGCGACGCGATGACAGCCATGGAACCTAAGCAATGGTGATAGCAGCCTCGTGAAGATACGAGTCAACCTGGTCAGCTGTTCTTGTTGTGAAATGGAGTCCCATAGACACCGATGAATCCACAAACCGCTTCCGCCATCAACCTTTAGAAATCACTTGTTGTACTCATAGGCCAGAATGGTCTTGTACTACATATTTTGTATTTTTCTTGGAATTTCTGTATCAATTTTGTGCCTCATCAGCTAACAGTAATCCTGGGGCTTGTGAGCACAACGGCCATTTTCTGGAAATTAATACCCGGAAAACCGGTCGTGACACTTATGGTTTTCCCCTTTTATATTCCACACTAGTTAAATCACAGTAGACTAAATTTCAAAATTGGGTCAGTCGATTTTTCAGAGCTCGCCGGAGTTCGCCGGTGCGATCCAAGGGGCTCGGGTGGTTGTGGGGCCTCGCCGAACGAAGAAAACTGGACGTGGGTGGGGGTGGGGGGTGGCTGAGGAACACAGGCGGTGAGGGCCGGTGGTTCGGCCGGCGGCCCGTGCGGTGTTCTGTATGGGAAGAATCAGAGACGAGGAAGAAGAAGGGTTAGGAGACGTAGGATCTTCCTCCAACCGCCTGAAATGGTCGAGAGACAGATGGCAGATGCATTCTTAATGCGCTCTGGTTCATCATGTGTGGGCACTGCGCAACCAAAATTTTATTATCCAAAATTTGCTTGCTCTTCTTTACCATGTTCGATAGTGCTGGCCTGTACGTGATCGATAGGCTTTCAATTACTAGCGGCAATACAACACCGTATTTTCATGTCAGTTCCACTTTCCCGATTTATATATCGTGGTTATGGTGTACACCTGTTATGTACACTATGATCTGCCTAGTTGCTGTGTGCTCTTGTTATCATGGTTTGGCAATAAACTATCTATACAGTATATTATGAACCTATCATCTGCCAACTATCCTTACTTCTGGAGCCTATTTTTTTGTGTACTTGTGCCAGATTATATAAATGCACGCACGATATTACAGCACACATGAGCTCTCTCATCAGAATCCAGTGATAGCACATAAGTGTTTACAGGGGCGCCCCTATATTAGAATATCATCTGCATTATAAAGATAATCTCACAACTTTTTATGTTTTCATGGTTCTGAGATATTATACGCAATTACTGTGAATATCAGAATCCGCGTCAGAAGAATATTGTGGAACACTACAATGACTTACAAAATTGGCACCAAGGCATTGAGTGCCATTCTGGAAGCAATGAAACTCGTACGCTCCCCACCTGTTGATTCTTATTCAGAATATCATTCTAATGACTATTCTAACCTCGAGGAGTCAAAGGCAGATGGCCTGTCCTGTTCACCCATCAAGGTGCCTATTCTAATTTGGCAAGGTTTTATTGATTGCACGTATCTTGCATATGTTGTCTTGCATTTCTTCTACTTTGTTGCACCGCCATATGCTTAGTTTACTCATCATATAACTCGAGATGCCATGCCCATCCATTATCAATACATATTCCATCTATCGTCATACCATGTTTTTCCACTCAAATGTTGTTCTTGTGCGTCAGACATTAAAAAGGAAGAGGGTGATTGCCGAACTTGAAGGAGCACCAGCAAAGTCCTTGAAAAACGTGGTGGTGCCGGAGAAATCAGACAGCGCCCCACTTATATTGGCTGTACAACCAGTGACACAAAACATAGGACCGACTCCAGAAGACTGTACCCATACTTCACTGGCCACACCACTAGCCCCACCACACAGGACCTACACTCCAGCAAAAGGTATACCAATTTCATTTGCCATAGCACCAGTCGTACCACAGAAAAATCCCACTCCAGCAAAAAGTACAGCAAGTCCACCGGCCGAAGACCTATCCCAACTTCAGAGACGGCCAATTCCTGCAGATTGGAACCCCATTCCATTTATTCCCAGTTTAAAAGACAATGCTTTCAATGTTGTTAGGGACTACGTGCATATATTCCCATCATGGGAAGATTATAGTGAAGACAAACACCATTTTCACATCTTCCTGTCCAACTTACGTGTAAGTGCTATTATTCATGGTTATTATTTTCCTGTTTTCTGCTGATCGAACACATCAATGATTTACATTACATTGTTGTAACTAGGTGAGGGTCAATCTGGATAGTCATGACGAGAAAAGCTTGCTTGTGCTTTTCAAGGAAGCATTGCAGCAGTATCGGTGTTACCTGAGGAAATCACACTTTGATGGCAAGTCTATAAACGAATTTCTGGTGAAGTCTCCTGAGCTAAATTTAGAAGACATTGAATGGAAAAACCTTGTTATGCACTGGTCTCATTCCCAGGATGAGGTACTGTCTATGAAATCACATGACAATTTGAACTTCTACTTTTCCGCATGTGCCTTACGGATCTTTTTTGCAGGAAATCAGCTCGAAGAAGAATTCCGGTTTGAAAAGAACGACATGATATCGCAAATATGTTGCCCGCTGCTTTGCTCTTGTTAGTACATGTTGTCCTGTATCACTGTACTTGCATACATACTTGGTTCATTATGTGACAGCAGTATGCATGATAGCTTGCTTATCAATTGTTCGCTCCAAATTATCTGATCTGTATGAATGGTTACATTAGTGTAGAATATATCCAATGCCAATGAATTTTTTTAGCTCTGCATTGTTCTTGTAAGTACATGTTGTCCTTTATCAGTGTACTTATATTGACACGCAGTTGTTCATGTACCATCACTCTGCAGCTTATTTTCCTTTGCCCTCCATTTTCTACACATCAGATCTATATTTACTCTTACCATAAGGTTGGTACTTAAGAAGTTTAGCTGTGCATTGCTCTTGGCTGTGACTTTTGCCTATATCGCTGCACATACATTTATAGCTACTTGGTTATGTAGCATCACTCTTCATCTTATCTTAAATATTCTCCATTTTTTCGTATATTATCACATCTATATTTACTCTTAACAAAATGTAGAATAAAGGCAATGCTTATGAAGAACATTCTGTGCTAAACTTCTTGAATTGCCCCGCCACCAGCAAGGACAAGGGCTTTATAGAGCCTGTCTTCACCAGTAATGTAAGTTTGTCCTTCTCAAGCCTTCAAACATTGTTGTGTATATTTGGTTAGGCATGACTGCAACAGCTGTTTATTTTTGGTGTTTGCATCAAATTGCATGTTTAAAGTTTATTATGTAGTTCATAAACAAAAGTTTGTCCTTCTCAATTTACGTTTTCAGTTGTACAACCAAGTTTCTTCTTCATAACATGTAAATTAAACTATACAGAGCAAGTGATCTTCTTTTGCACTGCATGTATGCTTCTGTTCTTCATCCGGAATCCAGTGGTGTGGCGAACCTACCCACTACAGCACAGTGTCATATTCTGCAATGTCTTAACTATGAACAATGTCATATCATTCTACTATTATTTAAACCGCCTCTTTGTTTGCCAATCTTAAATGTGTTAAATTGACAGCACACTAACCATTGATACTTATGAGTTCTTGATCTGTAATCCAGTGGTGTCGTGAAGCTGCCAACTCCTTCACAATGTCAATTCCTGCCATGTCTTGACCTGGACAATACCATATTGTGTTAATGCAATTTTAAACTGTGTCACTTTATTCGTCAGTAAGAAATGTGATGAATTGTCAGCACTAATACTTTTATGTGCAAAACCTGTCATCTGTCTGCTTCTTTATCTTTCAGAGTGAGGAAGATATAAGTGTTGAACAAGCGCAGTCTCATCATCTTGCTCAGCTGCTTGCGCTGCAGCTCCCCAGCAGGGCTAACCTTTCTTGAACTCTATTGAAGTGCTGTCGGTTTTGTATATTATTTTGTCGGCGTTTTTATTTGCACTGGTGGCGATCTTTGATGCCCAGTGTATGTAATCTGCTGTCTGCTTGTGCTTTATTATCATAGTGGCGAACTTTGATGCCCAGTGGATGTAATATACCATAATTTCTTTATTGTATAGTCTAGGTTTTTTCTTATTCACGATGATGTAGTTATTTTACTGTATATATATCCTGTCTTCGCAGTAAACCGGCCAAACCGTAAAATTACGGTACATAATCGGGCCGTCATGCAATCACGATGTATGATCCGCATCATAGGCCCCCTCAAACTGGCCCACTAGTAGATTCGGGCCTTTAATAGGCCGAGTAACCCCCGGCCCTCTTTTCGCGAGAAAACTCAATGGGCTTTTAGGAGGCTGAGAAGTAGGCTGGGCCTGAAACGTGGCGAATAGATCACGGGCCGGCGGCAGCCCGAAATGGACCCGGCCCATGATTGTACGAATCAATTCACGGGCTTTTAACAGGCCAAAGTTGTCTTGGTCCTTGTTTGGCCCAATCAGATATCGGCTGCGAGCAGGCCGGATGCAAACCGGGCTGTAGTTAGGCCCAACTATATGACGGGCTTTTAACAGGCCGAAATTAATATAGGGCCGAAATGTTAAATGGTCCCTTAACATGCCGAAACTAATATCAGGCCTAATTACTAAATGGGCCTTTAGCAAGTGGGCCCAAAATCATAGCGTCCAGTCAACGGGCCGAATCTGATATGGGCCATAATTGAGCCCAAAGCCTCTTAAAGGGCCGGACCTGATCTGGGCCGTGATTTGGCCCAGAAAGTGGGAGGCTTTTAACGGGCCGAATTTTATATGGGCCATTATTAGGCCCGGAACGTGGCAGGCCATTAATGGACCGGATCAATTATGGGCCGGCATTTGGCCCAAAACATGACAGCCAGTTAATGGGCCGGCCTACTAGGGTCCTCAAAATCTTGTGGGCGTACAGCTGGGCTGGCCATTAATGTCGGCGAAATGTCGTGGGCCTTTAGCTTGGCCGGCCCATTATGATCTGCAAGAATTTTGTGGGCCTTTACCTGGGCCGGCCCATTATGGCACACAAAAATCTTGTGGGCCTTTACCTGGGCCGGCCTATTATGGCCCGTGAAATCTTGTGGGCCTTTAGCTGGGCCAGCCCATTATAGTCCGCAAAATCTCGTGGGCCTTTAACTGGGCCGACCCATTATGGGCCGCAAAATCTTGTGGGCCTTTAGTTGGGCCGGCCCATTTAAACTTGATTGGCCATGCCACGTGTCGACGTATCATAGGCACCTTCTGTCCAATGAGTGGATGACATCTGTCCCAACGATGAGCCGACACGTGTTTCCTCCAGCCAATGATGATTTTACACGTGGAAAATCCCCATTGGTCGGGGCTGTTAACGGGTTATCGGATCCAAAACCCGACCCGATAGCTTAACGGTGTTCCGTTACGGTGGATGCCACGTGTCGGTCACCCTTGACGAAAGCACTTCTGTGACGCGCAATTTATCGTCATGGAACTGGACACTTCCGTGATGATAATTTTGGTAATGTCATCGAACACTTCTACGACAGCACAGGTATGACTATCATGATTCTGTCATAAATTTGTCATGGATGTACATGCATGACAAAAAACGCGACCTACTATGACAAACACGTATCATCACGGAAGTGTATTTTTTTTGTAGTGCACAGACCTGAGTAAGTAGGTTTTCTGCGTATGGGATAAATGGGACTTGATACTTTAATGCTATGGTTGGGTTTTACCTTAATGATTCTTTACTAGTTGCGGATGCTTGCTAGAGTTCCAATCATAAGTGCATATGATCCAAGTAGAGAAAGTATGTTAGCTTTTGCCTCTCCCTCAAATAGAATTGCAATAGTGATTACCGGTCTAATAACGTAGTCAATTGCTTCGGGACGATTTCACAACTCCTACCACCACTTTTCCACACTCGCTATATTTACTTTATTGCATCTTTATCTAAATAGCCCCTACTTTTTATTTACGTGCTCTTTATTATCTTGCAAACCTATCCAACAACACCTAAAAAGTACCTCTAGTTTCATACTAGTTCTAGAGCGAACGTCAAGTGTGCGTAGAGTTGCATCGGTGGTCGATAGAACTTGAGGGAATATTTATTCTACCTTTAGCTCCTCGTTGGGTTCGACACTCTTACTTATCGAAAGACAACTATCCCCTACACTTGTGGGTTATCAATACCTTTTTCTGGCGCCGTTGCCGGGGAGTCATAGCATGGGGTGAATATTCTCGTGTGTGCTTATTTTCTTTATCACTAAGTAATTTTTATTTGCTGTTCTTAGTTGTTTTCTATCTTTAGTTATGGGTAGGAAACGCAAAATACCAAAAAAATTAGTTGTACCTACTACACCAATGGTTGAAGAACCACTCAAAATCTATCACAGTCCTGAAGCTTTTTACTTGGATCATCTTTGATCCCTTTGTGCTCGTGCTGAAACCCCAACTAGCTTAGTTGAGGGCAAATCTTTAGATGAGCAAGCTTGTTATGTGCGACACCGTATATCTGAAAAAAGGGAAACTATTATGGGATCAAACTCAACGTTTGCAATGCTATGCTTGGAATTTATGTGAAATATATGATGTTATTTGTTGTTCTGAAAACCCTAAGAAACACCTTCGCTACCAATGTGAGTTTACTGATAATGGAACCGTATCTTCGTATGCTAAGGGTGTTTATAATTACTATGATGTTAAACAAATTGAAGAATTTGTTGCTTTTAATGGTGCTTATGACTTCTTTGATTGAAAAGTATGATGCTACTCTCTACAAATCTGAAAATTTTGCCATACTTGAATATTGTTATGATAATAATGCTTCTAATGCCTATGTTAAACTATATATTGAGGAATTCTCCGCTGTCCAAGAAGAGACTAATATTTTGCAGGAAGCTATGGAAGAAGAAATTTATGAAACTGTGAGCTCATTGGATGAAAAATATGATGAGGAGAGCGAAAAACAAAAGGAGGAAGAGAGGATTGATCACCCGTGTCGACCTTCTAATGGGAGTAACTCTTCAACTCATACATTGTTTAATTCCCCTTCATGCTTACCGAAGGATGATTGTTATGATGATTGCTATGATCCCTTGAATTTGTTTGAAATATCCCTTTTTGATGATGCTTGCTATGCTTGTGGCCAAGATGCCAATATGAATTATGCTTATGGAGATGACCTTGCTATAGATCCTTATGTTAAACATGAAATTGTTGCTAGTGCACCCACGCATGATAGTCCTATTATCTTTTTGAATCCTCCCTACTACACTTTATCGGAGAAGTTTGTGCTTATTAAGTATTATATTGATGGGTTGCCTTTTACCATTGCACATGATAATTTTGATAGATATAATGTGCATGTGCTTGCTGCTCCTACTTGCAATTATTATGAGAGAGGAACTACATCTCCGCCTCTTTATGTTTCCAACACGATAGAATTGCAAGAATCTGCTTATACTATGCATTGGCCTTTACTTAGTGTGCATGAATTGTTCTTTTATGACATGCCAATGCATAGGAAGAGAGTTAGACTTCGTCATTACATGATATATGTTACTTTGTGCTCACTACTAAATTACAAATCATTGTTAATTAAAATTGGCTTTGATATACCTTGGGATCCGGGTGGATTCATTACTTGAGCACTATATGCCTAGCTTAATGGCTTTTAAGAATGCGCTGCCAGGGAGACAACCCGGAAGTTTTAGAGAGTCATTTATTTCTGTTGAGTGCTTTTATATAGTTTAAAAACCAAAAATAAAGAGGGGAACCTAAAACTTTTCAAAAAGGAAAGTGAAAGTGAGAGAGATAAGCATTGTTGAAGTGGGAGAGCTCCTTGAACTTTGTTCATGCTCACGGAAACTTTGTGAATCTTGATTACAGAAACTTTTCAACAAAAATAATTATCCCCTTATGCAATTCCATTGTATTACAAAAATAATGTTCTAAGGTTTGCGTTTAGGATGTTTACAATGCTTGTTGGTTTTTACGGTGCAGGACAGAAACTTTGGCTGTAGTGCGTGATTTTACATTTCTAACTGAAACATCAAACAGTTCTGATTCTTTTTGTAATGTCTTGCTATACAACTTGTTTATTTTTCCTAATTTTGGTATAATGTTTGGAGTACCAGAAGAATGGTGAATGTCAGATTGCTACAGACTGTTCTGTTTTTCATAGATTCTGTTTTTGCTGCATAGTTTACTTGTTTTGATGAAACTATCAATTTATATTAGTGGATTAAGCCATGGAAAAGCTATATTACAGTAGACATAATGCAAAAACAAGATATGAATTGGTTTGCTACAGTACTTAGAGTGGTGATTTGCTTTATTATACTAACGGATCTTACCGAGTTTTTTGTTGAAGTTTTGTGTGGATGAAGTGTCTAAACGAGGAGGTCTCAATATGAGGAAAAGGAAGAGAGGAAAGAGATCAAGCTTGGGGATGCACGAGGCACCCCAAGTAAATATTCAAGGCGACTCAAGCGTCTAAGCTTGGGGATGCCCCAGAAGGCATCCCCTCTTTCTTCAACAAGTATCGGTATGTTTTCGTATTCGTTTTGTTTATGCATTATGTGCAAGTCTTGGAGCGTCTTTTGCATTTAGTTTTCACTTTTTATTTTATGCACCATGCTGGTATGAGATAGTCCTTGGTTGATTTATAGAATGCTCATTGCACTTCACTTATATCTTTTGAGTGTGGCTTTATAGAATGCTTCATGTGCTTCACTTATATCATTTGAAGTTTGGATTGCCTGTTTCACTTCACATAGAAGACCGCCATTTGTAGAATGCTCTTTTGCTTCACTTATATTTGTTAGAGCATGGGCATATCTTTTGTAGAAAGAATTAAACTCTCTTGCTTCACTTATATCAATTTAGAGAGATGATAGGAATTGGTCAATCACATGGTTAGTCGTAAAATCCTACATAAACTTGTAGATCGCTGAATATGATATATTTGATTCCTTGCGATAGCTTTGCGATATAAAGATGGTGATATTAGAGTCATGCTAGTGGGTGGTTGTGGATTGTAGAGACACTTGTGTTGAGGTTTGCAAGTCCTGTAGCATGCACGTATGGTAACCGTTCTGTGACAAATTTGAAGCGAGGGGTGTTTCTTTGATTGTCTTCCTTATGAGTGGCGGTCCGGGACGAGCGATGGTCTTTTCCTGCGAATCTATCCCCCCTGGGGGCATGCATAGTAGTACTTTTCTTCAAGGGCTAATAAACTTTTGCAATAAGTATATGAGTTCTTTATGACTAACGTGAGTCCATGGATTATACGCACTTTTACCTTTCCATCATTGCTAGCCTCTTCAGTATCGTTCATTGCCCTTTCTCACCTTGAGAGTTGGTGCAAACCTCGCCGGTGCATCCAAACCCCGTGATATGATATGCTCTATCACACATAAGCCTCATTATATCTTCCTCAAAACATCCACCATACCTACCTATCATGGCATTTCCATAGCCCTTCCGAGATATATTGCCATGCAACTTTCCACCGTTCCGTTCATCATCATGACATACATTACTTTTGTCATATTGCCATTGCATGATCATGTAGTTGACATCATATTTGTGGCAAAGCCACCACGCATAATTTTTCATACATGTCACTCTTGATTCGTTGCTCATATAGAGTCATATCTTGTTCTAGTTTCGAGTTGTAATTCATATGTTGTAATCAATAAAAGTGTGATGATCATCATTATTAGAGCATTGTCCCCAAAAAGGAAAAAAAGAAAGGCCAAAGAAAAAAAGAAAAAGAAAAAAATAAAAAAAATGAAAAGGGGCAATGTTACTATCCTTTTTCCACACTTGTGCTTCAAAGTAGCACCATGTTCTTCATATAGAGAGTCTCCTATATTGTTGTCAGGACCCCGACTCAATGTCACATCGATCTAGCCTGTAACACCTCATATCACTTTGCGGCCTCACGCACGGTATTCCCACGGTGTCGACTTACCTTTGCCCGGGACCGTTTGCGCCTTTTGGCTCACGTATATGATGATGTCGCTAGCATCCATATGATAAGGAGCCTGGGCTGACATGGCTAGTCGTAAACCCAAAGTGGCACTAACTTACAGGGACAGGCATCCATGACCCAGCATCGAACGTGTCGGTCATCAGCGAGTGAATCTAGGCTATAGCACTGGGCTAACAGGACTCCGGTGAACCGGGCTGTAGCGGGCTAACAGGAGTCCGGTATTCATCGCGTGACATTTCCCCGAAGGGACAGACACAGGATCGAAGAAGGACACATGCCGGCCAGCCTAAGTGTTCCGGAGCAGTAGCAAGCTACCAGGGCTCAATGGAAGCACTAGGAGACATTTCCCGGTAAGAGAGACTACTAAGGATAAACAACTAGATAGTCAGATCCCACACATAGCAATACACATTACACGTACGCATAACATGCAAGTATGTGCTGTACAACATGGCATCACAACATAACTCAACAACTCATATAGATAAAGGCTCAGAAGAGCCATCATAGCATTTGTCACAAACAGGGGTCACATGACCCAACATTCAGAGCAATCAAGCAACAAGCGGAAGCATTACATGTCTGAGTACATACATCTACAAATGAAAAAGGCTGAAGAGCCTGACTATCTACAACGTCCGATCAAGATCGTAGCTGAGGTACAAGCTACTTGTCGAAGCCCATGAGAACACTTGTAAGACCTAAGTCTCCGCTGCAAAAACATAAACAAAGCAACATGAGTACAAAGGTACTCAGCAAGACTTACATCAGATCCTATCATACATGCATTTGTATCAAGAGGGTAATGTGGGGTTTAGTTGCAGCAAGCCAACTTTGACTCTGTGGCTATCCTGTTCTACGACTACCAGAAACTCTTGAGGTGAGACAACGTACACGAGTCCACTAATCACCACACAATACACTACTATGGATTCATCCCCGTCTCCCTACGAGAAGGCCATCCATAGCACTCACACTTGTCTTGGGCTTTTTAGAGTATACACTTCAAGTTGTCTATGTACCATGTAAGCATCCAAGAAGTCCATAACCGCGGACCCGGCTATTTGAATAGATCATGTTAACCCTGCAGGGGTGTACTTCTTCACACACGCTCTCGCCACTTACCGCCATGTACACGTCATGTATCTCGGCAACCTTCAAGCGAAAGCCTGGCGAGGGTGTCGGCCACGACCTGACTAACCACACAAGACTCTAGTCCAGGTTTATCGCCTATTTGGGTTCCATCCGTAAGGAGATCCGGCCGGGGTGTCGCTCACGGCCCCAAACGATGTGTGCAGGGTTCCCGAGCCCACCATCCGGGTGCCACTCGGTACACCAGGCCACGTGTGCCTAGTCTGTCCCAAGCCCACCCTGTCGGGTGCCACTTGGTAGAAAAATAACACTACCTACAAACACCAGAAACTAGTTGCGACTCCTGGACAGAGACCAAGTTGGTTAATAAGTCGAGAGGGGTCGAGTTACCGGAACCCAATGTGTGGTAGTATCGAGTCATTGGACAACATACATAGAACTCAGTGCTTAAGGACGGTTCCAATGAGACAACCCACCATGTACTCCTACATGGCCTCTCAGCGCTACCTTTACCAAATCGTGTTCACACACTTCACTCTCAGCATCAGAACATATCGTAACACTCCAATTCATTCCCAATGAATCAGACCTGACACAACTCTAAGCAATAGCAGGCATAGCATGGTAGGAACACAACATGGCTCAATCAACTCCTACACATGCTAGTGGGTTTCAACTATTTACTGTGGCAATGACAGGTCATGCAGAGGAATGGGTTCAACTACCGCAGCACAAAGTAGCAGATGAATCGTTGTTGTCCTAATGCAATAACTGAGAGCAGGAGCGAGAGAGTAGGATTGTATCGGAATGAACAAGGGGGTTTGCTTGCCTGGTAGATCAACAGAGGAGGCACTGCTTCACAGACAGGTACTCTGGAACGGCTCCGGAGCAGGACCTATCGAGAAGGAACGGTGCCGGCAATCAATACACAATCATATGCAACAATATGATGCATGAACATGGCATGAAGATGTGATGTTGTTTGAGCTAATGCAACTAGTAATCATTTGGTTTGAAGTCCATTTGAACCATAAGCTCAAATGCAATTCTAAATTAAGTCTCTTAATATGCCATAATGTGTTTACTCATATTCAGCATGTATAAGTTGGTTTGTCATGCATGAAACTAGTACAGATGGAAAGGTTGCATTTTTCTGATAATTTTTCATATATAAATTATTTCAATCTGAGCTACGGTTGAATTTCTATGAATTTTTGAAGTTTAAATTATTTTCTGGAATTTCCTGAATTAAAATAATTCTAGAAAATAAATAATTGCGTCAGCATTGAGTAAGCATGACGTCAGCAAGTCAACTGCGGCTGACTGGGTCAAACCTGACATGTGGGGTCCACACGTCAGTGTCATAGTTAGTTAACAGGGGGTTATTTGCGTAATTAAAGGATTAGGGGGGGTCGGGGCCCACTGGTCAGTGTTAGTGGCTAATTAGGTTTAGTTAATATTTAACTAAAATTAGCAGGGCCTGGCCCCACTAGTCAGCGACCCTGGGGGGTCAAACCCCAGGTCAAACAAGTCAAACCCGCCGGCGGTTAGTCGCCGGCGAGATCCGCGGCGTACTTGTGCCCCGGGTTTCCTCTGTGGTGCTCCAAATGGCGCGCGGCTAGGCGCGTTGGAGAGCCAGCTCGATGGCGCGTCGGGCGGTGGCCATGGCTGGACCTGGGGTGGCCGGAGTTGACGGCGGCGAGCTCGGCTGCGGCTGCCGGAGTTCGGTCGTGCACGAGAGCGCGTTTGGAGCGCGAAAATGGGAGAAGCAAAGCACTAGGGATGCTCTACGTGGCCCTACGAGCTTGTTGGACTCGCCGGGGTGACCAAATGGTCACCGGAGCTGCATCGACGGCGAGCTCGGCGGCGGCGAAGGTTCGGCCATGGTGGGAACGACAGCCAGAGGGCGAGCGCGACCAGGGAAGAGAGGGGAGAAGAAGCAGGGCTCACAGAGGACTTGCAGGCTGCTCGTTGTGGCCGGGGACGCGCTGGAGACGACGAGGCGGCGATGGCGATCTGCGGCGGCCGGAGGTGAAGACGATGGCGATGGCGGCGTTCCAGGGCGTCCGGCGCCGTGCGTCTCGTCGAGGAGGCGTAGCCCACAGTGGCGGAGCACGTGGACACAACGGAGGGACGAGGGGGAGGCGGTGCCTACGGCTACGGTGGACGGCGGCGATGAGCTCTGCTCGGCTGCGTGCGAGAGAGGGTGACAGAGGAGAGGACGAGGGCGAGGGAGAGTGCGAGAGAGGTCGGGGTAGCTGCGTGGCGTCTCCGGGGCATCCAGACGAGGAGGGGAGAGGGCAGGCAGGCAGAGAGGGAGGTGGCGTGGCGCGGCGGAGCGCGCGCGCGTCGGGCACGCGCCCGTCCTCCTATCGGGGAGGAAGACGACAGAGGAGGGGGCCAGGTGGGCTGGGCTGGTCAGCTGGGCCGGCCAGGCCGCACAGTGTTGGGCCAGCACAGGAGCTAAGCGCCAGGTAAGTATCCCTTTTTATTTCTTTTTCTATTTTTCTGACATATGTTTTGATTTAATTAAAATACTAAATCATTTTATTACCTTATGCCAATTTTTGCAGGAGCTAACTATATTATTCCAGAGCTCCTGAATAAATGGCATAGTTTTTGGACCATATTTTATATATATAAGAATATATATCCAAAGCAAATAATTATCGGATTAATCCAAATGGCCAAAATTAAATATCCATGAGCTCCTAAAATATTTGTTTGAATTTTACCTCTGACCAATATTTTCAGAGAGCAACATGAACATTTCCTTGGACCTTTTTGGAACAATTTTTATTTGGGTCATTTTCAGAGATGATTCTGAGGGTTTCACAAATCCTCATTTCAAAATTAAATGGAATTTAAACATGATGCACAAATGACTAGCTAGTCTAGGTCATACCAGACTAGGGATGTGACAACTCGCCCCCACTTGAAAGAATCTCGTCCCGAGATTCAGGGGTCGACGGAAAGAAAGCGGGGTACTCCAGTCGAAGACGATCTTCTCGCTCCCAAGTAGCTTCTCTCTCGGAATGATGAGACCACTGAACTTTGAGAAACTTGATGTTCTGACGTCGAGTGACACGCTCTGCTTGATCGAGAATGCGAACCGGGTACTCTCGGTATGTGAGGTTATCTTGGAGATCAAGCGTTTCGTGGTCCACTCCGCGGATGGGGTCCGAGAAGCAACGCCTGAGTTGAGAGACGTGGAAAACATCATGAACTCGAGAAAGATGTGGGGGTAGTTCCAGCTGGTAGGCAACCTCTCCTCGTTTAGCGAGAATATGAAAAGGACCAATGTAACGAGGAGCCAACTTGCCCTTGATACCGAAACGATGTGTACCCTTCAAAGGAGTAACCCAAAGGTAAGCTTTGTCGCCAATTTCATAAGTCATATCCTTATGATGACGATCATACTGACTCTTTTGACGAGACTGGGCTGTTTTCAAGTTCTCACGAATGATGCAAACTTGCTCTTCTGCCTCCTGGATCATGTCCGGTCCAAAGAATTTTCTTTCACCGGTTTTTGACCAGTTCAAAGGTGTTCGACATCTTCGTCCATAGAGAACCTCAAAAGGAGCTTTCTTGAGGCTGGATTGATAGCTATTGTTATAAGCAAACTCGGCAAAAGGAAGACATTTCTCCCAATCCATACCGAATGAGATAACGCAAGCTCTAAGCATGTCTTCGAGAATTTGGTTGACCCGTTCCACCTGACCACTCGACTGAGGGTGGAAAGCGGTACTGAAGGAAAGATGGGTTCCCAAGGTAGTTTGGAAACTCTCCCAGAAATGAGAAGTGAAAAGACTACCACGGTCTGAATTGATCTCTAGTGGAACACAATGGAGTGATACTATTCGAGAAATATATAAGTCAGCGAGCTGACTAGCAGTGATACTCTCTCGAACAGGTAGGAAGTGCGCCACTTTGGAGAGACGATCAATGACTACGAAGATAGCATTATTCCCTCTTTTGGTCCCGGGAAAGCCGGTGATGAAGTCCATACCAACTTTATCCCATTTCCATACAGGAATAGCTAAAGGCTGAAGGGTGCCAGCAGGTCTTTGATGCTCTGCCTTAACGCGACGACAAACGTCACATTTAGCAATGAACTCGGCGATTTCTCTCTTCATCCTAGTCCACCAGAACCTCTGGCGTAGGTCCTGATACATCTTAGTACTACCGGGATGAATCGTGAGAGGAGATTCATGTGCCTCCTTAAGAATCAATTGTCGCAGATGTTGCTTCTTGGGGACCACCAGGCGGTTCCCAAAGAAAACAACACCTCGATCGTCTATAGAGAAACTACCAGCAATACCCTTGGCAATGTTTCTCTTGATCCGGGTAATCCCCGTATCATGCTTCTAGGCTTCTATGATAAGATCCACAAGGGTAGGTTTCGCCACAAAGGTAGAAAGGAATCCGTGAGGAGCGATGTGAAGGTTAAGCTTACAGAATTCCTCATGGAGAAGTGGTTGGCCTTGCTGCAACATGAGATTGTTGCAATAGGATTTACGGCTTAGAGCATCAGCCATGACATTGGCTTTGCCTGGGGTGTAGGTAATCCCTAGATCATAATCTGTGATCAACTCCAACCAACGTCTTTGCATAAGGTTCAGATCCGGTTGGGTGAAGATATACTTGAGACTCTGGTGATCGGTGTAGATCTCGCAACGTTTACCAAGGAGGTAATGTCGCCAGGTCTTGAGTGCATAGACTACGGCTGCAAGCTCTAGATCATTTGTAGGATAATTATCCTCATGTGGATGCAACTATCGAGATGCATAGGCAATCACATGACGATCCTGCATAAGAATGCAACCTAGTCCCTGTCGTGAGGCGTCACAGTAGATAACAAAGTCCTTCGTGAAATCCGGTGGCACAAGTATGGGAGCAGAAGTCAGGCGTCTTTTCAGTTCCTGAAAACTGTACTCACACTGTGGGGACCACTTAAACTTTTTATCTTTCTTGAGAAGTTCCGTGAGGGGTTTGGCTACTTTGGAGAAGTTTTCAACAAAGCGGCGACAATAGCTGGCTAGACCAAGGAAACTTCTAACTTGTTTAACGGTCTCAGGTGGAGTCCAATCGAGAACGGCCTTGACTCTCTCGGGATTGACAACAATGCCCCTACCAGAAATTACGTGGCCTAGGTAGGTCACTTCTGGCAACCAAAAATCACACTTGGAGAACTTGGCATAAAGGCGGTGCTCTCTGAGTTTTTCTAACACAAGTCTAAGATGTTCGGCATGCTCTTCCTCGTTCTTCGAGTAAATAAGAATATCATCGAGGTAAACCACGATGAACTTATCTAAGTACTCCATGAAGATCGAGTTCATCAAGCGGGAGAATGTGGCAGGGGTGTTGGTTAGGCCAAAGGACATGACGGTGTACTCGTACTGGCCATAACGAGTGACAAAAGCTGTCTTGGGAATGTCCCCGTTTCTGATCTTGATTTGGTGGTAGCCTAACCTCAAATCCATCTTGGAGAAGACTGAGGATCCAGCGAGCTGATCATACAGATCGTTGATCCTGGGGAGCGGAAATTTGTTCTTTATCGTGACCAAATTAACGGGACGATAATCTACAACCATCCGGTCCGTACCATCCTTCTTCTTGACGAAGAGGACGGGGCAAGCCGAAGGAGAAGAACTAGGACGGATGAAACCCTTTTGCAAGGACTCATCAAGTTGTTTCTTAAGCTCGGCTAGTTCTAAGGGTGCCATCTTGTAGGGTCTCCTAGAGATTGGAGCAGTTCCTGGGATAAGATCTATGACGAACTCTACATCTCTGTCAGGTGGAACACCTGGCAGTTCCTCTGGAAAGACATCCGGAAAGTCACGGACTACCGGGATATCTTCAAGGTCTGGAAGAGGGCTGGCATTAAGAGAATAGAGCTGACGCTTTGCAACTCTAGTGGAGACAGTGACTATCTTGCCAGATGGGTGTGTAAGCTGAACAGATCTTGTGTAACAATCAATCTTGGCATGATGAGCTGTCATCCAGTCCATACCCAAGACGATGTTGATATCTGAGGACTTGAGGGCTACAAGTGATGCAAGGAATACAAGTCTGTCAACAAGGATTTCATTACCATGGCTAATTCTGGTGGTCTGCCATTTAGACCCTGGGGTTTGGATTTCAAGCGGAGTTGGCATATCACAAAATGACATGTCGTGCAAACAAGCATAGCCTTCAGAAATGAAGGAGTGAGATGCTCCAGTATCGAATAGAACTGATGCTGGGTGACAATTGACAATGAGTGTACCAAGAACGACATCTGGATCATCATGAGCGTCTTTAGCTGAGACGTGATGCACACGTCCACGTTCAGTGGGGGCTGACTTGACACTGATCATCTTGCGTGATGGCTTAACACAACCAACAGTCTTCTCGGGCTGGGGTGGAGCATAACTAGTCTGAGAGCAGTCACATGCATAGTGTCCTGGCTTCCCGCATGTGAAGCAAGTCCCTGAGGTTGGACGTGGACCCGCACTGACAAGCGGTCTACCAGTAGGCCTGGGTGGAACATATGACTGAGCTGGGGGAGGCACCACATGGGATGGCCTCGGTGCATATCCGGAAGGAAGAGCGGAGTTTGGAACCCAAATCCGGCGCTTTTGAGAACTAGAACCGGAAGAAGATCCCAAATCACGAGCGTGCTTACGAGACTCCTCGTAGGTGAGATGAGCTGTCTCTGCATTGATGGCTTTGTTCACAAGGGCTTGGAATGTATCACAATGATGCAGGTGGAGATCATGACGCAACTTGGGGTTGAGACCCTTCCGGAACCTAGCCTGCTTCTTGGCATCCGTGGACACTTCTTCTGTGGCATAGCGAGCGAGGTTCTCAAACTCTCTACTATAAGCATCAACAGCCATCTTACTCTGGGTGAAACTACAGAACTCTTCTCTCTTGCGATCGATGAGGGCTTCAGGAATGTGATGCTTGCGAAAAGCCTCAGTGAAATCTCTCCAGGTAGGATTCTGGCCAGCTGGAAGCATAGCCTCATAGTTCTGCCACCAAAGACTAGCAGGACCTTCCAGGTGGTATGTGGCATAGGTGACCTTGTAAACTTCAGCTATGCTCGCGGAACGTAGCTTATGAGTGATGCTACGGAGCCAGTCATCTGCATCGAGTGGCTCGATGGAATGATGAAAGGTAGGTGGGTGCAAGCGAATAAAGTCATGAATGGTCGCAGACTTATTGGACTGATGTGCGGTGTTCTCCTCGATACGTGCCAACAAACGGTTATACTCACGCTTGTTCCTCTCCATTTCTAACATGAGCTCTGTCAACGAAGGCGGGTCGGGAGGATCCTCATCCCTACCATCTCCATGGTTCTGGCTACGAACAATAGAACTTGATGACATCCTGAGAAACGAAACCAGGGACGGAGTCAGCATCAACTATAGACTGTAGAATGTAGGACAAGGAATTAGTATCTCTCGAACTCCTAGGGAAATTCCGGCAGCATAACGGCAGTAAAATGCTCAGAATAAGACATCCTACTAAAAATGGGGTGGTAACATACTCATCAGCATTACTCAAGGTTCTGAGATCATACTAAACAGACTACACCGGAAATACTCAAAACTGGGGTATGACTCTGATCAACCAATCCTATGGGACTACGGAGTAGTAACACGTGATCCTGATAGACGGAAGAGAAGGCCTAGTTCCTTAACCCCGTAGGAAAGATAGGACGACTCAGATCAGAAGGCCATGAGGTATAAGGAGTAAAAAGAGCCTTACGTTCCTTCCCACAATCAATTCCCTTATATAACTAAAGAATTTCTAGACTCAACTTCGACCAGTTTGGCTTGGTAATCCTACAGGCAGTCAGGCTCTGATACCAGGGCTGTCAGGACCCCGACTCAATGTCACATCGATCTAGCCTGTAACACCTCATATCACTTTGCGGCCTCACGCACGGTATTCCCACGGTGTCGACTTACCTTTGCCCGGGACCGTTTGCACGTTTTGGCTCACGTATATGATGATGTCGCTAGCATCCATATGATAAGGAGCTCGGGCTGACATGGCTAGTCGTAAACCCAAAGTGGCACTAACTTACAGGGACAGGCATCCATGACCCAGCATCGAACGTGTCGGTCATCAGCGAGTGAATCCAGGCTGTAGCACTGGGCTAACAGGACTCCGGTGAACCGGGCTGTAGCGGGCTAACAGGACTCCGGTATTCATCGCGTGACATTTCCCCGAAGGGACAGACACAGGATCGAAGAAGGACACATGCCGGCCAGCCTAAGTGTTCCGGAGCAGTAGCAAGCTACCAGGGCTCAGTGGAAGCACTAGGAGACATTTCCCGGTAAGAGAGACTACTAAGGATAAACAACTAGATAGTCAGATCCCACACATAGCAATACACATTACACGTACGCATAACATGCAAGTATGTGCTGTACAACATGGCATCACAGCATAACTCAACAACTCATATAGATAAAGGCTCAGAAGAGCCATCATAGCATTTGTCACAAACAGGGGTCACATGACCCAACATTCAGATCAATCAAGCAACAAGCGGAAGCATTACATGTCTGAGTACAGACATCTACAAATGAAAAAGGCTGAAGAGCCTGACTATCTACAACGTCCGATCAAGATCGTAGCTGAGGTACAAGCTACTTGTCGAAGTCCATGAGAACACTATTAAGACCGAAGTTTCCGCTGCAAAAATATAAATAAAGCAACATGAGTACAAAGGTACTCAGCAAGACTTACATCAGATCCTATCATACATGCATTTGTATCAAGAGGGTAATGTGGGGTTTAGTTGCAGCAAGCCAGCTTTGACTCTGTGGCTATCCTGTTCTACGACTACCAGAAACTCTTGAGGTGAGACAACGTACACGAGTCCACTAATCACCACACAATACACTACTATGGATTCATCCCCGTCTCCCTACGAGAAGGCCATCCATAGCACTCACACTTGTCTTGGGCTTTTTAGAGTATACACTTCAAGTTGTCTATGTACCATGTAAGCATCCAAGAAGTCCATAACCGCGGACCCGTCTATTCGAATAGATCATGTTAACCCTGCAGGGGTGTACTTCTTCACACACGCTCTCGCCACTTACCGCCATGTACACGTCATGTATCTCGGCAACCTTCAAGCGGAAGCCTGGCGAGGGTGTCGGCCACGACCTGACTAACCACACAAGACTCTAGTCCAGGTTTATCGCCTATTCGGGTTCCATCCGTAAGGAGATCCGGCCGGGGTGTCGCTCACGGCCCCAAACGATGTGTGCAGGGTTCCCGAGCCCACCATCCGGGTGCCACTCGGTACACCAGGCCACGTGTGCCTAGTCTGTCCCAAGCCCACCCTGCCGGGTGCCACTTGGTAGAAAAATAGCACTACCTACAAACACCAGAAACTAGTTGCGACTCCTGGACAGAGACCAAGTTGGTTAATAAGTCGAGAGGGGTCGAGTTACCGGAACCCAATGTGTGGTAGTATCGAGTCATTGGACAACATACATAGAACTCAGTGCTTAAGGACGGTTCCAATGAGACAACCCACCATGTACTCCTACATGGCCTCTCAGCGCTACCTTTACCAAATCGTGTTCACACACTTCACTCTCAGCATCAGAACATATCGTAACACTCCAATTCATTCCCAATGAATCAGACCTGACACAACTCTAAGCAATAGCAGGCATAGCATGGTAGGAACACAACATGGCTCAATCAACTCCTACACATGCTAGTGGGTTTCAACTATTTACTGTGGCAATGACAGGTCATGCAGAGGAATGGGTTCAACTACCGCATCACAAAGTAGCAGATGAATCGTTGTTGTCCTAATGCAATAACTGAGAGCAGGAGCGAGAGAGTAGGATTGTATCGGAATGAACAAGGGGGTTTGCTTGTCTGGTAGATCAACAGAGGAGGCACTGCTTCACAGACAGGTACTCCGGAACGGCTCCGGAGCAGGACCTATCGAGAAGGAACGGTGCCGGCAATCAATACACAATCATATGCAACAATATGATGCATGAACATGGCATGAAGATGTGATGTTGTTTGAGCTAATGCAACTAGTAATCATTTGGTTTGAAGTCCATTTGAACCATAAGCTCAAATGCAATTCTAAATTAAGTCTCTTAATATGCCATAATGTGTTTACTCATATTCAGCATGTATAAGTTGGTTTGTCATGCATGAAACTAGTACAGATGGAAAGGTTGCATTTTTCTGATAATTTTTCATATATAAATTATTTCAATCTGAGCTACGGTTGAATTTCTATGAATTTTTGAAGTTTAAATTATTTTCTGGAATTTCCTGAATTAAAATAATTCTAGAAAATAAATAATTGCGTCAGCATTGAGTAAGCATGACGTCAGCAAGTCAACTGCGGCTGACTGGGTCAAACCTGACATGTGGGGTCCACACGTCAGTGTCATAGTTAGTTAACAGGGGGTTATTTGCTTAATTAAAGGATTAGGGGGGGTCGGGGCCCACTGGTCAGTGTTAGTGGCTAATTAGGTTTAGTTAATACTTAACTAAAATTAGCAGGGCCTGGCCCCACTAGTCAGCGACCCTGGGGGGTCAAACCCCAGGTCAAACAAGTCCAACCCACCGGCGGTTAGTCGCCGGCGAGATCCGCGGCGTACTTGTGCCCCGGGTTTCCTCTTTGGTGCTCCAAATGGCGCGCGGCTAGGCGCGTTGGAGAGCCAGCTCGATGGCGCGTCGGGCGGTGGCCGTGGCTGGGCCTGGGGTGGCCGGACTCGATGGCGGCGAGCTCAGCTGCGGCTGCCGGATTTCGGTCGTGCACAAGAGCGCGTTTGGAGCGCGAAAACGGGAGAAGCAAAGCACTAGGGATGCTCTACGTGGCCCTAAGAGCTTGTTGGACTCGCCAGGATGACCAAATGGTCACCGGAGCTGCGTCGACGGCGAGCTCGGCGGCGGCGAAGGTTCGGCCATGGTGGGAATGACAACCAGAGGACGAGCGCGACCAGGGAAGAGAGGGGAGAAGAAGCAGGGCTCACAGAGGACTTGCAGGCTGCTCGTTGTGGCCGGGGACGCGCTGGAGACGACGAGGTGGCGATGGCGATCTGCGGCGGCCGGAGGTGAAGACGATGGCGATGGCAGCATTCTAGGGCGTCCGGCGCCGTGCGTCTCGTCGAGGAGGCGTAGCCCACAGTGGCGGAGCGCGTGGACACGACGGAGGGACGAGGGGGAGGCGGTGGCTACGGCTACGGTGGACGGCGGCGATGAGCTCTGCTCGGCTGCGTGCGAGAGAGGGTGACAGAGGAGAGGACGAGGGCGAGGGAGAGTGCGAGAGAGGTCGGGGTAGCTGCGTGGCGTCTCCGGGGCATCCAGACGAGGAGGGGAGAGGGCAGGCAGGCAGAGAGGGAGGTGGCGTGGCGCGTCGGAGCGCGCGCGCGTCGGGCACGCGCCCGTCCTCCTGTCGGGGAGGAAGACGACAGAGGAGGGGGCCAGGTGGGCTGGGCTGACCAGCTGGGCCGGCCAGGCCGCACAGTGCTGGGCCAGCACCGGAGCTAAGCGCCAGGTAAGTATCCCTTCTTATTTCTTTTTCTATTTTTCTGACATATGTTTTGATTTAATTAAAATACTAAATCATTTTATTACCTTATGCCAATTTTTGCAGGAGCTAACTATATTATTCCAGAGCTCCTTAATAAATGGCATAGTTTTTGGACCATATTTTATATATATAACAATATATATCCAAAGCAAATAATTATCGGATTAATCCAAATGGCCAAAATTAAATATCCATGAGCTCCTAAAATATTTGTTTGAATTTTACCTCTGACCAATATTTTCAGAGAGCAACATGAACATTTCCTTGGACCTTTTTGGAACAATTTTTATTTGGGTCATTTTCAGAGATGATTCTGAGGGTTTCACAAATCCTCATTTCAAAATTAAATGGAATTTAAACATGATGCACAAATGACTAGCTAGTCTAGGTCATACCAGACTAGGGATGTGACAATTGTCACTTTCATATACTAGTGGAAATTTTCATTATAGAACTTGGCTTGTATTCCCATGATGGGCTTCGTCAAATGCCCTAGGTCTTCATGAGCAAGCAAGTTGGATGTGCACCCACTTAGTTTCTTTTGTTGAGCTTTCATACACTTATAGCTCTTAGTGCATCCGTTGCATGCCAATCCCTACTCCTTGCATTGACATCAATTGATGGGCATCTCCATAGCCCGTTGATTAGCCGCGTCGATGTGAGACTTTCTCCTTTTTTGTCTTCTCAACATAAACCCCACGATCATATTCTATTCCACCTATAGTGCTATATCCATGGCTTGCGCTCATGTATTGCGTGAGGGTTGAAAAAGCTGAAGCGCGTTAAAAAGTATGAACCAATTGCTCGGCTTGTCATCGGGGTTGTGCACGATGGCGGCATTTTGTGTGACGAAAATGAAGCATGGCCAAACTATATGATTTTGTAGGGATAAGCTTGCTTTGGCCTTGTTGTTTTGAAAAGACATGATTGCTTTATTGGTACGCTCGAAGTATTATTGTTTTTATGTCAAATGATAGACTATTGCTTTGAATCACTCATGTCTTAATATTCATGCCATGATTACATATATGATCAAGATTATGCTAGGTAGCATTCCGCATCAAAAATTATCTTTCTTATCATTTACCTACTCGAGGACGAGCAGGAATTAAGCTTGGGGATGCTGATACGTCTCCGTCGTATCTATAATTTTTTATTGTTCCATGCCAATATTATTCAACTTTCATATACTTTTGGCAACTTTTTATACTATTTCTGGGACTAACATATTGATCCAGTGCCCAGTGCCAGTTCCTATTTGTTGCATGTTTTATGTTTCGCAGAAACCCAATATCAAAGAGAGTCGAAACGGGATAAAAACGGACGGAGAATTATTTTGGAATATTTGTGATTTTTGGGAGGAAGAATCAACGCGAAACGGTGCCCGAGGTGGCCACAAGAGTGGCCCACACCACCACTCCAGGTGGGCGCGCCCCCACTCTCGTGGGCCACCCGTAAGGCGGTTGATGCCCTTCTTTGGCTGCAAGAAAGCTAATTTTTGGAAAACGATCTAGGCGTAGGTTTCAATCCAATCGGAGTTATGGATCTCCAGATATAAGGGAAACGGTGCCAGGGCAGAATTCGAGAACGCAGAAATAGAGAGATAGATCCAATCTCGGAGGGTCTCTCGCCCCTCCCAAGCCATGGGAGCCAAGGACCAGAGGGGAAACCCTTCTCCCATCTAGGGAGGAGGTCAAGGAAGAAGAATAAGAAGGGGGCCTCTCTCCCCTATGCTTCCGGTGGCGCCGGAGCGCTGCCGGGGGCCATCATCATCACCGCGATCTATACCAACACTGCCGTCATCTTCACCAACATCACCTTCCCCCTCTATCTACAGCGGTCCACTCTCCCGCATCCCGCTGTATCCTCTACTTGAACATGGTGCTTTATGCTTCATATTATTTTCCAATGATGTGTTGCCATCCTATGATGTCTGAGTAGATTTTCGTTGTCCTATCGGTGATTGATGAATTGCTATGATTGGTTTGAGTTGCATGTTTTATTATTGGTGTTGTCCTATTGTGCCCTCCGTGTCGTGCAAGCGTGAGGGATTCCCGCTGTAGGGTTTGCAATATGTTTATGATTTTCTTATGGTGGGTGGCATGAGTGACAGAAGCACAGACCCGAGTAAGTAGGTTGTTTGCGTATGGGATAAAGGGGACTTGATACTTTAATGCTATGGTTGGGTTTTACCTTAATGAATCTTTAGTAGTTGCGGATGCTTGCTAGAGTTCCAATCATAAGTGCATATGATCCAAGTAGAGAAAGTATGTTAGCTTTTGCCTCTCCCACAAATAGAATTGCAATAGTGATTACCGGTCTAGTGACGTAGTCAATTGCTTAGGGACAATTTCACAACTCCTACCACCACTTTTCCACACTCGCTATATTTACTTTATTGCATCTTTATCTAAAAAGCCCCTACTTTTTATTTACGTGCTCTTTATTATCTTGCAAACCTATCCAACAACACCTACAAAGTACTTCTAGTTTCATACTTGTTCTAGGTAAAGCGAACGTCAAGCATGCATAGAGTTGTATCGGTGGTCGATAGAACTTGAGGGAATATTTATTCTACCTTTAGCTCCTCGTTGGGTTCGACACTCTTACTTATCGAAAGAGGCTACAACTATCCCCTACACTTGTGGGTTATCACACCCCTCCCCTAGGGAACCCTAGGGCGCCTCCTTCACCCCCCTTCACCCTATATATAGTGAGGGAGAGAGAGGGTAGCCGCACCCTTCCCCTGGCGCAGCCCCTCCCTCCTCCAACACCTCCTCCTCCTCCGTAGTGCTTGGCGAAGCCCTGCCGGAGAACCACGAGCTCCATCGCCACCACGCCATCATGCTGCTGGAGTTTTCCCTCAACTTCTCCTCTCCCCTTGCTGGATAAAGAAGGAGGAGACGTCCCCGGGCTGTACGTGTGTTGAACGCGGAGGCGCCATCCGTTCGGCACTTAGATCGGAATCGACCGCGATCTGAATCGTTGCGTGTACAACTTCACCAACTACGTTCTTGTAACGCTTCCGCATTGCGACCTTCAAGGGTATGAAGATACACTCATCCTCTCCCTCTCTTGTTGCTAGAATCTCCATAGATTGATCCTGGTGATGCGTAGAAAATTTTGAATTATTGCTACGTTCCCCAACATCATCCTCAGAAGCAAACTCTTCCACCAGGGCATTCACATGGTCATCCACCCACCTGGCAAGTCCGTCCTGGGTGGCCGCGGGCATGGGGGCTAGCACAACAATGAAGTCGAAGTAGGTATCGCGGCTAAGGAGGTTGCTGAAGACACACGAGAACGCGTGCCCAAGAAGGCCCCGACTCCTCTCCTCAACAAGCTTGCGAGTCTTCGTGGCCTGATCCTCCAGGCGGGTCACAATGTCGATGAAGAAGTTGAGGTGGCTGTCGTAGTCGTTCTCATGTGGATGAGGAGCGCCCTCATCACAGATGGTGCCCAAGGCATGGTTAGCTCTGGCTCGGAGGTCCTGGAGCATCGAGCCGTGTTCGCATTGCAGTGTCAGGCGACGGCTCATTTCATTCGCAACCCTTTCCACGAGGGATGCGGTGTCCTTGACTTGCTACTCAAGGGAGGATAACTCGGCGCAGGCAGAAGTCAAGGCGGATTCGAAAGAAACCAGATCCTCCTTAGTAGCATTCTCACGCTGTTCTACAGATTCCAGCTTCGCCTTCAGGGCGGTGGTCCTGCCCTCAAGCTCGGCCTTGAGCAGCTTCAGATCCAGGCGGTGCCCTTCAACCAGGTCTGAGTGCGCCTTCACCACCCTCTCCTCCACCTCCGTCTGGACACGAGCTTCTCAGGCGGTGACGGCATCCTCAAGCGCAGCGGCTTTGCGCTCCCTCACCTCCAACCGCTCTGATGCCAGGCTATGCTCCACAGCCTCCAGCGCCAGCTCATCTTGGCGTCTCAGAAGCTCCGCCTCGATGAGAGGCGCCTCGCCTGGCGACGCGGCTAGGAGAGCCCGCCGCTCCTGGATCTCCTGCTCAAGGGCCGCATTTGAAGATAGGAGCTCCCGCTCTCGCTCCTTAGCTGCCTCGCGATGGCGGTTGGCAGCTTCAGCCTCTTCCTGGGCACGGGCATGAGCCTCGCGAGAAGTTGCGAGGGAGGCTGCCGCAAGCGCGTCGGCCTGATCACACCAAAGCCGCCCAAGGTTGATGGAGACCTTCAGCTGGTGCCACTCGTGTGCCAGTCGGCGGTCCTCTGCCTTGAGCCTGGTGTCGGCATCGGCAAGCTCCCCACCAAGCCGGATCATCGCGTGCATCACCTCGCCGAAGAGCTCAAAGCGGACGGCACTGCGCTCGCGCATAATCGCCAGTGCACTGCCAAGCCCTTCTTCAGCCTCGGGAGCTGCCAAAGGGGCATTGGACGTCTCGCCTGCCACCTGCCGGGGGCTGGTTGACGAAGCTCAGCAACCCGAAGACGAAGACCGCCCAAGGGGCACCAAGTGCCATCAATGACCAGAGGGAGAGTCATCGGCGTGTCCCTCGCCCCCAGGCCAGGTCGTGGAAGAAGGAAGCAGGAGGCTCGAGTCCGGGGCCCCCTTGCGACACCCCAGCAGCTAGGGTCGGCCTCGTGCCTTGGGCGGAGCCTAGGCATGGGGGGCTGTGCGCTGGGATCGAGCTTGGATCCTCGGAAGGGCGCTTCCCCTGAGGCTTCACTACCACAGGGACCCTGCGAGGCCCAGGTCAGAAAAGAGGAAGGCGTGCAAGGAATCGCGAGGAATCGCAAAATAAGGAAATTACTCGTCCACAACCATGTATTCCCTCAGCTTCAGCGGTCGGCGGGCGTCACCACTGCGGCTTGGAGATCCTTTCCTCTTGCAGAGCACTTCAAGATTTAGGTGAAGCCGGCTGGGCCTCGAAGGACGGTCCCCGGGAGGAGGAGCGTTCGGCGGGGCACCAAGGGTGGTGGCCTCCGGAGCAGAAGCACTTGGTAGGGTTCCCTTGGCAGCAGCCTTGGAGCCGCCACGGGGCGCCCCACCATCAGCAGCCACCTCATAACCATCACCCTGAACCTCAAGAGCCTCTGCCTCCAGAGCGTCGGGTTGCCTGACCCCGCCGTGGCTCTCCTATGGGTCTCAGGAGTCTCAGCCTCCGAAGCCCTCGGTCGTACAGGATCTCCGGAGGTCCCTTTAGCAGCGGCTGGCGGCGTGCACCTGCCTACTTCCGCAATTGAGACGCGCACCGCAAGATTGAGGAGCAGGGGAGCCACATGGATGATATTCTAGCGAGGCTCCTCAAGGCCCTCCGGGCGTAACCCCCACTCATCGAACAGGGGCATCTCCCCCACGAAGGCCACCTTGTTCGAGCATTGGTAGAGGAGGCAGTCATTTCCTGGAAGATCGGCGGGTTTGGACTCACCCGTCAGAAGCTCGAGTACCTTGCTCAGGCTCTCGGAGGGTAGCGACGACTTCTGGAGCCTCATGGAGTCATCAGCACAGGCAAGGTCCCACATCGGGCGAGAATGGCATTGGAGCAGGGAAATGCGCTGCCGGACTAATTCCTTCACCATCATCGACGTTGTCACCTCTAGCTTCTGCAGCCTGGCCAACCTCTTCCAGACGCAGGCAAGATGACGGTCGGTGAGCTTCACATGCCCCTAGCCGGAGTTGGGCGCAGCCGACGCTCGGGGGGTCAGAAGCAGGGGGCTGCGCATACCAACGTTAACAAACAGCCATTGCTTCTGAAACCCCTTTGCTGCAGGCGAAACTTGAAGTCAATCCCCGAGCCAGCGGTCACCGCCATAGCTTCAAAGGTCGCGCACCCCGAGCATTGGCGTGCATGGACAAGTCGGAGCAAGAATAAATTGTGAAACAGGGCCACAGAAGGAACAATGCCTACCATGGCCTCCCAAAGGAAGGTGAAGACGACGAGGAGGATGATGGAGCGGGGATCTAGGTGCAACAGGTGGATCTGGTAGTGTGAAATTAAGGCATTGAAGAAAGGAGAGAAGGGGGGAATCAGACCCGCGAAGAGACCATAGAGATAGATGGGGATCTCGGTGGCACTCATGTCATCCATAAGCAAAGACACAGGTCGGACGGCCGTCGCTTTCCACTCATTGGAATGAGCTGCGAGGGCAGGGCGAACCTTGTTCAGCCCTTCTTGATTAATCACCGTCGACCGCTCAAGGGCTGGCTCCAAGGCCGGCGGGGATCTAGCCAGGGCGCGCGACTTCCCTTTCTTCTTCCTCTGTTGTGGAGCCATGGTGGAAGCCAGGAAGGGGGGGTGGCAATGGCACAAGATCTGTGCAAGGAGCCGCATGCCTGTGTCGGTGTTCTGGGAACGGGGGTCCCCAGACTTTCCTGCCTGCAGCCTGCGGCGTGGCTCAAGTGGGGGCCCAGTGCAGCCCAACTTCATCAGCTCAGGCTCAAGACCCTCGCGAGGGGCCAAGCCTCGCGGGGCGGACGACAAGAAGCTTCCTCAGGAGCAACCTCATCAGGCACGCTCGCGAGGAGGCGGAGAGATCAAGCCAGGGCACCTCGCGAGGAGCCCGTGACGCAAGCCATGACGATCGAGGCCAGGCGGGCGCCAGGCGGGCGTCGGCCTGTGCAGTGTCCTTGTTTCCCCTTTGGTGCAAAGGGGGCAAGCACAGGCCAAGGCATCAGGCAAAGGTTACCGTTTCGCTGCAACAAGACCAAGACCAGCAGAACGGCAGGATGGGAGTCATCATGGAGCCCAGGACGGCGTCACCGCCAGAGTCTTTGGCAGTCGAAGACCAACTTTAGTCAGGATAAGTGTACTAGATGTTCCCCTTCAAAATGTCCAATTGTTGGCGCCCTTCCCGCTCATTATTTGGGAAGAGGCCCAGGGCCTCCCTCTATAAATAGGCCTATCCACCACAGTAGAGAGAGAGAGGATCCAGATTGCACATAGACTAGAGAGAGAGGCGACTGAACTCACCCAAGCAGTTCATCGCACTAGCTCAAGAACAGCCCCTCATGAGGCTGTTCACCCTTTGTATTGTTCATCATCAGCCCCTGAGGCAATCCACCACACCACACACTGGAGTATGGTATTACACCACAATGGTGGCCTGAACGAGTATAAACCTGGTGTCTCTTGTGTGCTCTTCTTTCTTGTCTAGATTTCTTGCGAGGCTTCGAAACGCGAGCTAGTAGGGGAAAGATCTTCGTGCGCACCCCAGAGTTCAAACCTCAAGGGTCTGCCAGAACCCGAAATCCGACATTTGGCGCCCAGGTAGGGGTGGATGGAATTTTCTTCCGCTGGTCGCGTGTGATCTTCCGTCATATCCATGGCTGACGCTCGTCGGGCTCGCACCAAGCGTCGGGATGCTCTCTCCACCTGCGTCGCTCAGACGGTGCCCGTCGGCAGACGCCCCCATCGTTCCCCGTCGCCTGCCACCAACGCCGCCACCGGCTCGACGGGGAACGAGCAGCAGGCCTCGTCGTTGCATCCTTCCATGCGGCGGGAAGGCCGCACCGCCACCCCGTCACTGACTCCAGCCGGTTCGTCGTCCCACGCCCGTCGCGCCCCCACGGACGCACACGCTGCGCTGCTCCTGGTGCGTGAGCTCCTGCACTACTGTCCCATCGACGACCTATATGAGGACTGGCTCGCCCGCATCACTGAGCTTGTCAGCACCGCAGGGGGCTCTCCTATGCCATCTCTCTCGCTGCCTCGCCCTCCATCCTGCGTAGGAGGCATGGACCAAGAGGTGCCTCCGCCACCTCCTCCCCAAGAAGGCGCCTTGGCTCCAAGGCGCGCGGCCCCAGGACGAGACCCACCGCATCCGGCGCCTACACGACAAGAAAGGAGTTGCCAGGAAATCCCTCGCCCCCAAGAAGGTGCCCACGTACTCCCAGCACCGGTGCGCCATGACCGCATCCCTGCGCCACCACGTCAAGATCCCGCGCTGCTCCAAGCGGCGGTGTGCGGGAATTTCCAGGAGAAAGCCCAACACCAGCAAAGTGCTCCGATGGCCACCGCAGGCTGCCGCGCCTTCACCCCCGAGCTACGCAGTGCCGCATGGCCAGGCAAGTTCAAGCCTGACCTGCCCCCTCGCTACAACGGCACTGCAGACCCCGCGGAGTTCCTACAGCTCTATGAGCTAGGCATCGATGCCGCCAACGGGGACGAAAAGGTCATGGCGAATTGGTTTCCCATGGCGCTCAAGGACGGTGCCCGCACCTGGCTCCTAAACCTGGCCCCTGGCACGATCTCCTCCTGGGACGAGATGTGCACTCACTTCATCGCCAACTTCCAAGGCACTCGCAACCGGCCCCCGGCCATGAGTGACCTGTGCTGCATCAAGCAACAGCCAGGAGAGACCCCGTAGAAGTACATCCAGCGCTTCAACAACGCTCGCCTCAAGATCCCCAGGGTGACTGAGGAAGCCATCATCTTAGCCTTCTCCGATGGGGTGCGTGACATCAAGATGAAAGAGGAGCTAGCAATCCATAAAGACCTGTGGACATCCCTGGAGCTGTTCAACTTGGAAACCAAGTGCGCCAGGGCTGAGGAATGGTGCCTCTCCCTCCTCGAGCTTCCGGCTGCTGATCCAGAAGAGAAGAAGCCCAAGGTCAAGGACGTGAAGCGTAAGGGAGCTGTTGTGCTCGCAGCAGAGCCAGACACCAAGCGAGGCAGAGATCAGCCTCAGTCATCCAAGGGTAGCCGGTACTGTGTGTACCATGACCTCCACACCCACAACACCAACGAGTTCCAAGAGCTCAGGGCCGTACGAGATGGGCGCATCGGCTGATGCCCCGAGCACAACAATCGGGGCTATGGCCGAGGAGGAGGAAGAGGTGGAGGACGATGGGAAGACCGTGGCCCTCGCCAAGGGTGGCGCGACCGACCTCGCGAGGACCGTTGGCAGGACCAGCCTCACGAGGGAGGTTGGAGGGATCAGCCTCGTGAGGATCGCCCACATGGCAACGCAGGCCTCCCTCCTCTGCCACCACCGCCAAGGAGGAATGAAGACCAGCATCAGGACGAGGGGGCTGGGGGCTTCCAGGAGCCGCGCGCAATCGCTTGCATCATGGGCGGCGCCCAGGCCCCAGCCTCACAGTGCATCTTCAAGCAGTTTGCTCGCGAGGTGAATGCAGTCCTCCCCAAGCTTGAGGCCACGCGCCCCCTCAGGTGGTCTGTGTGCGCTATCATGTTCAGCTTAGCGGATCAACTCAAGTGCGCAGCAACGGCCGGAGTCCTCCCGATGCTTTCTTACCCAGTCATCAGCAATGTGCAGGTCACCAGGACCCTCATCGATGGCGGAGCAGGACTCAACGCCCTGTCCGTCGAGACATTCAACAATCTCCAAGTGCCATATGATCAACTTCAGCCGACCAGGCCTTTCTCAGGAGTCACTGATGGTTCCACTATTCCGATAGGGCAGGTTCGCCTTCCACTCACCTTTGGGCAGCGCAACAACTACCGCACCGAGCTCATTGACTTCAACGTCGCCCACATTCGCCTGCCATACAATGCCATCCTCGGGTACCCAGCCCTGGCCAAGTTCATGGCAGTGACTCACCATGGCTACAATGTCCTCAAGATGCCAGGAAAGCGGTGGAGTCATCACAGTGCCCTGTGAGGAAAGGGATGGAGTGTGTTCTCTTGAGCGTGCCTTCCAAGCCACGGCAATCAAAGACCCAGATCACAGGAGCGGGAGACTTCGCGAGGCGGTCCCTAAGAAGAAGAAGGCTTCGCCTGGCCCAAGCCATCAGGAGGCGGGTACCTCCGGAGGCATTGCGTCAGGATTCGCGCCCATTCAGGGGGCGCCACCCTTTGTCGCATAGGAAGGCACGCCCGACGCCCTCCTCGAGCAGGGCTCGGGGGCTCTTTCTTGGAGAGCCACCGACTTTGCCATGGTCACAAGGGAGGCGCTCGGGCACCACTTTGAGGCATGCTTCAAGGAGCATTTCCCTTAGGAAGGTATGAGGCAAGGAGGACCAAACCCTCAAGAGTTCATCGCGAGAAACACTCAGGAGCCACAAGAGTCAAGAGTCATGCGCGGCAGCCACCGCCTACTCACCGCAGCCCCCCATCCAGGCAAGGATGGCTGGCTGCGCGTCTGCATCAACGTGCCAGGGCTCAACCGAGCCGCGTCTCAGGAGCGCCTCTGGCCTTCGCGCGTGGGGCGTTGTGAGGGTCCACCTCACAGCTACGTTCGCATGCCTTTTGGCCTGCCGAACGCGGTTGCCGCTCATCAGCACCTGCTGAGGAGCATTCTGGAGGATCAGGAGGTCAGGCATCGCACGGTCCTGGCGGAGATGGAGATGGCCCTCGAAGATCCACATGTGCCCCCGGAGCCTCCCAAGGCTCCAGGTCCCGGGAGTTCGTGAGAGTCAGCCTCCTCACCGTGCGTCGTCTGCTACTTCAGCATCCCTTCATCACCAACGGTATCATGTGACATCTTTCAAAGTTCCATTTTCAGCTGGGAGCGCCCTCAGGGCTGCATCATTCCCAGGTCGCGTGCGTCCGTCCCTGCGGCATGTATCTGTTTTGCTCATGTCCTTTGCTTACCTTGTTGGGGGCGCCCCTCGGGCTGCATTATCCCCAAGCCACTCGGGCCTGACCCAGTGGTAGTTGCTTTTTCTGCATCTATCTAAATGGATTTGCCCCTCCATGCTTAACCTGATTCCCGTGATTATGTTCTGCTGCCTATCGTGGACCTCTCCACTCTCATGCAAAGCACTTGCACATTAAAAAGGGGGTGCCTGAGCATCACGACTCATGGGCTCTTACTGGCTCTCCAGCCCTCACCCCCTGGCCTTTACCCAAGGCATCACGACCTATCATACTAGCGGCGGCTGAGCTTGCTCGAGGGCCGGGACCTAAGGACGTAGAGCATTTGCATTCTAACCACCTTGCAGGAACATACCAATGATAAAGGCCCAGAGCCAGGCGCAACCCGCCTCGAGGTAGGGCCTTGTGAGTCCCGCACTGGCTCACGGGTGCCCAGACACCTCTCCTAGCCCTACCATGCCGGCCACCTATCAGGGCGGGGCTGTACACGCCCCGGGGGCTCCTCCCGGAGGGGAGCCCCCTCCCACGCACCAGTGGAAGCACCATGCTCCGCGCAGGCTGACGACACTGCCGAGGAGCGGCTATGCCCGTACACATACGGAAGCACTACGCTCCGCGCTGGTGATAAACAACTGAGGGCGGCCCACGGCCGTATCAACCTCAGGGAGCCCGGAGCTCAGTGTCTGGTACCATCACAATGCCTCCCCTCGGGAGGGCCGCGCGAGGGGGCTGGACACGGGGGCTGCGCCTGGGCGACGCCCGAGCGCACGCCACCCAGCCAGGTCCCTCAAACCTGGTCGTCGCGCGCCCCTCCCCGAGCGGAGCCATGGTATGAAATCTTGTTTGCACATCAAGGGGGACTCCTGAGCATCACGACTCAGGAGCCTAACTGGTCACGTAGCCCCTCACTCCTTAGTCCCGTCCTGGTTTCCGATGGGGGCTAACGGCGGCTGAGGTATGCACGGGGCCGGGCCCTGCCGACGTAGAACAGCAAATCCACTCCTATGCCTCCCTTCCCTACTTGTCGTTTGCGCGTCAAGGGGGACTCCTGAGCATCGCGACTCATGAGCCTAACTAGTCACGTAGCCCCTCACTCCTTAGTCCCGTCCTGGTTTCCGGTCGGGGCTAACGACGGCTAAGGTATGTGCGAGGTCGGGCCCTGCCGACGTAGAACACAAGCAAATAGGAGGGGCAAATGCAAATTCTAGGGAATTCAAAAGCAAATATTACAGGCCATAGATTATTTCACAACACCAAACACAAGTTTAAACGCCTCCACGAGGCATGGTGCATGTTGCAGGAATTAAAACAGGATAGAAGCCGCAAAGGGATCACTTTCCAGTGGCGCCGCCGCCTGTGGTGGAGTCACGCTGGGCAGATCCACCTCCTGAGGCCGCGGAGCTGGCGGCATCACACCTGGGCAAGGTGCTGAAGGCGCGGAACCTCCCCAGCAAAGCCTCGGCTCGGCCTTTCACGACCTCAGCAGCAGCAGCGGCAAGGTCGCAGCTCACAGGTTCCAGGAGGCTGTCGAGGTCGACGTTGGGGTCGCGAAGGTAGACGTGGCTGACAGGCGTCAGCGCTGCAGAAGACAGGGCACGCGCCTCGGCCTCGGCCGTAGGACCGAGGCCGTCCACAACACCTTCAAGTGCACGGACCAGGAAGGGAAGCAGCTCGGCAGGGTCGTCCTCTGCGCCAGCCAACGGGTTCTCTAAGCCGCCGTCATAAAGCGTCTTCAGCACGGTCCGAGCTTTCTCCTCCAGCTTGGAGAAGGCCACTCGATCCTCGACAAGGACCTTTGCCTTGCCGTCTAGCTTGATCCTCTCCGCCTTTAGCGCCTGCTCTAGCGTCTCCAACCGGCCGCGACGGTTGTTAAGCTCGGTGTCCCGGTCCCTGACGGCAGCTTCCCGAGCCTTCATCTCCTCCTCCTTCTCCTGGCGGATGCGGACCTCCTTCGCGAGCTCATCACGCAGGCCTTGAAGCTCATCCTCCAGCAACTTGCAGCGGCCCAGGGCATCCGCAGCGTCACCCAAAACAGCGTTGCGAGCGGCCTTGGCCTGGGAGGCGGCTTGCTTCTCCTCATTGGAGGCAGACGCGGCCTGGCTTAGCGCCGCTCGGACGGAGGCGGCGGCGCGGGCCCAGCCAGAGACTAGCTCCAAGCGCCCGGCCATCAGGCGGGGGTCCGTGCTCCGAAGACCCACCCGCAATCGGCTCAGCTCGTTGGCAGCCCCGTCTAGGACGGCAGAGGAGTCGGAAGAAATGGGAGCCGGTGGAATAGGCGGAGAGGACGGCAACGTGATCACGGCTTGGAAGGAAGGAACCCCCTGGGCCTTGGCCACCTCGGCAGCAGCATCAAGCGCAGGAACCCCCAGAGTCAGCGGGGCCACGAGGGCTGACTCCTCGCCGTAGCGTCCCTGCTGGCCTCGCGAAGATGATCGGGCAGGAGAGGCGCGAGCCTCGCTGTCTCCTTTCCCCGTAGATGAAGGTGCTGCCCCGGCAAAAGAACTCGCCCCAGGCAGGGTCGCTGAGGACCCTTTCAACCTTTTTGCTGCAGGCACCGGCCTGGCCAAAAGGATGTAGACGTCGAGCCTTGGCGACAGAAACAAAGCAAAACACGAATCGAGAACTTACTGGTCATCGTTCGAGAACTCAAGCAGCCTCCGGCCAAACTTGAAGCCCGAGAGCCTACAGCTGGGGTCAGCCTTGGGAGGCCGGAAGCAGAAGGTGCGTCAGGAGGTCCGGAGCTGCCACAGACCGCCCCGTGACAGAGAACCAGCCCCGTCCTGCCCTTCCTTGGGACCAAGGGAGAGTCCTCCCCGCCTCGCCTGGCGCCGGCCTCGTCGTCGTCCGGCATGGAGCTGATGGCGCGGGACCTGCACTGAGGGAAGGACTCCCCCGACTCCTCGCCGGTCGCCTCAAAGTCAGACTCTTCTTCCTCCTCCTCTTCTTCCTCCTCACTCCCGCTTGAGTCGTCGGAGGAAACATTCACCGTCGCCAACACCGCCAGATCCCCGGGAGCTTCTGCGGGCACCAGCCCTTCACCGTTGAAGGTGGGCATGGCGTTCACTACCTGCTCCCAGTTGTCGCAAAGGAACAGGGGGACGGGAGCGCCCTCCGGGCTCACCACGTCTCCCCAAACCAAGGAATGGAGAGCCGCGACCAGATCTTCATCGGCCAAGGCCTCAGAGCTTGGGAGAAGGGCGGCATCTGCTTCCCCAAGCCTCCACAACGGGAGTCAGTGTTCCTGGAGTGGAGCCACCCGGTGCTCCAGGAACTCCCTAAGGAGCGTAGCCCCGGTCAGCTTCGCTGCCCCCAAGTAGCCTGGTCTCAGGTCCGCGTTCATCCTCTTCAGCACCACCTTCACGCGGGGGTCGACAAGCTCCACGCGGGACCACGCGTCAACGGCCTTGGGCTGCCCCATAGGCAGCACCAGTCGGGGGTGGATGCGCCCAACATCCACCATGACCCACTTGCTCCGGAAGCCGTCGATCCTCTTCCCGGGCTTCGAGATGGCATTGGAGTTGGAGTATGCGATGAAGCTCTCACATGCGGAGATGTGGGCACCAGAAACTCGGAGGGAGAAGTAATGACGCAGCAAGGCCACTAAGGGCATTACCGCAACGTGAGCCTCACAATAGTAGGCAAAAATCGCCAGGAGAAGAGCAGAGTTGGGGTGGAGGTGCAGAGCTTGCAGGTTGTATTGGCGAAGAACAGCGAGGAAGAACTCGCAAAAAGGAGGCACCAGACTGGCGATGATGGCACTCATAAAGCGCGGGTAGAAGGTGCTCCCCTTGCCTTCAGGCTGGGCAGAGCCGGCCTTGAGCACGGTCGCCCCCTAGTTGCCCTGCGCCACCATCATCAGGCGCGTGAGGGAGAGATTCTTCTCCGACATGTTCGGGGGATACAGAGCCGACGTGTACCAGGCCTTGGTCGGGGTCTTGCGAGGCGCCATGGCTTGCCGGATTGGAAGGATTGAGACAGATCTGGAGGATTTCGGGAGCAAGAAGGAGAATAGCGAGAAAGGGGTTCTGGAGCAAGTCGAACGAGAACGAAGCAAGTAAGTCTGGCCCGGGCACCTCTTTTTGTCAGATGGACGGTTGCCGAGGCATCGTGGGGAAGCGGGGACACCCACGTCGAATCAATCGCCACGCGGCGCCCAAGGCCACAGGCTATTGGGGCCAGCGGCGCTTCGCACTTGCCCCTTCGCTTCTCTGCTAAGCCAAGTCCGGGCATGCCTTGGGCCCGGGGGCTACTGTCGGTGTTCTGGGAACGGGGGTACCCAAACTTGCCTGCCTGCGGCCTGCGGTGTGGCTCAAGTGCAGGCCTAGTGCAGCCCAGCTTCATTAGCTCAAGATCAAGACCCTCGCGAGGGGCCAAGCCTTGCGGCGCGCACGATAGGAAGCTTCCTCAGGAGCAACCTCATCAGGCAGGCTCGCGAGGAGGCGGACAGATCAAGGAAGGGCACCTCGCGAGGAGCCCGTGACAGAAGCCATGACGATCGAGGCCAGTCGGGTGCCGGCCTGTGTAGTGTCCTTGTTTCCCCTTTGGTGCAAAGGGAGAAAGCATAGGCCAAGGCATAAGGAAAAGGTTACCGTTTCGGTGCAACAAGAACAAGACCAGCAGAACGGCAGGATGGGAGTCATCGTGGAGCCCAGGACGGCGTCACCGCCAGAGTCTTTGGCAGTCGAAGACCAACTTTAGTCAGGATAAGTATACTCGCTGTTCCCCTTCAAAATGGCCAATTGTTGGCGCACTTCCCGCTCATTATTTGGGAAGAGGCCCAGGGCATCCCTCTATAAATAGGACTAGACACCACAGTAGAGAGAGAGGATCCAGATTGCGCATAGACTAGAGAGAGAGGCGACTGAACTCACCCAAGCAGTTCATCGCACCAGCTCAAGAACAGCCCCTCGCGAGGCTATTCACCCATTGTATTGTTCATCATCAGCCCCTGAGGCAATCCACCACACCACACACTGGAGTAGGGTATTACACCACAATGGTTGGCTAAACCAGTATAAACCTCGTGTCCCTTGTGTGCTCTTCTTTCTAGCCTAGATTTCTTGGCTTCGAAACGCGAGCTGGTAGGGGAAAGATCTTCATGCGCACCGCAGAGTTCGAATCTCAAGGGTCTGCCGGAACCTGAAATCCGACAGCCTGGGAATAGAAGGAAAGAAGGCCAAGCGCCACAATCTACAAGGGCGAGCTGCTTTGGCAACGGGCGACCGCCATGCTTGGCGGATTTCAAGGCAGCATGGGGAAGTGGAGATGCCCATGTACCATCAATCACCACGCGTCGTTCAAGGCCGCAAGCGGTTACGGCCCGCGGTGCTCTGCACTTGCCCTTTGGATTCGACTGGAAGCCATGTCCAAGCGCGCCTTGGGCCCGGGGGCTACTGTCGGCGTTCTGAATACGGGGGTACCCATACTTGCCTGCCTGTGGCCCACTGCGTGGCTCCATCGACGGCCTGGTATGGCCTAGCTTCAACATCGACGACTCAAGACCCTCGCGAGGGACAAGCCTCGAGAGGCGGACAAAGCCAAGACCTCCAAGGAGATCAGCCTCCTCAGGCTGGCTCCCAAGGGGCTGAGAGTTCTATGCAAGGTGGACCTCACGAGGCTCAGCTGACATGAGCCATGACGACCAAGGCCAGGTGGGCGCCAGCGGGCGCAGGGTACCAGTTTCCTCTTTGGTGCAAAGGAGGCAAGGAACAGGCACAGAGTCCCAAGGAATCAGCCAAAGGTTTCCATTCTGGTGCAATAAGACCAAGACCGCCAGGACGGCAGGACGGAGGTCATCGCTGAGCCCACCGCAGCATCACTACTAGAGGCTTTTCGCAGGCGAAGACCACTTTAGTCAGGATAGGATGTACTTCATGTCCCCCTTCAAATCTAGCCATTGTGGGATCCCTTCCCGCCAACATTTGGGAAGAGGACCAAGGCCACTATAAATATGACTTAGCCTCCACCATAGAGGAGGACGAACAGAGCGAAGCCATTCCTCCCTCACTAGCTCTCTCGAGCTCAAGAACACCACACCTCCTGAGGCCATTTCATCCACTATACTAGTTCATCCTAAGCCCTTCGAGGCAATCCACCAAAACGCTGGAGTAGGGTATTACACCACAAGGTGGCCCGAACCAGGATAAACTGTTGTATCTCTCTGTCCCTTTGAGCTCGACGTGCTAGGCCTGAGGATCGAGAGTAGGCAGGCTGGGTAGGTTGAGATCTTCGCACGCACCCCAGAGTTCGTACCTATCAAGGGTTTGCGGAACCTGAAATCCAACACATGTTAAGTAAACATTATGTTGTTTTGTCCTGATTTTCTTTTTCCCTATCTTCTCCCATTATCCAATATCAAATTCAGGGGGAGAATGTGTTCATTTCTAAGGGAAGAAAATGTTTGGAATTCATTGCATATATTTATTCTTTGGGGACATGTCTATGTCCAAATAGAGTACTAAGTACTCACTCACGACATGTCATCCCAATCTTGGTACTCTTGTGGTTTTCTCAAATTGCTTTGTTTAGTAGGTGTTCTTGTGTTACCTAACCCTGTTTTCTCTAATTCACCTCCTCCAAAGCCAGCTCAAGACCACAAGGTAAGTATATGCATCACACTCATGTGCATGATGATCTCTTGCTGATGTACATATTGTTTGCAAGAAGGACTCATGAACATGAAGGTACTATTCTTATATTTACATCATTTTCTCTGATGCATATAGCCAAGATACATGTAAATCATTGCTTGCTCTGACATGCTTATGCATTAACATGCTCTTATATTCTATATTTATATGATTGCATACATGTTGGGGGAGCCTATGCATGTTACATGTCCGTCCAAAGCTTTACTTGTTATTTTTCATATCTTTATCAAAGGCTTTGATGTATGTTGTCATCAATTACCAAGAAAGGGGAAGATTGAAAGCACAAGTGCTCCCAGGGTGATTTTGGTAATTAATGTCAACAAATCTCTTGTTGCACTAATATTTTCATCTAGTATATTTCAGAAAGTTCAGTAAATGCGTAGCATGGACAAGAGGATGTGGTAACCCTTCAAGATGCTAAGAACATAGGATTGGCAAAAGCTCAAGACTCTTCGTTTCTATTTTAGTGATCCAAGATCACATTGAGTCCATAGGAAAGCCAATACTATTAAAAGGGGATGAGGTGTTTCTTAATGGTCTACTTGCTCAAAGTGCTTAGTGATATGCTCCAAATCCCTCAACCACTTTCTCAATTACAAATATGTCCTAAACCTATAGTCAAACTCGGCCCCACCGATTTGATTCATCCGGCGCCACCGAGTTCACTTGACATAGCCGCTGCCAGATACCCTAATCAGTTCGGTCTCACTGATGGGATCTCGGTCTCACCGAGATGGGCTTGCAAACTCTTTCTTGCTTGTTGCAATTATTTCGGTCTCACCAAGATATGCAGTCGGTCCCACCGAGCTTGCTTGACCAACTCTCTGTTTGCTTATTGCCAAAATTAGTCCCACCAAGTTTGTGTAACCGGTGAGTTGTGGTTTTACCCTAACCCTAGCACATCGGTCCCACCGAGTTGATCATATCGGTCCCACTTAAAGTCCTAACGTTCACATTTTGAACTGAATTGGTCTCTCCGAGTTAACCTATTTGGTCTGACTGAGTTGGCTTTTTTGTGTGTAACGGTTAGATTTTGTGTGGAGGCTCTATCTACCCCTCCACCCTCCTCTCCATAAGAGCCATTAGAACATGCCTACACTTCTAGCATTCATTTTCCAAGAGAGAACCACTTACTCATGTGTTGATACCAAGACATTCTAATCCAACCACAAGAATCTTGATCTCTAGCCTTCCCCAAGTTGCTTTCCACTCAAATCATCTTTCCACCATAGCCAAATCTGTGTGAGAGAGTTGAGTGTTGGGGAGACTATCATTTGAAGCACAAGAGCAAGGAGTTCATCATCAACATACCATCTATTACCTTTTGGAGAGTGGTGTCTCCTAGATTGGTTAGGTGACACTTGGGAGCCTCCGTCAAGATTGTGGAGTTGAACCAAGGAGTTTGTAAGGGCAACGAGATTGCCTACTTAGTGAAGATCTACCCAAGTGAGGAAAGTCCTTCATGGGCGATGGCCATGGTGGGATAGACAAGGTGGCTTCTTCATGGACCCTTCGTGGGTGGAGCCCTCCATGGACTCGCGCAACCGTTACCCTTCATGGGTTGAAGTATCCATCAACATGGATGTACGATAGCACCACCTATCAGAACCACGCCAAAAATCTCCGTGTCTCCAATTGCGTTTGCACACTCCAATCCCATTCCTTTACTTTCTTGCAACTTGCTTTACTTTCCACTGCTCATATACTCTTGCCATGCTTGCTTGAAATGTATTGTGAATGTTCAAACTTGTGGTTAAACTCCACCTTAACCTAAAGAACTTAAAAACTTCTACTGTTCTTTGTGGAGGGTCTAATCACCCCCTCCCCTGTAGACACCTGTTCTCAATCCTTTCATTGATGTTAGCTTCTTATGGCTCTTGCAACACTTTATTTTTTATTGTTAACATTCAAGTTTGCAGGATCCAACTTAAACTCCGTTGGCACAACAGGTATGTTTTCAGAAACTTCCTTGTTTAGCTGGTTTGCTGGTGTAACTTGTTGCTGTAATCATCTTACCAACTTCAAGTTTTTAGGATCCAATTGGAAGTCCAATTTCACAACAGGTACATTTTCAAAAATATATTCGTGTAACAAGTTTGCTGCTGTAACTTGTTGCTCTAATCAAGTTACTGACTACTCAACTTTTTAGGATCCAAGAGAAACTCCAATGCCACAAAAGGTGCCTTTTCCAAAACTTGATTGTTTAACTGCTTTGCTACTCCAACAGGTTGCTCTAATTATGTTACTGGCTACTCAACTTTTCAGGATCCAAGAGAAACTCCAATGCCACAATAGGTACCTTTTGCAAAACTTGTTGTTTAACTGCTTTGCTGTTGCAACCTGTTACAATGATGTTAATAACTACTTTTCAGCATCCAACTGAAACTCTTTAATTCCTTGTTTGTTTAACTGGTTTGCTGTTCTAACTCCAAGTTGAGATGTTTTTCTAACTTCAACTTTCCGGAATCCAATTGGAACTTTAATGGAAAAAGAGGTTAGCCCAAGATCAAAGAGCGAGGTCCCCATGGACATTGTATCATCCCACAGTAGTGGCACCGGCCCAATCATGCATCATGAATTGCCAACTGTTGATGCTCTAGAAGCTAAACTATTGGTAGAAAGATATTGTGCTTCTGCACTTAGAGATGAAGTTGACATGTTGAGGAAGCAAACAACACAATCACAAGCAGTACTCAAGACAACCATTAAATATTTGCTGGATTTCTAAACAAAGCAAGCTGAGACTGGCCGCATTGTTAAGGTCCTGAAGGAAAAAAGGAAATCAAATTCCCACTTGGTAAATCATAGTTGAAAGGTTTTTTCCATCGTTGAATAACCTTTGTGTTGTTTGTTCATGTAATAATTGTTTTTTGGTTTTAATTTCTTTTGAGCACGAGTCTGTATTAATTGATAAGACTCTAAGACATTGCATTTTGATTGTTGTGCCAGACCTACAAATATGCCAATCGGGTTGAATGTGCATTCAACAATAATAGTATAGATGGTCCTTAAGTGGCACACATCTGAAAGGGCCAAGATGATGTACTAGCTTCGCTAAAAAAATGATGCTCTTCTAGCAAAAAAAGTACAACGGCCTAGCTTATGTATGTTAGTTGATATTATTGATCCATATACTCTATAAGTGTTTATATGTCTGTTAGTTTTGTACATTATTGGTTGATTGACTCATTATTTTGAATCTTGAGACATCGCTTGTGTAAATATCTAAATGGGAGTACACATTATGCTGCGTGTGACACTTGAGTTGGACATAAAGTGGTTTCAAATATTCGAATTCACCTTAAGATGGATTCTAGCTTCTGAATTTGAGTATCGGCATTAGTAAATCATATTCATATATGACAGTGGAATACATCTTTGTTGTGCTTTTGAAGATATATAAAAACACATAGAATGATTTATAAAGATTTGTATAAGAATACAAAATGGATTCCAATTTAGTCGCCAGGGTAAATGTGGATGCTTATTGTCCCAAAATTCGAAAGAAGCGGCAAAATATCCAATCCCACGTCGGTTGCCGAAGCCAGTGTTTGGGACATGGAAATTAATGTCTACCCCTTACAAGGGCAATCCATCGTCCGATTTCCACTGCTCTCTATAGGGGTAGGTTAGTAACTACAATTAGATGTGACACGACCGCCTCTGAGCCCATTCAAACACGGTGGGCGCCAAACGTGGGCGGAAAAACAAATTTGATTCAAGCTCATTCGAAAAACCTCTGGCCCCCCCTCCATTTCCCCATTCATACATGGTGGGCGGCAAAACAAACTCGACTCGACCGAAATAGATGTAGGCAAATATTTTCAATAGGGGCATGTTTGTAAATTCACTCATATGTGACACAACCGTCCTACTTGTAAGCCCCGTTCATACACCGTGGGCGGCAACCGTGGGTGCCAAAACACCCTCTCCTCGCTCGAAATCGCCTTGGGAAAATATTGGGGAGATGCAAGATTACCGTCCTATCCCCAATTACGAGACGTCCAAATTTTAAACGGGGGCTAAGTTCATAACTTTCCCATATTTCAGACAGGTGCGTCCCAAAAACATGATTCCCCGTACCTCTCCCTCCATTTTCCCATTGATACACCGTCCGCGCTAGAACACGATCCCCACACCAGCCTCCTCCGTCCGCCACCCCATCCATCGCCGTCGTCCTCCACCCCATCCATCACCGCCGTCCTCCACCATGCTGGAGAGCCTACCAAGACAGCATCGTCAACTGCTAGAGATGGACGTTTGTCACCCATGATGACGGACCAGGAGCTTTGCATCACGTCCTCTCGCTTCAGCAGCGCTATCATCCTCCTTGTCGGGGCCGCTCACATGACCTTCTCGTCCACCGCAACAGGACTTATCCCTCGATGCACCCGTCTACCATCACAGATCTGCTTCAAGGCCATCGACAGCCATCGCACCCCCGATGCCTACACGGTGCCGCAAGAGAGGTGGTACTTCTTATCCGCTCAACCTTTTGATCTCAACCAAAAAATAGACCGTAACTTGGTTACTGTACTTTCTTTTCAGCTATTAGAATTTAGTTCTTAGTTCAAAGCAAACAATGGTTACTAAATAGGATTTCCGCGGTTTGCAACTTCAAATCTGCCATGGCACAACTATAATAGGGTTTAATTGATCATGCTTAGGTTTTCCCCCCTTTTATGATCACTATACGATCATCATATGTGCTTCGTGTCCTAATAGCACTGGTCCACCCATCAAGCTAAACAAGCTTAGTTGTTCAAATACGAATATGATATTATTAAAATAGAGTCGTTTAATTGGTCATCTAAATGTTCCTAATTTAGTTTCAAAAATGCATGTACGCCGCTCGGGTGTGGATCTACAGGGTGCCCATGATGGCAGCGGCCCACCCTGGGATTTTCGGTCGGCCCAGGCCCCGATTTCCCTTTCTTTTGCTGCACTTCTGATCTCTACTCGCCCCCAGCCGCCTGCCTCGCCGGCGACTTGCCGTCCCCGGACGGCATGACTCTAGGAGGAGACGCCGGACTAATAGGAGGTCAGGAGCCACTTGCCAACAGCGTCACCGCTGCCCAGGCGTGCCACCATGCCTACCTTCCCAGTCCGTTCAGGGCTTAGGCGTGTAACAACCACTAAGCCAACCTGATTTATCCTGAGATGCATCCTGAACACTCAGCAGCCACTCCTCATCACACATTTTCTAATTGATTCATTACTCATTAGGCAGGACTGTCATTAGGGTTTGTTGTGTACTGAGTGCTACGTACACTTAATGGTTCAGATGTATTTCAATAATCTTAGTACCTGTAAAGTTCACAGGGTTTCAAAATTTCGGCTCTAGGAACAGACACTAGTCATTTTGGATTGTTGATCATAGTTACATTGACCCATATTACTACTGCAGGCCAGGTTTGTTGACAGTTTTACTTGTCTTTCTCAATCATTCGATATGGTATCCAATTATTCATGTTGATTAGTAGCAAACAATAAGTGCTAGACCAACTTCTTGATTTAGATTTTGGATGGCCTCTTACTATAGTTACAGTTCTGTATACTTGTCCTAGTAAGCCCACTAGTAATGTTTGATTCACTAACTCTATGCTTGCGTTATCATATTTGTTGTCAATATTCTTTTAGGGTGGACCACCCTGTTTCAAATACTGGATCCGCAGACATGAGTGAATAGTATTTCTCTATGTGATCTCTTCCATCATGTGTGGGCAACGAACACTGCATTATATAGAAAGAAAGTGTCATATCCACCTTTTACATAGACTATGATCTTTTACATGGAATACAACCTGCCTACTTGCTTTGTGTCGCACTACCACCACTCCAACCATGAAGCTAAACATTATGCCACTCATAATTCCTTCGTTTATTTGCTCAAATATGAATTTGATACAATTCTAATGTTCCTACTTCAGTTTTGAAATGTGTGTCTGCCTATTATAGAGACATAAGAGGTTTGTATTTCTGTGTGTGGTCTGGTCAGCACGGTTGGGGTGAACTTTGTATACGCAGGGTGAGGGAGTCCCGGACTAGGGGTGTCTGGATAGCCGAACTATCATCTTCGGCCGGACTCCTGGACTATGAAGAGACAAGATTGAAGACTTCGTCCCGTGTCCGGATGGGACTTTCCTTGGCATGGAAGGCAAGCTTGGCGATACGGATATGTAGATCTCCTACCATTGTAACCGACTCTGTGTAACCCTAACCCTCTTTGGTGCTTGTATAAACCGGAGAGTTTTAGACGGTAAGACGAACAACAATCATACCATAGGCTAGCTTCTAGGGTTTAGCCTCTCTGATCTCGTGGTAGATCTACTCTTGTACTACCCATATCATCAATATCAATCAAGCAGGAGTAGGGTTTTACCTCCATTGAGAGGGCCCGAACCTGGGTAAAAACATCGTGTCCCTTGTCTCCTGTTACCATCCGCCTAGACGCACATTTCGTGACCCCCTACCCGAGATCCACCGGTTTTGACACCGACATTGGTGCTTTCATTGAGAGTTCCTCTGTGTCATCATCTTTAGGCCCGATGGCTCCTCTGATCATCAACAACGATGCGGTCCAGGGTGAGACTTTTCTTCCCGGACAGACCTTCATATTCGGCGGCTTTGTATTGCGGGCCAATTCGCTTGGCCATCTGGAGCAGATTGAAAGCTACACCCCTGGCCATCAGGTCATATTTGGAAGTTTGAACTACACGACTGACGTCCGCGGAGACTTGATCTTCGACAGGTTTGAGCCATAGCCAAGCGCTCCGCACTATCACGAGGGGCATGATCTAGCTCTGCCACCGGACAGTGCCCTGGAGGCCGCACCAGAGTCCGCTCCGACCCTTAGCTCGGAGCCGACTGCGCCAATCGAGGACGGATGGCTGGACACCGCCTCGGGGGCTGCTATCTCTACGGCGATTGAGCCGAACACCAACCCTGTCCTTTGCGAGGCTTGTTACTCCAAGGTGCCGAACTCCTCTCTGGACTCGGAACCCCCCGTGCCCCTGCCAATCAAATCCAATTGGGCGCCGGTTATGGAGTTCACCGCCGCGGATATCTTTCAGCACTCGCCCTTTGGCGACATCCTGAATTCACTAAAGTCTCTCTCTTTATCAGGAGATCCCTGGCCGGACTATGGTCAGGAAGGTTGGGATGCGAACGACAAAGAAATTCAACCCACCCACCACCCACTTCGTAGCCACTGTCGATATTTAACCGACATGCTCGACTTCGACTCCGAAGACATCGACGGTATGGACGACGATGCAGGAGACGACCAAGAACCATCGCCTACAGGGCACTGGAAGGCCACCTCGTCATACGACATTTACATGGTGTACATCCCAAAAGATGGGAACGGCGACGGAACAACGGAGGATGACCCCTCCAAGAAACAGCCTAAGCGCCGGCGTCAGCGGCGCCGCTCTAAATCCCGCCACAACAAAAACGGTGATTCCGGCACGGGAGACAATAACACCCCGGACAGTGCCGAAGACAACTCCCTCCAGCAGGATTCAGTGCGGGAGGATGGAGAAGCCAGCCCTCATGAGAGAGCGGCAGGCAGAGAGGTAGAGGACGATACTTACATGCCTCCCTCCGAAGACGAGGCAAGCCTCAACAACGACGAATTTGTCGTGCCTGAGGATCCCATCAAACAAGAGCGTTTCAAACGCAGGCTCATGGCCACATCAAGCAGACTCAAGAAAAAGCAGCAGCAGCTTAGAGCTGACCAAGACCTGCTAGCCGACAGATGGACTGAAGTCCTTGCGGCCGAAGAGTATGAACTCGAACGCCCCTCCAAGAGCTAGCCAACACGCAGGCTGCTACCCCGATTAGAGGAGGAAGCACCTAAACCTACATCTCCAGCGAATAATACGGCCGACCGGACACCTCGTGGCCGCGGCAGAGAGGCCTTTCGGCCCTCCACTCAACCTGCACCCCGGCGCCGCTCAAAAAATACCAAGACGCGCGAAAACGCGCCAGACCTGTGGGATATACTAGAGGACAAGGCAAGGCAAACAAGATCGATCTACGGATCGCGTGGGCGCCCCGCGATATGTGATGATAGCCGTCACGCCGGATATGGCAATTCCGGCCAGGCCGAACAGAGTAGACAAAGCTCATTTGAGCTGCGTCGTGAGATAGCCCAATACAGAGGCGCCGCACACCCACTATGCTTCACAGACGAAGTGATGGATCATCAAATCCCTGAGGGTTTCAAACCCGTAAACATTGAATCATACGATGGCACAACAGATCCTACGGTCTGGATCGAGGACTATCTCCTCCATATCCACATGGCCCGCGGTGATGATCTACACGCCACCAAGTACCTCCCACTCAAGCTTAAAGGACCAGCTCGGCATTGGCTTAATAGCTTGCCAGCGGAGTCAATTGGTTGTTGGGAAGATCTGGAAGCCGCATTCCTCGACAACTTCCAGGGCACCTATGTGCGACCACCAGACACTGATGACCCAAGCCACATAATTCAGCAGCCAGAAGATTCGGCCAGACAATTCTGGACACGGTTCCTAACCAAGAAAAATCAAATCGTCGATTGTCCGGATCCAGAGGCCCTTGCAACCTTCAAACATAACATCCGCGACGAGTGGCTTGCCCGGCACCTAGGATAGGAAAAGCCGAAATCCATGTTAGCCCTCACAACACTCATGACCCGCTTCTGCGCGGGAGAGGATAGCTGGCTAGATCGTAGTAACAACATGACCAAGAGCCCTGGTAATTCAGATACCAAGGACAACAACGGCAGGTCACGTCGCAACAAGCACAAGCGCCGCATTAATGACGATAATATTGAGGATACGGCAGTCAATGCCGGATTCAGAGGCTCTAAACCCGGTCAGCGGAAAAAGCCATTCAAAAGAAATATTCCGGCCCATCCAATTTGGACCAAATACTCGATCGCTCGTGCCAGATACACGGCACCCCCGAAAAACCAGCCAACCACACCAACAGGGATTGTTGGGTGTTCAAGCAGGTAGGCTAGCTATCTGCTGAAAACAATGACAAGGGGCTGCATAGCAATGACGAGGAGGAGCCCCGGCTGCTGAGCAATAGAGGACAGAAGGGCTTTCCCCCACAAGTGCGGATGGTTAACATGATCTACTCAACCCACATACCCAAACGGGAGCGGAAGCGTGCACTAAGGGACGTATATGCGATGGAGCCAGTCGCCCCAAAGTTCAATCCGTGGTCCTCCTGCCCGATCACTTTTGATTGAAGGGACCACCCAACTAGCAGCCGTCATGGCGGATTCGCCGCATTGGTTCTAGACCCTATCATTGACGGATTTCACCTCACTAGAGTCCTGATGGACGGCGGCAGCAGCCCGAACCTGCTTTATCAGGATACAGTGCGCAAGATGGGCATAGACCCCTCAAGGATTAAACCCACAAAGACAACCTTTAAAGGCGTCATACCAGGTGTAGAGGCCAAGTGTACAGGCTCAGTTACACTTGAAGTGGTCTTCGGATCACCGGATAACTTCCGAAGCGAGGAATTAATCTTCGACATAGTCCCGTTCCGCAGCGGCTATCACGCACTACTCGGACGAACCGCATTTGCAAAGTTCAATGCGGTGCCACACTACGCATACCTCAAGCTCAAGATGCCAGGCCCTCGAGGAGTCATTACGGTCAACGGAAACACCGAACTCTCTCTCCGAACGGAGGAGCATACGACGGCCCTTGCGGCGGAAGTACAAAGCAGCCTCTTAAGGCAATTCTCGAGTCTGGCTATTAAACGGCCGGACACCGTCAAGCGTGCCCGGAGTAACCAAAAACAAGACTGCCTGGCACGTTCTGAGTACGCGTAGCAATGTGGCCCCAACCCTAGCTCTCACGAAATTGCGAAACCAGTACTACGCGTACATAATTACGCTCTGGAAATACCATGGGCATAGGGGAGGGGCACGACCACGGCAGGCCCAGAATGCGGCTCAACCGCACCAAGGGCTCCCAATTGTGTCATTCTTCTTTTTTCTCTTACTTTGTGCACTCCTTTCTCAAGAAACCATGTCCGGCAGTAGAATTGCCGAACACACGATGCAACAGCCAGGGAAGCAGAAAGCTACGTCGAGTGTCCAGGTGGTCTCTATAACGAGCAGTATACTTGTTTTACACATCATCCCGCAGCTCGCTGCCTGGAGGGCGACATGTCAACTAGTCCCATCCCTTGCTTATCGCACTATTTGTATCATTCTGCTTTTACCGCAGCTTTTTTTGAATAAACAATGCATAGCTTTGTGCCTATTATTGCATTCCTTCTTCTATCTATATATGTTCACTTATGGCATGTTGCACCCGTACGCTTTGGTACGGCCAAATACACCAGGGGCTTAAGTACCCCAAAATATGGTGTGATAAGTCCGAACACTTTCACAAGTGCGGCACCCCGAACTTATAGCATTATATGCATCGGCTCCGAATCATGTCTTGGGTCAATAGTTGGGTTTGCCCGGCTCCCATGTTTTGGTACCTTATGTTCCGTTATATCGGCTAAGGTAGCACTGGGACAACCACTATGATTGTGCCCCGGTTGAGCTGGGTTAAGCACCTCAGTGGAGAAAGCTAAAACTGACCGTCATGATAGGGCGAGAGCCGGTCGCTGTTCAAGAGGTTTTTTGAGTCCCTAAAGACTTATGCCTCGTAGAGCGAGGAGTCGGCTTTGTCCGGCCCAAGCGTGGATAGCGCCCCGAGCTCGGTCTTCCGAATACTAGGGGCTTCGCCGAAATTTAAAATTATAGAATTCTATGGCTAAGTGAGAGTGTTCAAGCATTATAGTCCGGTTGCCTTGTTCGTTGCGTTGAGCGCCTCCCTCGAAGGACCCAAGAATGGGAAAAAAGAGCGCTCAGGTTTATCCCGAACACCCCAGCACTCGTGGCATGGGGGCAGAAGCCGACGACTCGCCATCTCTCAAATTTAATAAACGGCTGCACAGAAGGTAATATTTTAAATTCACAAGCGTTGCTTAGCGCATATGAACAAGTTTTCAAGCGTACAGGATAACAAATGCGAGTTCACTCAAAAAATAAATCTTTGGAGCATTCACCCGCTATAAGGCAGGCACCCTTCAGGACGCCCGCATAATACATATCGGGCTTGCGATACTCCCTGCCCGGCGGTGGAGCGTCCGTCACAAGCTTCTCAGCGTCCATCTTGCCCCAGTGCACTTTAGCACGGGCAAGGGACCTACGGGCACCTTCGATACAGACAGAGTGCTTGACGACTTCAATCCATGGAGAGGTGTCCACCAACCGCCGCACCAGCCCGAAGAATTCCCAGGCATGGTTTCCTCGGGCCACAACCGAACTATGAGGCCCTTCATGGCCTGTTCGGCCACCTTATGGAGCTCGACCAGCTGCTTCAGCTGGTCGCTCAGGGGCACCGGGTGTCCGACCTCAGCATACTGAGACCAGAACACCTTCTCCGTCGAGCTCCCATCCTTGGCCTGGTAGAATGCAGCCACGTCAGACACACTGTAGGGCAGATCTGCAAATACTCCTAGAGAGCTCCGGATTCAGGTAAGTAACAAGTAATTCACTTTCAGGTGCTTGCTTTGCATGAAGAATGCCTTACCCGTCGCTATCTTCTTTATTGCCTCAATTTCCTGGAGGGCTTTTTGGGCTTCGGCCTTAGCGGCTTTGGCGCTCTCAAGAGCCGAGGCGAGCTCGGACTCTCGAGTCTTTGAGTCATGCTCCAAACTCTCGTGTTTTTCCATGAGAGCCTGGAGGTCTTGCCGCACCTCCGCCACCTGCGCCTCCTGCTTCTCTCGCTCGGTGCATTCTGCGGCTGCATCGCTTTCGGCCCTGGACACCGCTTCCTTCAGGGTCGCCACCTCGTTCGTGGCCCCTGCAATTTTCACGTTATTCCTGTTATTTTTTGCAACCACATTTTTTATATACTCCCATAAGGTATTACTTACTTTCCTTGTCCTCGAGCTGCTTCTTGGCAAGGCCGAGCTCGTTTTCGGACCACTCGAGGCTCTACTTCAATGCATTGACCTCCGCAGTCAGTGCGGCAGAGGTCAGCAGCGCAGCCTGCATTCCCATATTGACATACTTATGTTAGACTCCTGCGTACATCTTTTTAGATCCTCAATTCGGCTTTTCTTTCCGAATACCAAACTGAGCATCAGGGGCTACTGTCTATGCGGTAATATTGTTACATAACTTAAATACATACCTCAAAGCCTGTTAGAAGGCTGGCGCAGGCTTCAGTCAGCCCGCTATTGGCGGACTGAACTTTCTGGATCACCACACTCATAATAGTGCGGTGCTCCTCGTTGATGGAGGCGTTGTTAAGCGCCTCCAGCAAATTATCCGGTGCCTCCGATTGGACGGAGGTCACCGGTGTCACAGTCTCGCCCTTCTTACGAAGGGGCCGCCTGCCGGACTCCGGAACCACTGAAGGTTCCGGTGCAGAGTCTGGCCCAGAGCCGGACTTAGAGCCCTTTGGGGTTTGATCCCCCTTGTGCCCAGAGTCCGGGAGGTTGCCTTGTGGCGCCTCTGGGACCTCCTCCTCCTGGCTAGCCCCCTTTTGGGAGCCCACCTTGGCGTCATCCGCAACGCGAGGAGAGGAGACGGCCGGAAGTGAAGTGCTATCCACATCCGATGGCGCCAGGGAGCCGCTTGTTGAAGTGTCGATCCCGTCCTTGGGTGGGCTGCAGGGTTATATTCGGCGTTAAGAGATTCTATGCGACAAACAAAACACCATGAGTCATTCTGGTATCCGGACACTTACGAAGTCGCCAGGGGCTTAGTCCTTGGTGGCCACTCCTCTTCATCATCGTCGGCGTTGGTGGAGTAGTCCGGAGGGAGGGTCCTTCCCTTCTTGGACCCTTCGGCCTCCCCCGTTGGGGCGGCCTTCCTTTTCTTCTCTCCCCCCGCCGGGGGAGAGGCCTCTTTTTCCTCCTCCTCGCCTTCGCGGGAAGAGTCCGCCTCAGAGTCATATCGGACGATGAGTCCGACATACCCTGGCGCCGGGAACTCTTTCGAGTTCCCGTGGCCTTCTTCTTGGCCTTCTTCTCCGGCACCACGTAAGGTGCCGGAACCAGCAGCCCCGTCAATCCGGTGTCCGTTGGGTATTCTGGCAAGGGAGCCGGACAGTTAACCTACCTGGACTTCTTTTGCCAGGCCTGTCAAAGGCAAGGGAGTTTAGATCCCGCATAGAGTCAAACTATGGAAAATAAATGTCCTGTAAAGGGTAAAATAGCTTACCTCACCGGCTTGATGCTGCGAGCTGAATCCGCGATCTTCGGTAGCGGATGCGGGAGCCTCGGCGCCCTTGAACACCTTCCAGGCATCTTCGTACGTAGTGTTGAAGAGCCTGCTCAAGGTTTGGTGCTGTGCCGAATCAAACTCCCACAATCTGGAGGCCCATTGTTGGCACGGGAGGATCCGGCGGATGAGCATGACCTGGACTATATTGACGAGCTTGATTTTCTTGTTCACAAGGTTTTGGACACAAGTTTGGAGTCCGGTCAGCTCTTCCAAATTACCCCATGTCAGGCCCTTCTCTTTCCGGGAGGTGAGCCATGTGGGGATGCCAGATCGGAACTCGGGGGCCGCTGCCCATTCAGGGTCACGCGGCTCGGTGATGTAGAACCACCCCGATTGCCACCCTTTGATGGTTTCCACGAAGGAGCCCTCGAGCCATGCAACGTTGGGCATCTTGCCCACCATGGCGCCTCCACACTCCGCCTGCTGGCCCCCCACTATCTTCGGCTTGACATTGAAGGTCTTCAGCCATAAGCCAAAGTGGGGCTTGATACGGAGGAAGGCGTCGCACACGACGATGAACGCCGAGATGTTGAGGACGAAATTCGGGGCCAGATCGTGGAAATCCAGGCCGTAGTAGAACATGAGCCCCCGGACAAATGGGTGAAGTGGAAAACCTAGTCCGCGGAGGAAGTGGGTGAGAAACACCACCCTCTCATGGGGCCTGGGGGTGGGGATGAGCTGCCCCTTGTCGGGGAGCCGATGCGCGATGTCGCTGGACAAGTATCCGGCCTTCCGCAGCCTCTTGATGTGCCCCTCCGTGACGGTGGAGGCCATCCACTTGCCTCCCGCTCCGGACATGGCTGGGGAAGGTTGAGGCAAGATGTGCGGACTTGGGCGCTGGAGCTCAAGTGCACGGAAATGGATAAGCAAAGGAGGAAGAAGGCGTAGGTAAAAAGGGTGGATCCTTATCCCCTTATATGGACGGACGAAGCTATGCGTCCCCACCAGCCTAGTAAAACTCGCTTATCTCCCAAGCGCCGTAATCAATGGCGCGGTTGGGTTACCCACGCCCATATTGATGAGAATCCCGGAATAAGGGGACATGATCTCTGCTTTGACAAGACGTGCCAAGGAAACTGCCTCGCTAAACGCATTGAGGTGGGACAGTAAAAACGATTCCAATAAAGGCTTGGCCGTGGTGTGATGTCATGCCATGAAATATGTGAGCAGATTGTATTTATGTGAAAAAATTTCTCTCTACGGTGGTATGTGGAACTTATTTTGCAGAGCCGGACACTATCCTTGTGTCCAAAATCTTCTATGAAGTACTCGGAGGAGGAACCCGCCTTGCAATGCCGAAGACAATATGCGCGCCGGACTCGTCGTCATTGAAGCCTGGTTCAGGGGCTACTGAGGGAGTCCCGGACTAGGGGGTGTCCGGATAGCCGAACTATCATCTTCGGCCGGACTCCTGGACTATGAAGATACAAGATTGAGGACTTCGTCCCGTGTCCAGATGGGACTTTCCTTGGCGTGGAAGGCAAGCTTGGCGATACGGATATGTAGATCTCCTACCATTGTAACCGACTCTGTGTAACCCTAACCCTCTTTGGTGCTTATATAAACCGGAGGGTTTTAGTCCGTAGGACGAACAACAATCATACCATAGGCTAGCTTCTAGGGTTTAGCCTCTCTGATCTCGTGGTAGATCTACTCTCGTACTACCCATATCATCAATATCAATCAAGGAGGAGTAGGGTTTTACCTCCATCGAGAGGGCCCGAACCTGGGTAAAAACATCGTATCCCTTGTCTCCTGTTACCATCCGCCTAGACGCACAGTTAGGGACCCCCTACCAGAGATCCGCCGTTTTGACACCGACACAGGGGTTTGTAGGGAGACACTCTTCGAGTTTAATTCGCAATGCATTCCATAGATAGTCTGACTACTTTTTATGTTTTCATGAATCTCAGATAGTGAACAACATCATAATGGTTATGAGCTTGTGCGCTTGAAAAGAATAAAGCAGAGCAATGCTATGGCTGTCAAACTTGGCATTAAGGGACTGAGATCCAGTCTGGATGCAATGCAATGCAAATGCTCTCCACATATAGATTTGTATTCAAAATACGATCCTAACAATGATTTTGAGCTAGAGGGAGACCTAAGTCAATGTAGCTCCCTAGTGGAGGAGTCAGAAGCAGATGCCCTATCTTATTCACCCATCAAGGTGCTTGCTCTAACTTTGCAAGGTTATATTGGTCGCACATATCTTGCAACGGATGCTTTGCATTGCTTCTACTTTGTTACACTGCCATTAGCTTAGTTTACACATCGTGTAGTTAATATGCCCTGCCTATCCATTTTCAATACATATTCCATCTGTCATCATACCATATTAAGCCATTCAAATGTTGTTCTTGTGTATCAGACATTCAAAAGCAAGAGGGCAATTGCTGATCGCGGAGGAGCACGAACAAAGTATTTGGAAAAGGTAGTGACGCCTGATAAGTCAAATACCCATTAGGTGTAGCTGCAATATCACCAGACCTAGAAAACACGGCCACAACTCTAGCAGACTCTAGCCCTACTACACTGGCCATCTTTGATGCCCCAACTTAGCAGACCCCAACTGCAGCAAACAGTATGATGATGCCAGTTGACATACCACCAGCTCTATGACGCAAAACCCCCATTCCAGCAAAGAGCACACCAAATCCAGTTGGCAAATCCCTTTTAGAACGAGAGTGCCCCAATTGCAACAAATAGGACTTTTGTTCCACTTCTTCCTAGTTTAGAAGACGAAGCTTATATTGCTGTCAGGAACTTTGTGTGCATCTTTCCTTCATGGAAAGATCATACCAAAGACAAAGAACAATTTCCAATCTTCCTCCGCAACTTACGCCTAAGTAATGTACTAATGTTATTCATGGTAATTACTGCATACGTTTCTGCTAACGGAAGACACAAGATTTCATTCTTTTAAATAGGTGAGGACCAAATTGGATAGTCAAGACGAGCAAGGGTTGGTCACGCTTTCCAAGCACTCGTTAATGAAGTATCGTTCCTACCTCAGGCAAGCGCACTTCGATGGCAAGCCTCTAAATGAAATTTCTGTAAAGTCTCCAGTGCTACATTCATTAGACAGTGACTGGAATAATCTTGTTACACATTGGTCTTGTCTGCAGCATAAGGTACTATTGGGGAACGTAGTAATTTCAAAAAAATTCCTACGCACACGCAAGATCATGGTGATGCATAGCAACAAGAGGGGAGAGTGTGTCCACGTACCCTCATAGACCATAAGCGGAAGCGTTAGAACAATGCGGTTGATGTAGTCGTACGTCTTCACGGCCCGACCGATCAAGCACCGAAACTACGACACCTCCGAGTTCTAGCACAAGTTCAGCTCGATGACGTCCCTCGAACTCCGATCTAGCCGAGTGTCGAGGGAGAGTTCCGTCAGCACGACGGCGTGGTGACTATCTTGATGTTCTATCGTCGCAGGGCTTCGCCTAAGCACCGCTACGATATTATCGAGGTGGACTATGGTGGAGGGGGGCACCGCACACGGCTAAGAGATCCAAGGGATCAATTGTTGTTGTCTAGGGTGCCCCCCTGCCCCCGTATATAAAGGAGCAAGGGAGGGGGTGGCCGGCCTAGGAGGAGGCACACCAAGGAGGAGTCCTACTCCCACCGGGAGTAGGATTCCCCCCCTTCCAAGTAGTAGGAGTAGGAGTCAAGGAAAGGGGGAAGAGAAGAGAAGGAAGGAGGGGGCGCAGCCCCTCCCCCTAGTCCAATTCGGACTAGGCCTTGGGGGGCGCCCAACCTCTCCTCTCTCTTTCCCCTAAAGCCCAATAAGGCCCATATAATCCCCGGCGAATTCCCGTAACTCTCCGGTACTCCGAAAAATACCCGAATCACTCGGAACCTTTCCGAACTCCGAATATAGTCGTCCAATATATCGATCTTTACATCTCGACCATTTCGAGACTCCTCGTCATGTCCCCGATATCATCCGGGACTCCGAACTCCTTTGGTACATCAAAACTCATAAACTCATAATATAACTGTCATCGAAACCTTAAGCGTGCGGACCCTACGGGTTCGAGAACTATGTAGACATGACCTAGAACTATTCTTGGTCAATAACCAATAGCGGAACCTGGATGCTCATATTGGCTCCTACATATTCTATGAAGATCTTTATCGGTCAAACCGCATAACAACATACTTTGTTCCCTTTGTCATCGGTATGTTACTTGCCCGAGATTAGATCGTCGGTATCCAATACCTAGTTCAATCTCGTTACCGGCAAGTCTCTTTACTCGTTACGTAATGCATCATTCCGTAACTAACTCATTAGCTACATTCCTTGCAAGGCTTATAGTGATGTGCATTACCGAGAGGGCCCAGAGATACCTCTCCGACAATCGGAGTGACAAAACCTAATCTCGAAATACGCCAACCGAACATGTACCTTCGGAGACACCTGTAGTACTCCTTTATAATCATCCAGTTACGTTGTGACGTTTGGTAGCACCCAAAGTGTTCCTCCGGTAAACGGGAGTTGCATAATCTCATAGTTACAGGAACGTGTATAAGTCATGAAGAAAGCAATAACAATATACTAAACGATCAAGTGCTAGGCTAATAGAATGGGTCATGTCAATCACATCATTCTCCTAATGATGTGATCCCGTTAATCAAATGACAACACATGTCTATGGTTAGGAAACATAACCATCTTTGATTAATGAGCTAGTCAAGTAGAGGCATACTAGTGACGTTATGTTTGTCTATGTATTCACACATGTATCATGTTTCCAGTTAATACAATTCTAGCATGAATAATAAACATTTATCATGAAATAAGGAAATAAATAATAACTTTATTATTGCCTCTAGGGCATATTTCCTTCAGTCTCCCAGTTGCACTAGAGTCAATAATCTAGTTCACATCGCCATGTGATTTAATACCAATATTCATATCTGTATATGATTAACACCCATAGTTCACATCTTCATGTGACCAACACCCGAAGGGTTTACTAGAGTCAATAATCTAGTTCACATCGCTATGTGATTAACACCCAAAGAGTACTAAGGTATGATCATGTTTTGCTCGTGAGAGAAGTTTTGTCAACGGGTCTGTCACATTCAGAGCCGTATGTATTTTGCAAATATTCTATGTGTACAATGCTCTGCACGGAGCTACTCTAGCTAATTGCTCCCACTTTCAATATGTATCCAGATTCAGACTTAGAGTCATCTGGATTGTTGTAAAAGCTTGCACCAATGTAACTCTTTACGACGGGCTCTTTTATCACCTCCATAATCGAGAAATATTTTCTTAGTCTTTACTAAGGATATTCTTGACCAATGTCCAGTGATCTACTCCTAGATCACTATTGTATTCCCTTACCAAAAACAGAACAAGGTATACAATAGGTCTGGTACATAGCATAGCATACTTTATAGAACCAATGACTGAGGCATAGGGAATGACTTTCATTCTCTTTTCTATTTTCTGCTGTGGTCGGGATTTGAGTCTTACTCAATTTCGTACCTTTGCAACACAGGCAAGAACTCTTTCTTTGACTGTTCCATTTTGAACTACTTCAAAATCTTGTCAAGGTATGTACTCATTGAAAATCTTATCAAGTGTCTTGATCTATCTCAATCGATCTTGATGCTCAATATGTAAGTAGCTTTGTCAAAGTCTTTCTTTGAAAAAAAACCCTTTCAAACACTCCTTTATGCTTTGCAGAATAATTCTACATTATTTCCGATCAACAATATGTCATTCACATATACTTATCAGAAATATTGTAGTGCTCCCACTCACTTTCTTGTAAATACAGGCTTCACCGCAAGTCTGTATAAAACTATATGCTTTGATCAACTTATCAAAGCGTATATTCCAACTCTAAGATGCTTGCACTAGTCCATAGATGGATCGCTGGAGCTTGCACATTTTGTTAGCACCTTTAGGATTGACAAAACCTTCTGGTTGTATCATATACAACTCTTCTTTAATAAATCCATTAAGGAATGTAGTTTTGACATCCATTTGCCAAATTTCATAAAATGTGGCAATTGCTAACATGATTCGGACAGACTTTTAAGCATCTATACGAGTGAGAAAATCTCATTGTATTCAACACCTTGAACTTTGTCAAAAACCTTTTTCGACAAGTCTAGCTTTGTAGATAGTAACACTACTATCAGCATCCATCTTCCTCTTGAAGATCCATTTATTTTCTATGGCTTGCCGATCATCGGGCAAGTCCATCAAAGTCCACACTTTGTTCTCATACATGGATCCTATCTCAGATTTCATGGCCTCCAGCCATTTTGCGGAATCTGGGCTCATCATCGCTTCCTCATAGTTCGTAGGTTTATCATGGTCTAGTAACATGACTTTCAGAACAGGATTACCGTACCACTCTGGTGCGGACCGTACTCTGGAAGACCTACGAGGTTCTGTAGTAACTTGATCTGAAGTTTCATGATCATCATCATTAGCTTCCTCACTAATTGGTGTAAGAATCACTGGAACTGATTTCAGTGATGAACTATTTTCCAATTCGGGAGAAGGTACAGTTACCTCATCAAGTTCTACTTTCCTCCCACTCACTTCTTTCGAGAGAAACTCCTTCTCTAGAAAGGATCCATTTTTTAGCAACGAATATCTTGCCTTCGGATCTGTGATAGAAGGTGTACCCAACAATTTCCTTTGGGTATTCTATGAAGACGCACTTCTCCGATTTGGGTTTGAGCTTATCATGATGAAACTATTTCACATAAGCATCGCAGCCCCAAACTTTAAGAAACGACAACTTGGGTTTCTTGCTAAACCACAGTTCATATGGTGTCGTCTCAATGGATTTAGATGGTGCCCTTTTAACGTGAATGCAGCTGTCTCTAATGCATAACCCCAAAACAATAGTGGTAAATTGGTAAGAGACATCATAGATTGCACCATATCCAATAAAGTGCGGTTACGACGTTCGGACACACCATAACGTTGTGGTGTTCCAGGTGGCGTGAGCTGTGAAACTATTCCACATAGTTTTAATTGAAGACCAAACTCATAACTCAAATATTCGTCTCTACGATCAGATCACAGAAATTTTATTTTCTTGTTACAATGATTTTTCCACTTCACTCTGAAATTCTTTGAACCTTTCAACTATTTCAGACTTATGTTTCATCAAGTAGATATACCCATATCTGCTTAAATCATCTCGTGAAGGTCAGAAAATAATGATACTTGCCACAAGCATCAACACTCATTGGATCGCATACATCGGTATGTATTATTTCCAATAAGTCAGTAGCTTGTTCCATTGTTCTGGAGAACGGAGTTTTAGTCATCTTGCCCAAAAGGCACGGTTCGCAAGCATCAAATGATTCATAACCAAGTGATTCCAAAAATCCATCTTTATGGAGTTTCTTCATGCGCTTTACACTGATATGACCCAAGCGGCAGTGCCACAAATAAGTTGCACTATCATTATTAACTTTGCATCTTTTGGCATCAATATTTTAAATATGTGTATCACTACGATCGAGATCCAACAAACTATTTTCATTGGGTGTATAACCATCGAAGGTCTTATTCATGTAAATAGAATAACAATTATTCTTTAACTTCAAATGAATAATGGTATGGCAATAAACATGATCTTATCATATTTATGCTCAACGCAAACACCAAATAACATTCATTTAGGTTTAACACTAATCTCGAAAATATAGGGAGTGTGCGATGATGATAATATCAATCTTGGAACTACTTCCAACACTCATCGTCACTTCCCCTTCAACTAGTCTTAGTTTATTCTGTAACTCCTGTTTCAAGTTACTAATCTTAACAACCGAACAAGTATCAAATACTCAGGGGCTACTATAAACACTAGTAAGGCACACATCAATAACCTGTATATCAAATATACCCTTGTTCACTTTGCCATCCTTCTTATCCACCAAATATTCAGGGCATTTCCACTTCCATTGACCATTTCCTTTGCAGTGTAAGCACTAAGTTTCAGGCTTTGGTCCAGCTTTAGTCTTCTTCACGGGAGTGACAACTTGTTTGCCATTCTACTTGAAGTTTCCCTTTCTTTCCCTTTGCCCTTTTCTTGAAACTAGTGGTCTTGTCAATCATCAACAATTGATGCTCTTTCTTGATTTCTACCTTCGTCGATTTCAACATCACGAAGAGCTCGGGAATCGTTTTCGTCATCCCTTGCATACTATAGTTCATCACGAAGTTCTAGTAACTTAGTCATGGTGACTTGAGAATTCTGTCAATCACTATCTTATCTGGAAGATTAACTCCCACTTGATTCAAGCGATTGAAGTACCCAGACAATCTGAGCACATGCTCACTAGTTGAGCGATTCTCCTCCATCTTTTAGCTATAGAACTTGTTCATATCTCTCAACTCGGGTATTTGCTTGAAATATTAACTTCAATTCCTAGAACATCTCATATGGTCCATGACGTTCAAAACATCTTTGAAGTCCCGATTCTAAGCCATTAAGCATGGTGCACTAAACTATCAAGTAGTCATCATATTGAGCTTAGCCAAACGTTCATAACGTCTGCATCTGCTCCTCCAATAGGTCTGTCACCTAGCGGTGCATTAAGGACATAATTCTTCTGTGCAGCAATGAGGATAAACCTCAGATCACGGATCCAATCCGCATCATTGCTACTAACATCTTTCAACACAATTTTCTCTAGGAACATATCAAAATAAACATATGAAAGCAACAACGCGAGCTATTGATCTACAACATAATTTGCAAAATACTACCAGGACTAAGTTCATGATAAATTTAAGTTCAATTAATCATATTACTTAAGAACTCCCACTTAGACAGACATCTCTCTAGTCATCTAAGTGATTACGTGATCCAAATCAACTAAACCATGTCCGATCATCATGTGAGATGGAGTAGTTTCAATGGTGAACATCACTATGTTGATCATATCTACTATATGATTCACATTCGACCTTTCGGTCTCCGTGTTCCGAGGCCATATCTGTATATGCTAGGCTCGTCAAGTTTAACCTGAGTATTCCGCGTGTGCAACTGTTTTGCACCCGTTGTATTTGAACATAGAGCCTATCGCACCCGATCATCACGTGGTGTCTCAGCACGAAGAACTTTCGCAATGGTGCATACTCAGGGAGAACACTTCTTGATAATTAGTCAGAGATCATCTTAAAATGCTACCGTCAAACAAAACAGAATAAGATGTAGAACAGATAAACATCATATGCAATCAAAATATGTGACATGATATGGCCATGATCATCTTGCGCCTTTGATCTCCATCTCCAAAGTACTGTCATGATCTCTATCGTCACCGTCACAACACCATGATCTTCATCATCTTGATCTATATCAATGTGTCGTCACATGTTCTTCTCGCCAACTATTGCTCTTGCAACTATTGCTATCGCATAACGATAAAGTAAAGCAATTATTTGGCACTTGCATCTTTATGCAACAAAGAGACAACCATAGGGCTTCTGCCAATTGCCGATAACTTCAACAAAACATGATCATCTCATACAACAACTTATATCTTATCACGTCTTGGCCATATCACATCACAACATGCCCTGCAAAAACAAGTTAGACGTCCTCTACTTTGTTGTTGCAAATTTTACGTGGCTGCTACGGGCTTAGCAAGAACCGTTCTTACCTACGCATCAAAACCACAACGATAGTTTGTCAAGTTGGTGTTGTTTTAACCTTCGCAACGACCGGGCGTAGCCACACTCGGTTCAACTAAAGTTGGAGAAACTGACACCCGCTAGTCACCTGTGTGCAAAGCACGGCGGTAAAACCAGTCTCGCGTAAGCGTACGCGTAATGTCGGTCCGGGCCGCTTCATCCAACAATACCGCCGAACCAAAGTATGACATGCTGGTAAGTAGTATGACTTGTATCGCCCACAACTCACTTGTGTTCAACTCGTGCATATAACATCAACGCATAAAACCAGGCTCGGATACCACTGTTGGGGAACGTAGTAATTTCAAAATATTTCCTACGCACACGCAAGATCATGGTGATGCATAGCAACGAGAGGGGAGAGTGTGTCCATGTACCCTCGTAGACCGTAAGCGGAAGCGTTAGAACAACGCGGTTGATGTAGTCGTACGTCTTCACGGCCCGACCGATCAAGCACCGAAACTACGGCACCTCCGAGTTCTAGCACACGTTCAGCTCGATGATGTCCCTCGAACTCCGATCCAGCCAAGTGTCGAGGGAGATTTCCGTCAGCACGACGGCGTGGTTACGATCTTGATGTTCTACCGTTGCAGGGCTTCGCCTAAGCACCGCTACGATATTATCGAGGTGGACTATGGTGGAGGGGGGCACCGCACACGGCTAAGAGATCCAAGGGATCAATTGTTGTTGTCTAGGGTGCCCCCTGCCCCCGTATATAAAGGAGCAAGGGAGGGGGTGGCCGGCCTAGGAGGAGGCGCACCAAGGAGGAGTCCTACTCCCACCGGGAGTAGGATTCCCCCCCCCCCCTTCCAAGTAGTAGGAGTAGGAGTCAAGGAAAGGGGGAAGAGAAGAGAAGGAAGGAGGGGGCGCAGCCCCTCCCCCTAGTCCAATTCGGACTAGGCCTTGGAGGGGCGCCCAACCTCTCCTCTCTCTTTCCCTAAAGCCCAATAAGGCCCATATACTCCCCGGCGAATTCCCGTAACTCTCCGGTACTCCGGAAAATACCCGAATCACTGGGAACCTTTCCGAACTCCTAATATAGTCGTCCAATATATCGATCTTTACGTCTCGACCATTTTGAGACTCCTCATCATGTTCCCGATATCATCCGGGACTCCGAACTCCTTCGGTACATCAAAACTCATAAACTCATAATATAACTGTCATCGAAACCTTAAGCGCGCGGACCCTACGGGTTCGAGAACTATGTAGACATGACCTAGAACTATTCTTGGTCAATAACCAATAGCGGAACCTGGATGCCCATATTGGCTCCTACATATTCTACGAAGATCTTTATCTTTCAAACCACATAACAACATACTTTGTTCCCTTTGTCATCGGTATGTTATTTTCCCGAGATTTGATCGTCGGTATCCAATACCTAGTTCAATCTCGTTACCGATAAGTCTCTTTACTCGTTACGTAATGCATCATTCCGTAACTAACTCCTTAGCTACATTGCTTGCAAGGCTTATAGTGATGTGCATTACCGAGAGGGCCCAGAGATACCTCTCTGAAAATCGGAGTGACAAAACCTAATCTCGAAATACGCCAACCCAACATGTACCTTCGGAGACACCTGTAGTACTCCTTTGTAATCACCCAGTTACGTTGTGACGTTTGGTAGCACCCAAAGTGTTCCTCCGGTAAACGGGAGTTGCATAATCTCATAGTTACAGGAACGTGTATAAGTCATGAATAAAGCAATAGCAATATACTAAACGATCAAGTGCTAGGCTAACGGAATGGGTCATGTCAATCACATCATTCTCCTAATGATGTGATCCCGTTAATCAAATGACAACACATGTCTATGGTTAGGAAACATAACCATCTTTGATTAATGAGCTAGTCAAGTAGAGGTATACTAGTGACGTTATGTTTGTCTATGTATTCACACATGTATCATGTTTCCGGTTAATACAATTCTAGCATGAATAATAAACATTTATCATGAAATAAGGAAATAAATAATAACTTTATTATTGCCTCTAGGGCATATTTCCTTCAGGTACTGTCTATGATATCACATCACAATTTGAACTACATTTCTGCATGTGCCTTAACCTCTCACTTGTACGAAAACTGTTTGCAGAAGAACATTCATTCTCAAGGCCACGGAATCTCGCAACTATACTACACACTACATTTCTCTTGTGAGTACCTCTTGCCCTGTATGACCATACTTACATTCATAGCTGGTTGATTGTGTAGCATCATTGCACATGTTAGCCTCGTTATCCTCCATTTGGTGGACATTATATGATCTGTATCGTCTCTTAAATAAATTTAGAATAAACCCAATGCTTTTGAAGAGGCTTAGCTCTGCAGTCCTCTTGTAAGGACCGAATGTCGTCTATCACTGTACTTACATTAACTACTACTCCCTCTGTCCCATAATATAAGAGCATTTTGTACAGTACATGATACGTCTCCAACGTATCTATAATTTATGAAGTATTCATGCTATTTTGTTATCATTCTTGGATGTTTTACAACCATTTTGTAGGAAATTTGTATCATTTTTTGGAATAACATATTGACCTAGTGCCCAGTGCCAGTTGCAGTTTTTTGCTTGTTTTTTTACATTGCAAGAAATCAATGTCAAACGGAGTCCAAACATCGCGAAACTTTTTGTGGATTTTTTGTGGATCAGAAGACATCCAATGGGCCAGAGGAGCACCTAGGGGGTTCCCCGAGGGAGCACAACCCACCAGGGCGCGCCTGGGCCCCAGGCGCGCCCAAGTGTATTGTGCCCACCTCGGTGGCCTCCCGCTCCCCCCTCATCGCCCTATAAATCATAAAATATTCCAAAAACCTTTGGGGCAACCCTAGATTGGAAGTTCCGCTGCCGCAAGCCTCTATATCCAAGAAAACCAATCTAGACCCCGCTCCGGTACCCTTCCGGAGAGGGAGATCATCATCGGTGGCCATCTTCATCATCCCTGTGACCACCATGATGAGGAGGGAGTAGTCCACCCTCGGGGCTAAGGGTTTGTAATAGTAGCTATGTGTTTAATCTTTCTCTTTCTCGTGTTCTTGATGGCACAATCTTGATGTATCGGGGGCTTTGTTACTATAGTTGGATCATATGGTGCTTTCCCCTCTCTATCTTGTGATGAATTGAGTTTTCCCTTTGATATTTCATTTTATCGGATTGAATACTTTTATGGATTTGAGAACACTTCATGTATGTCTTTCTATGAATACCCATGCTGATAATGGGGTATCGTATTAATTCACTTGATATATGTTTTGGCACTCAACTTGTGGATTCCCGTGGTGACATTGGGGTAATCTATGCATAGGGGTTGATGCACGTTCTTGTCTTTGTTTCTCCGATAGAAATTTTGGGGCACTCTTTGAGGTTCTTTGTGTTGTATTGAATATTACGAATCTGAATTTTCTTTGGTGTTATTTTTGTACGGACTCTTGGATAGATCGATCGGAAAGAATAGCTTTGAGGTGGTTTCCTACCCTACAGACAATTTATTCTTCTGTTCTCCGCTATGTAAGAACTTTGGAGTGATTCTTCATCGCACGGGAGGGATGTTTATATGATCCAATTATATTAGCATTGTTGAGAGATTGCACTAGTGAAAGTACGGACCTTAGGCCTCTTTTTCAAGCATTGCAATACCGTTTGTGCTCCATTTTATCAATTGCTAACTTTTTATTTTTTTATTTTCATAATATAAAAATATATTTCTACCATCCATATTACACTTTTATCACCATCTCTTCACCGAACTAGTGCACCTATACAATTTTCCATTGTATTTGGTGTGTTGGGGACACAAGAGATTTCTTGTATTTGGTTGCTGGGTTGTTTGAGAGAGACAATCTTCATCCTATGTCTCCCACGGATTGATGAACCTTAGGTCATCCACTTGAGGGAAAATTGCTACTGTCCTACAAAACTCTGCGCTTGGAGGCCCAACACGAGTCTACAAGATTAAAGTTGCGTAGTAGACATCAAGCTCTTTTCTAGCACCGTTGCCAGGGAGGTGAGTGCATGAAGGTATATCTTTAGATGTTGCAATCGAATATTTTAGTTTCTTGTTTTATCACTAATTTGGTTTTATAATAGAAAACTACAAAAAAATGGAGATTGGGTTACCTCAGGTTGTTCTTTATCTTTATAAAATCTATCTTGAGAATAAGGATTTCGATAATTGTGCTCAACTGCTAGCAAAAGAATTCAACAAAATTTATGGCATAAAAACGTTGGATGATGGGCATGATTGCAATATTGTTAGTATGAATTCTTTGAATATCCAAAATGCCAATGATTATTGCACTAGTCATGAGAAAAATGTTTCTTATAAGCATGTAAATTTTTGTGGAGTGGAATGACTTTGTGAAGATGTGCCTTATAGGGAAGATAGATTTTTTAAGAAGCATAAGCATTGTAGAACCAATTTTTTGCTCAAAGTGGTAGATGCATTTGCTACAAAATTATGCTCTCTTTGTCCTATTACTTGTGAACTTTGCAATAAAGTTGGTCACCTTAATTTCCAATGCATGCTTTTTCATGATCGAATCGTGTCCAAATATTGCAATTACTTGATCACCCTTGAACTTTATAATGAGCTATGTATATTTTGCGGGAGTGAAGAATTTACACATAAAAATAGTTGATTTGAAGTATTCACTCTCAAGGACGACATTGAAACTACTCTAGAAAATATCTATATGTTTTGCATGGTAAATTGCAATGAGAATGCTTATATTGCCACCTATAGAAAGATGGGGAAACCAATAGAACATAAAAGGAACACTAATGAAAGGGTAAATATTTCCACTTTCCCTTCTATTGTATCTCATGATGAAATAGGTGACGAGGAGGAGCTCCCTTTTCAACCAATCTCATCAATAAGAAGGTTGAAAAAATTAATTAAACCCACACATGATGTGGTGAAGAAGAAAAATAAGAAAGAATAGAAGTAAAAAGGTATCTCTCCCAAATAATGTTGCTCCTATTATTGTTGTGCCTCGTGAGAATGAATCAAAAATAATTGTGGAAGATGATGCACTTGATGATGATATTGCTTCTATGTCTTATGGCACAATGTTCGAGAGCACTATTGATGATGATTTTGTTATGCTTATTACTTGTTGTGATGATTATGATTGGGAATATAATGGTGCTTCTTATAATCTTGGAAATCTTTTTGGCACCAACTTGGTAAATTATGATGATATCAATTGTTATACCGTTGGTGCTATTCATACTATTAATGATGAGAGTGATAATGCTTATGATATGCCAAGCCACAAGCTTGGGGATGCTATGTTTGATCGGAATGACATGTTTGAGAATTTATTTGCTGCAATTAATGTTTGTCCCAAGCTTGGGGATAATATGCTTATTGAAGATGATCTTTTTAGTCCCCTTACTTCGAACGATCAAATTTGCTATGATGATTGCATGCCTCCTATCTATGATGAGAACAAAGTTGCTACTTATGATGATTATTGTGATGATAATTATGCTATGAAAAGTAGTGATAACTATGGTCATAATTTTGAATATCCTTTTTCTGAACATTACTCTTTTAGTGTGGAAATATTTTTTAGCATTCGTGTTTCATATGATACTCCCACTATTGTGAATGAGAATAAAATTGCTTATATGGAGAGTAATAAATTTTCTATGATTTTGGATCATGAAAAGAATGCTTTATGTGATGGTTATATTGATGAATATATTCATGATGCTACTAAAAATTATTATGGGAGAGGAACTTATGAATCGTGACGCTCTCTTTATGTTTCAATTTTTATCTTTTATACGAGCATCATTGAAGTCATCATGCCTAGCTAAGAGGCATTAAAGAAAAGCACTTGTAGGGAGACAACCCAACACTTTTACCTACTGCTTTTGGGTGTTAACGTGATTATGCTACTGTATTAATCATGTTTTATTGCTTTTGTTTCAATAAAGTGCCAAGTAAAGCCTTTGGGATAGTGTGGATGATTGTTGACTTGAACCTGTGCAAAAACAGAAATTATTGCGCTCATTCCAGGAATTTTCAAAATTCACTGGAACATGCTTTTGATCTGATTTTTTTACAGGTGATAGATATACAAATTCCAGATCAAAAGCATAATTATCATCACCTGTAAAAAAATCACTGGAACATGCTTTTGACCTGATTTTTTTACAGGTGATAGATATACAAATTTTTCTGAATTTTTGGAGTTACAGAAATATGGTCGGAGTACAGATTACTTCAAACTGTTCTGTTTTTGACAGATTCTGTTTTCAATGCATAGTTTGCTTGTTATCTAGTTTATATGGCTTATATTTCCCAATATACATTGTGAAAATGATATGCTACAGTAGGTATTGTGTGGAAAAAGTTATGAATCTTGTCTTTGACAGTACCGAAGTGAAATAGTTTGCTCTTTATCATACTAACCTATCTCACAAAGTTCCATTAAGTTTTGTGTGGTTGAAGTTTTCAAGTTTTGGGTGAGATATCGATATGAGGAGAATAAGGAGTGACAAGAACCTAAGATTGGGGATTCCCATGGCACCTCAAGGTAATATTCTAGGAATATCCAAGCAACTAAGCTTGGGGATGCCCCGGAAGGCATCCCCTCTTTCGTGTTTTTGACGATTGAAGCTGCCGAACATGAAGATCTGTCCAGGGAGAAAAGTCTCACCCTGGACCGTGTTGTTGACGATTGAAGGAGCCATCAAGCCTTGCAGCAACGACACAAAGGAACTCTCAATGAAAACACCAATGTCGGTGTCAAAACCGGCGGATCTCGGGTAGGGGGTCCCAATCTGTGCATCTTAGGCTAATGGTAACAAGAGGCAAGGGACACAATGTTTACCCAGGTTCGGGCCCTCTCTATCGAGGTAAAACCCTACTTCCTGCTTGACTGATATTGATGATATGAGTAGTACAAGAGTTGATCTACCACGAGATCGTAGAGGCTAAACCCTAGAAGCTAGCTTATGATGATTATGATTGTGATCGTCCCTCTAAGGACCAACCTCTCCGGTTTATATAGACACCAGAGAGGGCTAGGGTTTACATGGAGTCATTTAAAAAGAAGTAAATATAATATCCGGATCGCCAAGCTTGTCTTCCATGCATAGGAGAGTCCCATCCGAACACGGAACGGAGTCTTGAGTCTTGTATCTTCACGCTCCAATAGTCCAGACAAAGTATATAGTCCGGCTGTCCGGATACCCCCTAATCCAGGACTCCCTCAGTAGCCCCTGAACCAGGCTTCAACGATGATGAGTCTGGCGTGCAGTTTTGTCTTCGGCATTGCAAGGCGGTTCCATATCCGAATACCCAAAGTACTTATCGAACACTTAGACCGTGTCCGGATCAGCAAGATGATCTTCACATACCACTGTAGAGAGGATGATATTTAACAAAATATAACCTACTGACAACTTTAGACAAAGTGACATGACACCCCGGTCGGGTCATTATCGAACCGTTTTTCCATAACCAGTCGTAGCGCATATTGCGAGGCGGTTTCCTTGGCACGTCTTGTCACAGCAGAGATCATGTCCCCTTATTACGGGATTTCCATCAATACGGGTGTGGGTAACCCAACCGCGCAATCAATCGTGGCATTTGAGAAATAAGCAATTCTCAACGGGAAAGTGGGGAGGCGCATCGTCCGTTGCATCTATAAAGGGATAAGGATTCCCCATTTTCACCCACGCCTTCTTCCTCCTCTGCTTATCCATTCCCACACCCTCGAGCTCCAGCACCCTAGTTCATGCCTTCTCCGCATAGCCGAACATGTCCGGAGCGGGAGGCAAGTGGGTGGCCTCCATCGTGAAGGAGGAGCATATCGCGAAGCTCCGGGAGGCCGGGTACATTGTGCACCGGCTGCCGAACAAGGGGAAGGTTAATCCAACTCCGGAACCCCATGTGAGGGTCGTATTTCTCGCCCACTTCATGTGTGGACTGGGATTTCCACTCCATCCCTTCGTCCGCGGGCTCATGTTCTACTACGGGCTAGATTTCCATGATCTAGCTCCAAATTTCGTCCTCAACATCTCAGCGTTTATTGTCATGTGCGAGGCCTTCCTCCGCATTAGGCCTCACTTCGGCCTATGGTTACGAATCTTCTATGTGAAGCCGAAGATCATGAGCGGCCAGCAAGCGGAGTGCGGAGGCTCCATGGTGGGCAAGATGCCCCACGTCACCTGGCTTGACGGCGCCTTCGCGGAGACCATGAAAGGGTGGCAATCGGGGTGGTTCTACATCACCGAGCCGCGCCACGCGAACTGGGCGGCGGCCCCCGAATTCCGATCTAGAGCCCCCATGCGGCTCACCTCCTGGGAAAGGAAGGGCCTGGCCTGGGGCAAACCTGCGGAGCTGACCGGACTCCTGAACTGCGTCAAGAATATGAAGGACAAGAAAATCAAGCTTATCAACATGGTCCAGGTCATGCTTGTCCACCGGATTCTTCCATGCCAAAGACGGGCTTTTAATCTGTGGGAGTTCGTCCTGGCCGAACACCAGATGCTTCAAAAGCTCTACGGCATGACGCACAAAGGCACCTGGAAGGCACTGTTCAAGGCCTCCGAAGTACCTCCTCCTACATCCAAGGATCGCGGACTTCACGCCGCGCGGCCCCCGCGTCAGGTGAGTTTTCTAACTTCCACCGGATTCAGTTCTTCCCAATGTACTCATGGGGGAATCTTAAGTCATTGTGTGCATTTGGTCAGGAGTATGTGGAGATGGTGGAGCGGATTGACTATCCGGCTCCACTGCCAGAAGGCCCGATGGATTCTCTCCTTACGGAGATGCTAGTCCCAGCGCCCTACAAGGCGCCGGAGAAGAAGGCCGAAAAGAAGGCTAGGAGGGGGAGGATAGGAAGAGGAAAGCCGCCCCGGAGGGGGAGGCTAGGACGCTCAAGAAGGGAAAGGCGACCCTTCCAGATTACTTCGCCACTGCCGCCTATAGCGAGGAGGAGTGGCTGCCTAGTGGGAAGCCCCTAGTAAGATCGTAAGTATCCGCACTCTATTGTACTTCAGTGCGACTTTGCTTCATGGTCTTGTTATAACGCTGAACATATATGCAGTCCCGTCAGGGTCCATCCCGAGGTATCGTCTTCGGATGGGTCCTTGAGTGATTCGGTGATGAACTTGCTCCCGACATCCACTACTCCTCAGCCTGCAGATGACATGGAGATGTTATCCCAAAGGCTCCCAGAGCAGGGGGAGGTGATTCTGGAGACGCCCCAAGGCGGAATTCCAGATGCCGGACACGCGGGGTACGAGATCCCCGTGGATCGGGCCGATGAGAGCCGCAGCAAGCTGGGATCTCGGCCGGATACTGTTCCGGAACCTCCAATGGTTCCGGACTCGGGCGGGCAGCCCCTCGTTAGGGAGGGCGAGCCGTCCGTGTCGAAGACTTCCATTACGGCCGAGGCGTCTCATAGTCTGCTAGAAGCGCTTTGCAGCGCTTCCATGGATGAAGCGCACCGTACTCTTATGAGTGCGGTGATTCAGAAGGTTCTGTCCGCCAAGAGCGGACTAACCGAAGCTTGCACCAGCCTCCTGACAGGCTTTGAGGTAAGTAATAAAAATGTGTGAAATTACCACCCGATAGGTAGTAGCCCCTAATACTCTATTTGGTGTTCAGAAAGAAAAGCCAAACGGAGGGTCAATTATAATCCGCAGGAATCTAATAGTAAGTGTGCATGTGAATAAGCAGGCTGTGCTACTTGCCGCTGCTGTCCGCATAGCCGAGGTCGCCAGACTAAAATGGGACCTGGAGCAGGCGCAGGGAGAGCTCGGCCTCACGAAGAGGCAGCTCGAAGAGAACAAAGGTGAGTGATACCCCGTTCGCATATAATGAAGGATAGACGAAATTGTTTATTCTAACGACAAAGCGTCATGACTTTTTGTAACAGGGGCCACCACCGAAGTGGCATCTCTGAAGAAAGCGCTGTCCGAGGCTGAGGACAAGGCGGCTCTGGAGTGCAAGGAGCGCGAGAAGCAAGATGCTAGAGTGGGCGAGGTACAGCAAGAGCTCCAGGAGCTCGGCAAAAAGTTCGAGTCCTTGGAGCATGATCTTAAGATGAAAGAGACTGAGCTTGCGAAGGCCCTTGCGAGTGTGAAATACGCCAAGGCTAAAGCCGAAAAGGCACAACAAGAAATCCAGGCGGCCAAGAAGATAGCGGCGGTTAAGACATTCTTTATGCAAAGCAAGCATGTGGAGGAGGCGTTTCTTTTACTTACCCGAATTCGGAGCTCTCTAGGGGCATTCGCAGATCTGCCATGCAGCGTATCAGATGCCGCGGAGTTCAACTGTGCCGAGGAGGGGAGCTCGACGGAGAAGCTGTTCTGGTCCCAGTATGTTGGGGCCGAACACCCAATGCCTCTAAGTGACTAACTGAAGCAGTTGGTTGAACTCCACAGGGCGGCTGAAGTGGCTATGAAAGATTTCATAGTCCGGATGTGGCCTGGTGAGCCCCTGTCCACTAGCTACTTCGGCCTGATCAAGCGGATGGTGAATGCCTGTCCGCGACTTGAAGTGATCAAGTGATCCGTTTGCATTGAGGGTGCCCGCTGTTCCTTTGCCCGTGCGAAGGTGCATTGGGGCAAGCTGGATGCGGAGAAGCTGGTGAAGGACGGGCCGCCGGAGGGCAAGGCGCATCACTATCCCGAGAAATATTACAATGGCGTTATGAAGGACGCTTGTCTCGTGGCCGAAGAATGTACCAAGAACACGATCTTTGAATGAATGTACTTCTGTTCTTTTTGTAATATAAAGACGAAGTTACTTGCGTTGTGTAGCCCTTTTTGATTTAAAATATTACCTTTTGTGCGGCTGTTTATAGAATTCTGAAAGTAGGCCAGTCGTCGGCTTCCGCCCCCGCGTAACTAGTACCGGGGTGTTCCTGAAAACCCGGATACTTTTTATCCAAATTTTTGGTCCCTTAAGGAGGTATCCGGCGCAGCGAACAAGGTAATCGGACTACGCGGCTTTATAACTTTCACTTAGCCATAGAAGTCTATATTCGGCGAAGCCCCTAGATTCGGAAAGCCGAATTGGGGCGCTATATACGCCTAAATCGGACGAAGCCGATTCCTCGCCTAAAGCAGAAAAATTCTTTAAGGATTTTAAGACCTCTCGAACAGCGACCAGCTCTCGCTGCATCATGCTGGTTAGTTTTCGGCTTTCTCTGCTGAGGTGCTCGTCCAGAAGAACCAGGACACAATCGCAGTAGTTCTCCCTGCGCTACCTTAGCTGATATAAAGAAACGTAAGGTACCAAAACATGGGAGCCGGGCAAACCCAACTATTGACCCAAGATGTGATTCGGAGCTGATGCATATAGTGCTATAAGTTCGGGGTGCCGCACTGTTGAAACTGTTCGGACTTGTTTTGCCATATTATGAGGCGCCATAAGAAGCCCCTGGCAAACTAATCGTACCAAGGTGTACGGATGCAATATTAAATAAACATTTGTAAGAAAAAATGCTCAAATAGGAATAATAAGCTGACGCTGTATATGATCTCCCATTGATGAATAATATGTTTAAGCGTATGTTTACAATAGGTGCGTTTAAGCAGAAGTAAATAGGACTATTTAACATGTCCTATCCAAGGGCAGGCTGCATGTAGGTATATAAAACAGGTATAACGATCGTGAACAGATTCCACCCGGGTATTTCCTTTTGTGCGCAAAGCCTGTTGCCTCCTTGGTTTTCTCTCCTGCGTAAGTCCGACAATCCGGCTCTTCTGAAGAGGCTGCCCTAAAGCAGTGTCCTGAAAGATAAAAACGGAGGGTTATGAAGGTATGTTGCGGTGATACCGCACTGTTGACTTAGTCACTGCTGCGCCTCCGCCTATGCCCATGGTATTTTGATTGCGTAATTGTGTACGTGTGGCATGAATGCTGCTTTGATGGGGCTTGAGCGGAGGCCGGACTACTAGTCGCGCTCTTGGCGTGCCTGTTGATCCTGTTGCGGGGTGCTCCGGACTCGCTTGACGGTGCTCGAGGTTGTCGTCGCCGGATTGGTGGTTTGTCGGAGGAGGCCGCATTGTACTTCCGCCACAAGGGCTGCAGTATGCTCTTCTGTACGAAGAGAGCGGTCCATGTTTCCGTTGACTGTTATGACCCCGCGCGGTCCTGGCATCTTGAGCTTGAGGTATGCATAGTGTGGTACCGCATTGAATCTAGCAAATGCGGTTCGTCCAAGCAGTGCGTGGTAACCACTACGGAAAGGGACGATATCGAAGATTAACTATTCGCTTCGGAAGTTATCCGGAGATCCAAGACCACTCTAGGAATTACACCTTTAAAGGTGGTTTGGTGGGCTTGATCCTTGAGGGGTCGATGCCCATTTTGCGCACTGTGTCCTGATAAAGCAGGTTCAGGCTGCTGCCGCCGTCCATAAGGACTCGCGTGAGGTGGAATCCGTTGATGATTGGGTCTAGGACCAATGCGGCTGAACCGCCATGACGGATGCTGGTAGGATGATCCCTAGGATCAAAGGTGATCGGACAAATTGACCATGGGTTGAATTTGGGGGCGACTAGCTCCATCGCATAGACGTCCCGTAGTGCTCGCTTCAGTTCCCGCTTGGGAATGTGGGTGGCATAGATCTTGTTGACCGTTTTCACCTGGGGAGGAAATTTCTTCTGTCCCCCCGTGTTCGGACGCCGGGGCTCCTCGTCATTGTCACTGTGCAGCCCCTTGTCCTTGTTTTCGGCGTTTATATTTCCAGCCTGCTTGAACACCTAGCAGTCTCTATTGGTGTGGTTTGCTGGTTTGTCCAGGGTGCCATGAATTTGGCACGAGCGTTCCAGTATGCGGTCCAGACTGGACGGTCCCTGATTGTTTCTTTTGAACGGCTTTTTCCGCTGACCGGATTTGGATCCGCTGAATCCAGCATTGAATGCCGTGTCTTCAGCGTTGTCGCCGTTGTTCCGTCGCTTATGCCTGTTGTGTCGTGGCTTGCTGTTATTGTCACAGACATCTGAGGTGGCTGAATGTGGCGTGGTGCTACTGCGAGCCAACCAGCTGTCCTCGCCCGCGCAAAAGCGGGTCATTAGTGTCGTGAGTGCTGCCATGGACTTGGGTTTTTCTGGCCGAGGTGTCGGGCAAGCCACTCGTCGCGGATATTATGCTTAAAGGCCGCCAGGGCTTTAGCGTCCGGACAATCAACTATTTGGTTCTTTTTAGGTAGGAACCGATTCTAGAATTTCCTGGCTGACTCTCCAGGCTGTTGAGTAATGTGGCTCAAGTTATCGGCGTCCGGTGGTCGCACGTGTGTGCCCTAGAAGTTGTCGAGGAACGTGTCTTCCAGGTTTTCCCAACTTCCAATGGAATTTGCCGGCAGACTGTTTAACCAATGCCGGGCAGGTCCTTTGAGCTTAAGGGGAAGATACTTGATGGCATGTAGATCGTCTCCACGGGCCATGTGGACGTGGAGAAGGAAATCTTAGATCCATATTGTGGGGTCTGTTGTGCCATCGTATGATTTGATGTTTATGGGTTTGAACCCTTCTGGGAATTCATGATCCATCACTTTGTCAATGAAGGGGAGGGGGTGTGTGGCGCCTCTATGTCGGGCTATGTTGCTACGCAGTTCGAATGGGTCTGGGTGGCTGTATTCGGCCCGGCCAGACTTGTTGATAGTGTATCCGGCGTGACGATCATCGTCGCGTGTTTGGGCGCGCCCTCATGATCCGTAGATCGATCTTGGCTATCCTACTTTGTTTGCTAGTATATCTTGCAGGTCTTTCCTATTGCCCCGAGCCATGGTGTATTGGCGTGGGGGCGTGGGCTGGTATTCGGGCTCATATGCCGTTTTATCCCAGCCACAGGGTGGCCGGTCAGTCGCGTGGCGCTCGAGTCCATATTCCTCAGTTGCCAGGACTTCGGTCCATCTGTCTGTGAGCAGGTCTTGATCAGCTTGGAGCTGCTGCTGCTTCTTTTTCAGGCTCCTCGCGGTGGCCATGAGCCGGTGCTTGAAGCACTTCTACTCCACGGGGTCCTTAGGTACGCCGAACTCGTCGTCGCCGAGGCTAATCTCATCTTCGGAGGGGGGCATGTAATTGTCCTCCTCCGGATATCCGTCCGTCGCCTGTTCGTCTGGGCTGACCTACCCGTCTTCCTGCTCGGCCTGCTGAAAGGCGGGCTGATCAGGGTTGTACTCGTCTTCGGCAGCATCCAGATTGTTATCATCTCCTATGCCGGTATTGCTATGGCGGGGCTTGGGGCGGCGTCGACGACGCCCATGCTTTGCTTTCTTCACTGAGGGGTTATCCTCCGTTGCCTCATCGCCATTGTTTTCTTTCGGAGTGTCCACCATATATATATCATATGAGGAGGTGGCTGTCCACCACCCCGTGAGCGGTGGTTCCTGTTCCTCTCCTGCATCATCGTCCACACCGTCGATGTCTTTGTAGTCAAAGTCAAGCATGTCGGTTAAGTCATCGACCAAGGCAATGAAGTGGGTGGTGGGTGGGCAACGAATTCCTTCGTCGCCTGCTTCCCGCTCGAGCCGGACATAGTTCGGCCAAGAGTCTCCTGACAAGGGGAGAGACTTTAACGAGTTCAGCATGTCGCCAAAGGGCGAGTGCTGGAAGATGTCCGCTGCGGTGAACTCCATTACAGGAGCCGAACCAGGTTCGGCGGGCTCAGGAGGTCCGGACTGGAACCTATAACCGGATATGAGTCCGGGGGTCCCGTGTCACAGGCTTCTTTGGGGGCGATGCCTATGTTCGGCTCTACCGCCGATGAGTGTGCGACCTGCGGGGCGGGGTCCATCCACCCGTCCTTAGGCAATGCACTCTACTCTGGATTTAGGTCCGGGGCTACCGCAGGGGCGACATCCCGAGCATTGTCCGACAGCAGGTCTAAGCCATGCTCATCGTGACTGTCCGGTGCTCCTGCCCAGGCCCGAATCCGTTGAAGATCAAGTCTCCACAGATATCAGCCGTGTAGTTCAGGTTTTTGAACCTGACCTGGTGGCCAGGGGCGTAGCTGTCGATCTACTCCAGTTGGCCAAGCAAATTGGCCCGCAGTGCGAAGCCGCCGAACACGAAGATCTGTCCGGGGAGAAAAGTCTCACCCTGGACCGTCCTGTTAACGATTGAAGGAGCCATCAAGCCTTGCAGCGACGACACAGAGGAACTCTCAATGAAAGCACCAATGTCGGTGTCAAAACCGGCGGATCTCGGGTAGGGGGTCCCGATCTGTGCGTCTTGGCTAATGGTAACAGGAGGCAAGGGACACAATGTTTACCCAGGTTCGGGCCCTCTCGATGGAGGTAAAACCCTACTTCCTGCTTGATTGATATTGATGATATGAGTAGTATAAGAGTTGATCTACCACAAGATCGTAGAGGCTAAACCCTAGAAGCTAGCCTATGATGATTATGATTGTGATCGTCCCTCTAAGGACTAACCACTCCGGTTTATATAGACACTGGAGAGGGCTAGGGTTTACATGGAGTCCGTTACAAAGAAGGAAATATAATATCCGGATCGCCAAGCCTGTCTTCCATGCAAAGGAGAGTCCCATCCGGACACGGAACAGAGTCTTGAGTCTTGTATCTTCACGCTCCAACAGTCCGGACAAAGTATATAGTCCGGCTGTCCAGATACCCCCTAATCCATGACTCCCTCACTTGGAGCATCATTTTATTTTGTTTTGATTTTCTTGCTGTTATTTAGAATAATGTTTTTCATCTTTATTTCAATAAAAGTGGCAAGGATAGCCTTTGCCATGCTTATTTTGCAAGTATATATGTTGCTGTTTTAAAACAGAAAGTTTATCGCTGTTGCAAAAATTCCCGAGAAAAGTCAGAAGTATTTATACTCTTGCATTATTTACAGGCTGCACCATGTTTGCATTGTTTGCATATGTTTGCTTGCTTAATGATTCTATTTGAGGATAGGAGTGTTAAATATGCAAAGGCATTTAGTATGCAATGTTGAATAATAATTTTGGTGATTTTCTACAGTAGTGAATGATAAGGTTTTGCATTTGTAACATTCCAAATTTTCAATTTGGAATGTTATACAATAGATCATTATTGCACATCATATTTATTGCATTTTTTGCCTCGATCCTAGAAATTCTAAGCAACTCAAGGACCCACGGAGAGAGTTGGGGATTTCATAAATTTCTTATTTGAGTTTTCTCAAATTTTGGAAATAGGATCATTTGATTTTATTTATTTTATCTTCAATTATTTCAATTATAAGTATGAGAGAGGGAATAAAATGACTTTCCCAAAATAAAGAAATATTGAGGATTTAATGAAAAAAATTAAATAAGATTTTATTTTGGATTTTATTGCTATTTTATTTCAATTTAGGAAAAATGCGTGTTTTTCAAAATTGCATTTAGGCCCCAAATAAATGTTCATCTGAACCGGCTTGATTTTAGAAGCCGGGGAAAATTTATTTCGGGATTTTTCGAGTCCGTTTAGTATTTCTTTCGTTTGATTTTCTGCGCGAAAATTATTTTAAAAAAAGATTCCGAACCGACCTTGGGCCGTAACTGGCCAGGACTCCGCCTAGCCGGGGGTCTTTATAAAGCGCGCCCGGGCCGACCCGCCCCCCAGCCCAAGCCGCCGCCGCCGGCCAGCCCACCCGCGCCCGTGCCGCCAAACCCTAACCCTAGCGCGTCGCCACCCGCGCCGTGCGCCGCCACCGCCCGCTGCTGCCGCCGCCGACCGCCGTCGCCGCCGACCGCCGCCACCTCGCCGGACCCCGTCGCCGTCGCCACCGACCACCGCCGCCCTCGCCGGAGTCGCCGCCACCGCCGACCCGCACCCCGAGGTTGACCCGAGCCGCCGCCGTTTTTTTAGAAAAAAACCATTTGGTTTTTCCGTCGATTTTTCGTTGGTTTTTCGTAGATCTGTTTTTTTTCTTAGATCGGTTTTTTTGGTTTAGGTTAATTAGCGAGCGTTCGTTCGTTCGTTCATTTTAACGAACGCGTTCGACGATTAGATCCAGATAACGAACGTTCGTTCGTTAATCTGTTCGTCATTTTCCTTTTTCTCGGATTTTTTCCGTGATTTTTTTGATCGCGATTTCTGATCCGATTTTCATTTTAGTATAACTTCTCGCTGTTTATCGGAATCAGGCGATTCAAGCACCTAGAGTTTCGTCTCGAAACCCTCTTTTCGAATAATCTACTCAAACAAGTTTTTGCTACTGTAAAATTTGACTTAGGTCCAGATTAGTAAATGAAGCTTGTTTCTTTCGCTGTTTGAGTTTCGTTGCTTCTTTTGATTTGATTCTTTTTGCAAACCAGAGTTCTTAAGTTGAACTTTCTGGTTAGATCTCTTATTTGAGTTTTACCTGTGCATTAGATGAGTACTTATTGTATGCTTGTTTGTTTGTTTACGATAGAGTACCCGGATTGCGCCGCTTGCTACTTCGAATCCCTAGGTTTCGCGGATCACCAGCAAGGCAAGTAACACTTTGATCATACGTCTTTACTACCCAGTTTTATTGCATTAGATCAACCCTCAAACAATTGCATGATTAGGAACTGATTAATATGTGGGTTTTGGGAAGTAGATGAGGTAGTACCTATTACCTATTTTATTATCAAACCCTTGGGAGTTACTCTACGTTTGCTTTCATGCCATGCTACGCTAGTAGACGTGTATTGGGTGAGTGTATCCATGACAGATGTGAGATTGTTAAATTAATGGTTTATTTAAGGTGGCAACTTTAATACACATCTGGGTGGATTGAGGTACCTGGGTATTCCAGGATTGCCTGTTGTTTTTCTTTATGGACCGCCACCCAGGCCCAAAGGGATCATGAGATTATTCATGCTAGAAACTTCCGTGTGCAGCCACAAGCTACTATGGGCTCTAGCATAGTTGACTAAGTTGTGCGAACTCTTACAGTGGTAGACTAGAAGATGTAGGGGATGTAGGTTGGTACTGTCTACCCGATCGTAAGGTGCTACCGCTTCTGAAAGACTATGTCTCGGTCATCCGTTTCTCAAACACCATGTGGTGCGAGAATCCCGATGGAGGAGATCGAGCCTTGTGGGGAAAAGTGTACAAACCTCTGCAGAGTGTATACACTAATCATGGTTAGCCGTGTCCCCGGTTATGGACATATTGAGTATCTAGTATTTGGATTAACATGTGAATCTCATCATGTTACTTTAATTAATATTGTTGGGTTTGTTTAATGAGGATGTTACTTAATTGGGATTGAGAAAGTTGTCAACCATTCTCAATGTTTAACAACCACCATGATCGTTAAATAAATTTATTCCTTTGCGGTAGGGAAAAATTGGCTTTATGCAAAAACTGTAACCATAGAGCTTTCCACCAGCCATATATGCATGTAGTATAGCATTATTCTTTCATTACTCTCTATGTGTTACTTTGCCAGCATATTCCATGTGCTGACCCATTTTCGGGCTGCAACGTTCATGTTGCAGACTTTTTAGACGACGAGTAAGATGCCTTAGGATCGTGGTTCTATACTAAGTGATGTCGTTGGAGTTGATGGACTCACTTTATCTTCCAAGCCTTCCGCTGTTATCATTATTAGATGGCCTTAAGCCATATTTATTGTAATAAGCTCTCTTTTGAGACTTTCGATGTAATAAGTGTGTGATTGCTACTCTGTTATAAATCCTTCGAGTACTGTGCGTGTCAGCATTACTGATCCAGGGATGACACTGATGCACAGAGATCAGACTGTTTGAGGTCTGGTCGCTACAAGATGGTATTAGAGCACACGTTGACTGTAGGACACGACCACTAAGCTAAAGCCCTAGATCACTACTCTCTCTTCTCATTTCTGACTCCTCATCTTTTCTACTCTCTTTTAGGATGGCGGATGCAAGGAACAAGTTCACGCAACCGGATGAAGATACACCCTTTGGACGACACCTGAAGGAAGTCACTAGATACCTGAACATCGGAGTACCAAGCTTCACCGGGACCTACAACGCCACTTTACCTGAAGAGGAGCACTGGATGATTCAAGTTCAAGTTCCAGGAAGGACGTTCATGCCAGTCACTGAGCCCATAGAGTTTTCCTTTGATGCACCAACCTGGAGTTTAGGAAAGAGCATGGCAGCCCACATCACCATGGGACACATTGGAGAAGTTTACCACAAGGAGGTTAAGGATACTAACTACCAGATTTGTGGGCGCCGAGATGAGCAATGGGAGATGATCAGCACCAGGAAGGACAGATCAATTGCAGCTTTCATCCAGGAGTTAAACCAGCACATTCGATGCCAGGAGAACCAGATGTGCGCAGGCATGATGGATCTGAAGAAGGCCATGACCAAGATCACGGAACTAGAGGAAGAACTCAAGTCTACACGTGATGCATATGAGGAGGAAATAGCAACGCTAGTAGAGAAGAATGATGATCTAAAGAAGAAGCTAAGAGTGTTTATGGGATTTCCCGCAACTGGAGAAGATGAAGATTGCACTTGTCTAGAGAACTACATCATCATCGACGACACCGACTCGGACCCGGACGATAGTGATGATGACTATGTTGACGAAGCTGGAGCAGATATCATGGAGTCTTCATCGGAGCAGTTTTTCTAGTAGACCACCATAACAGTAGTAGTATTTTCCCCATGTATCTAGTATAGTTTGAGCACTTTTGTAATGATACATAGACCGTTGTATGCCCTTGCTTGTTTGAATGAAGTGTTTTGTTTGAAATTTGTCTCATGTGCATATGGGTAGTGTTTTCCCTCTAGACCTCATTCTATTCTGTATTCTCATCTTTTCTAAAAACCGTCAGATGCCTCTGAGACGTGACAATGGATTTTCTTTCCCACCGGAGCTCACTCAGTTGATCCAGTAGCAGAATGCATTGATCCAGAATCAGAATCAGGGGAACAACAACAACAACAACCCACCACCACCACCTGTTGATCACTTAAACCGTTTTCTTTGGCTGAATCCGCCGGTGTTCTCCAGTAGCACCGAGCCGATTGTTGCAGATGATTGGCTTCGCAAGACAGCCAGGGAGTTGACCACTGCAGGATGCACAGATGCGGAGAAGGTGCGATTTGCCGCACATCAGCTTGAAGGACCCACATCATCATGGTGGGAGAGTTTCAGCAGGCTTTCCGTACGGCTCTTGTTTCAGCAGGAGCAATGGCCATGAAGAAGCGTGAGTTTTGCTACTTACGCCAGGGAGGACGTACAGTTGGCCAGTGTGTGGATGACTTTAGTAAGCTAGCACGTTATGCCCCAGATGACGTTGCTACGGATGCAGCTAAGCAAGAGAATTTTCTAGAAGGACTGAATGATGAGCTGAGTATGCAGTTGATGGTAGCAAGTTTCAATAACTACCAGGAGTAGGTAGATAGAGCTCTCATGATTGAAGGGAAGCAACAGCAGATCGAGAACCGCAAGAGGAAGTATGGACAAGGGAAGTACAATTCTGGAGATCAGTAGAAGCCACGTTTTACCCCGAAATCGGGAGGACAGTTCCAGCATACCCATGGAGGTGGTAGTTCACACAACCATAATGGTTCCATGAATGGTAACGAGAATGGAGGAAGTAATGGCCAGAACCGTACCAACCCCTAACCACCAGCCAAGAGAGATCTGAGTCAAGTCACTTGCTTTAAGTGCCAAAAGACCGGACATTATGCCAATGAATGTCCTGAAGGCCAGAATGGAAATGGCAATAGAAGCTTTGGGAAGAAGCCAAACCCTTTCAATAGAGGACAGGTGAACCACATTAGCGTGGAGGAGGTTGAAGCCCAGCCCGATGCAGTAATAGGTAAGTTTTTGGTTAAGTCATTTACTGCACTCGTTCTTTTTGATACCGGTGCATCGCATTCATACATATCAAGGGGATTTGTGGATAAGTACAAACTACCAACCCAAGCCCTTAGGTCACCCATGTTAGTAACCTCGCCTGGAGCAGAATATATGGCTAGACTATGGTGTGATCGGTTACCATTAAGGATTGGTAACTACGTGTTTCCCTCGGACCTAATAATATTGGAATCACAAGGATTGGACGTGATATTAGGCATGGATTGGTTATCGAAGTATGGAGGGAACATTGAATGCGCCAGTAAGACAATTTTGCTTACAACGCCAGAAGGAAAGAGTATCAAGTATGTATCAAGACATGAGCCGAAGAGGATGCACGTAAATTCCTTACCAGGAGTTGTGCAGGAGGAAGTACCAGTGGTGAAGGATTTTCCGGATGTATTTCCAGAAGAGTTGCTAGGCATGCCACCGGATAGAGACATCGAATTTTTGATTGAGCTTTTGCCAGGCATAGGGCCGATATCCAAGAGACCACACAGGATGCCTGCAAAAGATTTGGAGGAGATTAAGAGTCAGATTAAGGAGTTACTTGATAAAGGCTACATTTGCCCAAGTTCTTCGCCTTGGGGATCGCCAGTACTTCTAGTGGAGAAGAAGGACGGGTCATTAAGGATGGTTGTTGACTATCGCAAGTTTGAATTTTGGTTGAAGGAAGTTGGATTCCTCGGACATGTTATATCCGGAGAAGGTCTAGCAGTAGACCCACCAAGGTTGTCACTGTGACAAATTGGGAGTCACCAACGATAGTTGGAGAGATCCGGAGTTCTCTTGGACTAGCAGGATACTACTGGAGGTTCATTGAGAATTTCTCAAAGATTGCGAAGCCCATGACGGAGTTGTTGAAGAAGGATACCAAGTTCAATTGGACTGAGGAATGTGAGGCCAGTTTCCAAGAGTTGAAGGAACGTTTGGTTATCTCGCCAGTGTTGATTCTGCCAGATCAGAGCAAGGATTACGAGGTGTATTGCGACCCTTCACATCGAGGACTTGGAGCAGTGCTTATGCAGGAGGGGAGAGTTGTTTCGTATGCTTCACGACAGCTTACACCTCATGAGTTGAATTATGCCACGCACGATTTGGAGTTAGCAACCGTAGTGCATGCGTTGAAGACTTGGAGACATTTTCTCATCGGAAACCATTGTGAGGTGTACACGGATCACAAGAGTTTGAAGTACATTTTCACGTAGAAGGAGTTGAATCTCAGGCAAAGGAGATGGTTGGAGCTCATCAAAGATTATGATATGAGGTTGCAGTATCACCCCAGAAAGGCTAATGTAGTAGCCAACGCGTTGAGCCGTAAGAGCCATGTCAATACACTCATGACCGGAGGGTTGCCAAAGGAGTTAGCCGAGGACCTTTGCGTACTATGTTTGGAGATAGTTCCGAGAGGCTATGTAGCAGCATTGGAAATTCAGTCGACTTTGATGGATAAGATCAGAGAAGCTCAGAAGGCCGACAAGGAAATTGCTGAGATAAAGGAGAAGATGAGCAAAGGTAAAGCTAAGGGATTTCGTGAGGATAAGCATGATACCTTATGGTTTGAAGATCGTGTTTATGTGCCTAATGACACGGAGATCAGGAAGTTGATTTTGCAAGAGGCCCATGATTCGTCGTATTCGATTCACCCAGGAAATACCAAGATGTATTTGGATTTGAAGGACACTTTCTGGTGGACCGGAATGAAGAAGGATATTGCGGAGTATGTAGCAGTTTGTGATGTATGTCAGAGAGTAAAGGCAGAGCATCAGAAGCCAGCAGGATTGTTACTACCATTGTTGATTCCTGAATGGAAGTGGGATAAACTAGGCATGGATTTTATCATGGGATTGCCCAGGACTTGGTCAGGCTACGACTCGATTTGGGTTATAGTCGATCGTTTGATGAAGGTAGCACATTTCATCCTAGTGAAGACCACTTACACTAGTGCTAAGTTGGCCAAGATATACATGACCAGGATCGTATGTCTGCATGGAGTTCCGAGGAGCATTGTATCAGATAGAGGAACCCAGTTTACCTCAAAGTTCTGGAATCAGTTGCACGAAACTTTGGGTACTAGGCTAGAGTTCAGTACAGCCTTTCATCCGCAGACAGATGGACAGACCGAGAGAGTCAATCAGATTTTGGAGGATCTGCTGAGAGCTTGTGTGCTAGATTACAGATCTAGTTGGGACGACAATTTGCCATATGCAGAGTTCTCTTACAACAACAGTTACCAATCCAGCTTGAAGATGGCCCCTTTCGAAGCCCTATACGGAAGTAGGTGCAGGACCCTGTTGTCGTGGGATGAAGTTGGAGACCGCCAGTTGTTTGGACCGGATTTGATTAAGGAGTCTGAACGGAAAATGAAGTTGATTCGCGATAGGATCAAGGTAGCCCAGTCTAGGCAGAAAAGCTATGCAGATTCAAAACGTAAGGAGACAGGTTACTAAGTCATAGATAGAGTCTATCTTTGTGTATCACCGATTCGAGGAGTTAAGCGATTTGGAGTTAAGGGAAAGTTAGCGCCACGCTTTGTGGGACCGTACAAAGTATTGGAGCGTATGGGATAGGTTGCCTACAAGTTGGAATTGCCCGAAGGATTGTCAGGAGTTCACGATGTGTTCCACGTTTCCCAGTTGAAGAAGTGCCACGCAGAGATGGCTGACATACCGCTGAGAGATACAGTGCCGCTAGAGGCGATTCAGTTTGACAGCGATTTGACCTATGAGGAGAAACCAGTTAAGATTCTTGAGTATGCCAGCCGAGTCACCCGCGGCAAGGTTATCAAGTTTTGCAAAGTTCAGTGGAGCCACCACATCGAGGATGAAGCCACCTGGGAGCGAGAGGAAGATCTGCTGAAGGACCACCTCACCTATTTTCGAGCCAACCCGAATCTCAAGGGCGAGATTCATCTTAAGAGGGGTAGGTTTGTAACATCCCAAATTTTCAATTTGGAATGTTATACAACAGATCATTATTGCACATCATATTTATTGCATTTTTTTGCCTCAATCCTAGAAATTCTATGCAACTCAAGGACCCACAGAGATAGTTGGGGATTTCATAAATTTCTTATTTGAATTTTCTCAAATTTTGGAAATAGGATCATTGATTTTATTTATTTTATCTTCAATTATTTCAATTATAAAAGTATGAGAGAGGGAGTAAAATGACTTTCCCAAAATAAAGAAATATTGAGGATTTAATGAAAAAAAATCAAATAAGATTGTATTGCTATTTTATTTGAATTTAGGAAAAATGCGTGTTTTTCAAAATTGCATTTAGGCCCCAAATAAATATTCATCTAAACCGGCTTGATTTTAGAAGCAGGGGAAAATTTATTTCGGGATTTTTGGAGTCCATTTAGTATTTCTTTAGTTTGATTTTCTGC
>NC_041389.1:157435295-157478297 GCF_002162155.2 Triticum dicoccoides
GCCGCCGCCCGTCGTCGCCGCCAACCGCCGCCACCTCCCTGGACCCTGCTGCCGTCGCCGCCGACCACCGCCGCCCTCGCCGGAGCCACCGCCACTGCCAACCTGCACCCCGAGGTTGACCCGAGCAACCGCCGTTTTTTTAGAAAAAAACCGTTCGGTTTTCCGCGGTTTTTCGTCGGTTTTTTAGATCGGTTTTTTTTCGGTTTAGGTTAATTAGCGAGCGTTCGCTCGTTCGTCCATTTTAACGAACGCGTTCATCGTTTAGATCCAGATAACGAACGTTCGTTCGTTAATCTGTTCGTCGTTTTTCTTTTTCTCGGATTTATTCCTTGATTTTTCTGATCGGGATTTCTGATCCGATTTTCGTTTTAGTATAACTTTTCGCTCGTTTTTCGGAATCAGGCGATTCAAGCGCCTAGGGTTTCGGAATCTACTCAAACAAGGTTTTGCTACTGTAAAATTTGACTTAGGTCCAGATTAGTAAACGAAGCTTGTTTCTTTCGCTGTTTGAGTTTCGTTGCTTCGTTTGATTTGATTCTTTTTTCAAACCGGAGTTTGTAAGTTGAACTTTCTGGTTAGATCTCTTATTTGAGTTTTACCTATGCATTAGATGAGTCCTTATTGTATGCTTGTTTGTTTGTTTACGATAGAGTACCCGGATTGCGCCGCTTGCTACTTCGAATCCCTAGGTTTCGCGGATCATCAGCAAGGCAAGTAACACTTTGATCATACCTCTTTACTACCCATTTTTATTGCATTAGATCAACCCTCAAACAATTGCATGATTAGGAACTGATTAATATGTGGGTTTTGGGAAGTAGATGAGGTAGTACCTATTACCTATTTTATTATCAAACCCTTGGGAGTTACTCTACGTTTGCTTTTATGCCATGCTATGCTAGTAGATGTGGATTGGGTGAGTATATCCATGACAGATGTGAGATTGTTAAATTAATGGTTTATTTAAGGTGGCAACTTTAATACACATCTGGGTGGATTGAGGTACCTGGGTATTCCAGGATTGCATGTTGTTTTTCTTTATGGACCGCCACCCAGGCCCAAAGGGATCTTGAGATTATTCATGCTAGAAACTTCCGTGTGCAGCCACAAGCTACTATGGGCTCTAGCATAGTTGACTAAGTTGTGTGAACTCTTACAGTGGTAGACTAGCAGATATAGGGGATGTAGGTTGCTACTGTCTACCCGATCGTAAGGTGCTAGCGCTTCTGAAAGACTATGTCTCGATCATCCATTTCTCAAACACCATGTAGTGAGAGAATCCCAGCGGAGGACATCGAGTCTTGTGGGGAAAAGTGCGCAAACCTCTGCAAAGTGTATAAACTAATCATGGTTAGTCGTGTCCCCGGTTATTGACATCTTGAGTATCTAGTATTTGGATTATCATGTGAATCTCATCATGTTACTTTAATTAATACTGTTGGGTTTGTTTAATGAGGATGTTACTTAATTGGGATTGAGAGTGCTGTCAACCATTCTCAATGTTTAACAACCACCATGATAGTTTAAATTTATTCCTTTGCAGTAGGGAAAAGTTGGCTTTATGCAAAAACTGTAACCATAGAGCTTTCCACCAGCCATATATGCATGTAGTATAGCATTATTCTTTCATTACTCTCTATGTGTTACTTTGCCAGCATATTCCATGTGCTGACCCATTTTCGGGCTGCAACGTTCATGTTGCAGACTTTTCAGACGATGAGTAAGATGCCTTAGGATCGTGGTTCTATACTCAGTGATGCCGTTGGAGTTGATGGACTCACTTTATCTTACAAGCCTTCCGCTGTTATCATTATTAGATGGTCTTAAGCCATATTTATTATAATAAGCTCTCTTTTGAGACATTCGATGTAATAAGTGTGTGATTGCTACTCTGTTATAAATCCTTCGAGTACTATGCGTGTCAGCATTACTGATCCAGGGATGACACTGATGCACAGAGATCAGACTGTTTGAGGTCTGGTCGCTACAACATTGATTTATACTAACTTATCTCATGAGTTCTTGTTGAGTTTTGTGTGGATGAAGTTTTTGAGATTTAGGAAAACCGTGATATGAGAGGAATTAAGGAGACACAAAAGCTCAAGCTTGGGGATGCCCAAGGCACCCCAAGATAATATTTCAAGAAATCTCAAGCATCTAAGCTTGGGGATGCCCCGGTAGGCATCCCACCTTTCTTCTTCAACAATTATCGATTAGTATCAGTTGAGCCTAAGTTTTGTGCTTCTTCACATGATGTGTGCTATTCTTGGAATGCCATTTTATTTTTTTGCTTGCTATTTTAATAAAATACTTAGATCTGAAAGTTTTAAAATAAGAGAGAGTCCTCATATAGCTACCTACATAACTACTTGCTTGATCTTCACTTGTATCTTTTTGCAGTAGCTTGTCATTTACTCTTGTGCGTCACTTATATCCTATGTGTAAATTGTTGAATAAACTGAGTATAATGAAGCTGAAATTATATATTCATATTGTGCCCAGTGGAAGCTTCACATTGGGTTTAGAATGTGAAATCTTTTGAACCTTGACAATCACAATATTGGTCACACAAGCAATTCATGAATGATTAGTGGAAGGAAGAGAACTTTCACATGCAAATACACTATCTTGGAAATCTTTTATGATTCTAGCCCTCATCAAAATATTATATGCCAAATTTTTTGAGTAGGACAAGGAAGACAACGTAATGATTTATGTTTGTTCATATTCACACAGAAGTTATATTGTCATAGATCCTTCAACATGTGGTGCCTGCCCCCCATCTTTGCTAGCCAAAAATTCCGCACCAAGTAGAGATACTACTTGTGCATCCAAAAAACCCTTAAACCCAAATCTTATTTTTAAGAGTCCACCATACCTACCTGATGTATACTATGCAACTTTATTCTTGTAGACACGTGTTGGGCCTCCAAGCACAGAGTTTTGTAGGGCAGTAGCAATTTTCCCTCAAGTGGATGACCTAAGGTTTATCAATTAGTGGGAGGCGTAGGATGAAGATAGTCTCTCTCAAACGACCCTGCAACCAAATACAAGAAATCTCTTGTGTCTCCAACACACCCAATACAATGGCAAATTGTATAGGTGCACTCCTTTGGCGAACAGATGGTGGTAAAAGTGTAATATGGATGGTAGAAATATATTTTTATAATCTGAATAAATAAAAAACAGCAAGGTAGAAAATAGTAAACGGGCACAAAAACGGTATTGCAATGCTTGAAAATGAGGCCTACGGTCCGTACTTTCGCTAGTGCAATCTCTCAGTAGTGCTAATATAATTGTATCATATAACCATCCTTCAAAGTGCGATGAAGAATAACTCCAAAGTTCCTATCTAGCGGAGAACATAAGAATAAATTGTTTGTAGGGTATAAAACCACCTCAAAGTTATTCTTTCTGTTCGATCTATTCAAGAGTTTGTACTAAAATAACACAAAACTATTCTTTCCAGTCAATCTATCCTAGAGTTCATACTAAAATAACACTAAAGCAAATTCATATTCATAATACACAATCCAACACGAAGAACTTCAAAGAGTGCCTGATACGTCTCCAAAGTATCTATAATTTTTTTATTGTTCCATGCTATTATATAATCTGTTTTTTGGATGTTTAATGGGATTTAATATGATCTTTTATATTATTCTTGGGAGTAACCTATTAACCGAGGCCCAGTGCCAGTTTCTGTTTTTTGCCTATTTTAGAGTTTTGCAGCAAAGGAATACCAAATGGAATCCAAACGGAATGAAACCTTTGCAATGATATTTCTTGGACCAAAAGCAAACCAGAAGACTTGGAGGTGAAGTCAGAGACGCAATGAGGCATCCACGAGGCAGGAGGGTGCACCCAAGGGGTAGGCGCGCCCCCACCCTCGTGGGCCCCTCGTAGCTCCACCGTCCTAGTTCTTTCGCCTATATATACTCTTATACCCTAAAAACATCAGGGGGAGCCACGAAACCACTTTTCCACCGCCGCAACCTTCTGTACCCATGAGGTCCCATCTTGGGGCTTCTACATCAACACAATTGCCTCTCCGATGAAGCGTGAGTAGTTTACCACAGACCTTCGGGTCCATAGTTACTAGCTAGATGGCTTCTTCTCTCTCTTTGATTCTCAATACAAAGTTTTCCTTGATGTTCTTGGAGATCTATTTGATGTAATATTTTTGCGATGTGTTTGCCGAGATCCGATGAATTGTGCATTTATGATCAAGATTATCTATGAATATTATTTGGTTCTTCTCTGAATTCTTATATGCATGATTTGATATCTTTGCAAGTCTCTTCGAATTATCGGTTTAGTTTCGCCTACTAGATTGATCTTTCTTGCCATGGGAGAAGTGTTTAGCTTTGGGTTCAATCTTGCGGTCTCGTTTCCTAGTGACAGTAGGGGTAGCAAGGCACGTATTGTATTGTTGCCATCGAGGATAAAAAGATAGGGTTTATATCATATTTCTTGAGTTTATCCCGCTACATCATGTCATCTTGCTTAATGCGTTACTCCGTTCTTATGAACTTAATACTCTAGATGCATGCTGGATAGCAATCAATGTGTGGAGTAATAGTAGTAGATGCAAGCAGGAGTCGGTCCACTTGACACGGATGTGATGCCTATGTTCATGATCATTGCCTTAGATGTCATCATAATTATGCGCTTTTCTATCAATTGCTCAACAGTAATTTTTTCACCCACTGCAATACATGCTATCTCGAGAGAAGCCACTAGTGAAACCTATGGCCCCCGGGTCTCTTTTCCATTATATTGCATCTCTTTTCCATATTATTGAATCTCGTTTACTATTTTTCTATCTTTACTTTCCGATGTATGCAACAAAAATACCAAAAATATTTAGTTTACTATCTCTATTAGATCTCAATTTTGCGAGTGAACATGGAGGGATTGACAACCCCCTTATCGCGTTGGTTGCAAGTTCTTGATTGTTTGTGCGGGTATTCGGTGACTTGTGCGTCGGCTCCTACTGGATTGGTACCTTGGTTCTCAAAACTGAGGGAAATACTTACGCTACTTTGCTGCATCACCCTTTCCTTTTGAAGGGAAAACCAATGCAAGCTCAAGAGGTAGCAAGAGGGATTTCTGGCACCGTTGCCGGGGAGATCTACGTCAAGTCAAGCCATACCAAGTACCCATCATAAACTCTTCTTCGTTAAATTAAATTATTGGCCATTCGCCTCTCATTTTCCTCTCCCCCACTTCTAAAATGATTTTCGAAAACCTTCGCCCTTTTCTTCGCCCTTCTTCCATTCGATGTTTTGTTCGCTTGTGTTACCATGTGCCTTCTTTTTGCTTGCATCTTCACTTACTAAAAGTTTATAGATCCTCATCCACTTGCTAATCTTTTTAAGAGATCCAATTATGATGAACCTATTGCTAGTGAGTTGAGTGCACTAGATTATCTTTATGAGGTTTTGATTGAAATCCGTGAATCTGAAAATTGTGATGAAGTACTTTATGAAGTGACTCATGATAGATCTTTGAATGAAAAGTATGATTGCAATGATCTTAGTATAAATTCTATTAATGGTAGTTGTGCTAATAATATGGAAAACCCTAAGCTTGGGGATGCTAGTTTTGCCATGTCCACTACTTGTTGCAATGATCATGATTGGGGTGATTCTTCTTATGATCTTGAAATTTTGTTTAAGCTCCATGATGAATATGAGATTGATAATAATGTTTGCAATACTATTGATAGTGGGTTTGGAAGAGTGTCAGCTTTATATTCCACATATTTTGAGAATGTTCAATCTTATGAAATTTTTGATAGAAGTGGGTTTGGGGAGGTCATGACTTTAGTTAATGTTAATCCCACTATTTTGGAAGAGTGTCAACTTCAAATGCATTTGGATCGTGTTGAAAATATTTTATGTGATAGCTATTTTGTTGAATTTTCTTATGATCCCACATGTAATTATTATGACGAAGGAAAATATGGTTGTAGAAATTTTCATGTTACTAAATTACCTCTCGTTATGTTGAGATTGCTATTGTTTCTTTCTGCTTCCTTGCATATGCTAGTTTTTGCTTGCTATGATAATTTGTTTGCCTATAAGTTGCCTATGCATAGGAAGTATGTTAGATTTAGATGTGTTTGTCACGTGTTTCATGATGGTCTCTTTGCGCTTCAATTCTTGTCTTTCATGTAAGCATCATCGAAATCTCTATGCCTAGCTAGGGGCGTTAAACGATAGCGCTTGTTGGGAGGCAACCCAATTTTATTTCTCTTATTTGATTTTTGCTCCTGTTTAGTAATGAATAATTCATCTAACTTATGGTTAGATGTGCTTTTATGTTTCAATTATTGCTTGTGCCAAGTAGAACCTTTGGGAAGACTTGGGTGAAGTCTTTGCGATCTTGCTATAAAAAATAGAAACTTTTGCGCTCACGAGAGTAGCTGTCATTTTTTACAAAGGAGTGATTTTGGGTTGATTATTTTTGAATATGATTAATAGAAAAATTAGTCACACCCACCAATTTATTTCAGAATTTTTGGAGTTACAGAAGTATGCGAAAGTTACAGATTGCTACAGGCTGTTCTGTTTTGATAGATTCTGTTTTTCGTGTGTTGTTTGCTTATTTTGATGAATCTATGAGTAGTATCGGGGGTTATGAACCATAGAGAAGTTGTAATACAGTAGGTTTAACACCAATATAAATAAATAATGAGTTCATTACAGTACCTTATAGTGGTTCTTTATTTTCTTATACTAACGGAGCTCATGAGATTTTCTGTTGAAGTTTTGTGTTGTGAAGTTTTCAAGTTTTGGGTAAAGATTTGATGGATTTTGGAATAAGGAGTGACAAGAGACTAAGCTTGGGGATGAACTAGGCACCCCAAAGTAAAATTCAAGGACAACCAAAAGCCTAAGCTTGGGGATGCCCCGGAAGGCATCCCTTCTTTTGTCTTCGTCTATCGGCAACTTTACTTGAGGCTATATTTTTATTCACCACATGATATGTGTTTTGCTTGGAGCGTCTTGTATGATTTGGGTATTTGATTTTTAGTTTACCACAATCATCCTTGCTGTACACACCTTTTGTGAGAGACACGCATGAATTGGAATTTATTAGAATAATCTATGTTCTTCACTTATATCTTTTGAGCTAGACAATATTGCTCTAGTGCTTCGCTTATATCTTTTTTTACAGCACGGTGGTGGTTTTATTTTATAGAAATTATTGATCTCTCATGCTTCACTTATATTATTTTGAGAGTATTTTATAACATCATGGTAATTTGCTTTGGTTATAAAATTAGTCCTAATATGATGGGCATCCAAGATGGGTATAATAAAAACTTTCATATAAAGTGCATTGAAAACTATGAGAAGTTTGATTATTTATGATTATTTTGTGATATGAATATGGTGATATTAGAGTCATTCTTGTAGAGTAGTTGTGAATTTGAGAGATACTTGTGTTAAATTTTGTGATTCCTGTAGCATGAACGTATGGTGAACTGTTATGTGATGAAGTTGGAGCATGATTTATTTATTGATTGTCTTCCTTATGAGTGGCAGTCGGGGACGGGCGATGGTCTTTTCCTATCAATCTATCCCCCTAGGAGCATGCGTGTAGTACTTCATTTCGATAACTAATAGATTTTTGTAATAAGTATGTTAGTTCTTTACGACTAATGCTGATTCCATGGATTATACGCACTCTCCCCCTTCCACCATTGCTAGCCTCTCTAGTACCATGCACCTTTCGCTGGTACCATACACCCACCATATACCTTCCACAAAACAGCCACCATACCTACCTATTATGCCATTTCCATAGCCATTCCGAGATATATTGCCATGCAAGTTTCCGCCGTTTCGTTTATTGTGACACGCTCCATCATTGTCATATTGCCTTGCATGATCATGTAGATGACATTGTATTTGTGGCAAAGCCACCATTCATAATTTTTTTCATACATGTCACTCCTAATTCATTGCACATCCCGGTACACCGCCAGAGGCATTCACATAGAGTCATATTTTTTTCTAAGTATTTAGTTGTAATTCTTGAGTTGTAAGTAAATAAACGTGTCATGATCTTCATTATTAGAGCATTGTCCCAGTGAGGAAAGTATTATGGAGACTATGATTCCCCCACAAGTCGGGATGAGACTCAGAACGAAAAAGAAAAGAAAAAAAGGGGCCATAAAAAAGAGAGAAAAGGCCCAAATAAAAAAATATGAGAGAAAAAGAGAGAAGGGGCAATGCTACTATCCTTTTTCCACACTTGTGCTTCAAGGTAGCACCATGATCTTCATGATAGAGAGTCTCCTATGTTGTCATTTTCAGATACTAGTGGGAATTTTTCATTATAGAACTTGGCTTGTATATTCCAATGATGGGCTTCCTCAAAAGTGCCCTAGGCCTTCGTGAGCAAGCAAGTTGGATGCACACCCACTTAGGGTCTTTTGTTCAGCTTTCATACACTTATAGCTCTAGTGCATCCGTTGCATGGCAATCCCTACTCACTCACATTGATATCTATTGATGGGCATCTCGATAGCCCGTTGTTATGCCTAGTTGATGAGAGACTATCTTCTCCTTTTTGTCTTCTCCGCAGCCACCATTCTATTCCACCTATAGTGCTATGTCCATGTCTCACGCTCATGTATTGCGTGAAGATTGAAAAAGTTTGAGAACATCATAAGTATGAAACAATTGCTTGGCTTTTCATCGGGGTTGTGCATGATTAAATACTTTGTGTGATGAACATAGAGCATAACCAGACTATATGAATTTGTAGGGATAGCTTTCTTTGCCATGTTATTTTGAGAAGACATGATTGCTTTGTAGTATGCTTGAAGTATTATTGTTTTTATGTCAATATTAAAATTTTGTCCTGAATCTTTCGGATCTGAACATTCATGCCACAATAAAGAAAATTACATTGATAAATATGTTAGGTAGCATTCCACATCAAAAATTCTGTTTGTATCATTTACCTACTCGAGGACAAGCAGGAATTAAGCTTGGGAATGCTTGATACGTCTCCAACGTATCTATAATATTTTATTGTTCCATGCTATTAATTATCTCTTATGGATGTTTAATGGGCTTTAATATGCTCTTTTATATCATTTTTGGGACTAACCTATTAACCGGAGGCCCAGGGCCAGTTTCTATTTTGTGTGTGCCTATTTTAAAGTTTTACAGAAAAGGAATACCAAACGGAGTCCAAACGGAATGAAACCTTAGTGAGGATCTTTTTGGACCAAAAGCAATCCAGAGACTTGGAGTTGAAGTCTGGGACTCTACAAGGAAGCCACGAGGCAGGAGGGCGCACCCAGGGGGTAGGCGCGCCTCCACCCTCGTGAGCCCCTCGTAGCACCACCGACGTACTTCTTTCACCTATATATGCTCTTATACCCTAGAAACATCAGGGGGAGCCAAGAAACCACTTTTCCACGGCCGCAACCTTCTGTACCCGTGAAATCCCATCTTGGGGCCTTTTCCGGTGATATGCCGGAGGGGGAATCGATCACGGAGGGCTTCTACATCAACACCATTGCCTCTCCGATGAATCGTGAGTAGTTTACCACGGACCTTCGGGTTCATAGTTATTAGCTAGATGGCTTCTTCTCTCTCTTTTATTCTCAATACAAAGTTCTCCTCTATGTTCTCGGAGATCTATTCGATGTAATATTCTTTTGCGGTGTGTTTGCTGAGATCCGATGAATTGTGGATTTATGAACAAGACTATCTATGAATACTATTTGGTTCTTCTCTGAATTCTTATATGCATGATTTGATATCTTTGCAAGTCTCTTCGAATTATCGGTTTAGTTTGGCCTACTAGATTGATCTTTCTTGCAATGGGAGAAGTGGTTAGCTTTGCGCTCAATCTTGCGGTGTCCTTTCCCAGTGAAAGTAGGGGCAGCAAGGCACATATTGTATTGTTGCCATCGAGGATAAAAATATGGGGTTTATATCATATGGCTTGAGTTTATCCCCCTACATCATGTCATCTTTCTTAATGCGTTACTCCATTCTTATGAACTTAATACTCTAGATGCATGCGGGATAGCGGTTGATGTGTGGAGTAATAGTAGTAGATGCAGGCAAGACTCGGTCTACTTGACACGGACGTGATGCCTATGTTCATGATCATTGCCTTAGATGTCATCATAATTATGCGCCTTTCTATCAATTGCTCAGTAGTAATTTGTTCACCCAGCATAATTGTAGCGACCAGACCTCAAACAGTCTAGCCTAGGTGCATCAGTGTCATCCCTGGATCGGTAATGCTGACACGCACAGTACTTGAGGATTTATAACAGAGTTTCAATCACACACTTATTACATCGAATGTCTCAAAAGAGAACTTATTACAATAATATGGCTTAAGGCCATCTAAAAACGATAAAAGCGGAAGGCTTGGAAGATAAAGTGAGTCCATCAACTCCAACGGCATAGCTGAGTGAAAGACAATGACCTATGGCACCTTCCTCGTTGTCTGAAAAGTCTGCAACATGAAATGTTACATCTCGAAACGGGTGAGCACATTGAATATGCTGGCAATGTAACACATAGAGTACTGAATAGAAATAAATGCTATCACTACATGCATATTTGGCTGGTGGAAAGCTCTATGGTTACAGTTTTGCATAAAGCCTATTTTCCCCTACAACAAAGGAACAAATTTTATTTAACTATCATGGTGGTTGTTAAACATTGAGAAGGTTCCTCCAAATCAATCCCAATTAAACATCATCATTAACCCAATCAAATTAATTTAGAGTTATGAGATCAACATGATAATCCAAGAACCAGATACTCAAGATGTCCATAACCGGGGACACTGTAGCGACCAGACCTCAAACAGTCTGATCTCTGTGCATTAGTGTCATCCCTGGATCGGTAATGCTGACACGCACAATATTTGAAGGATTTATAACAAAGTAGCAATCACACACTTATTACATCGAATGTCTCAAAGAGAACTTATTACAATAAATATGGCTTAAGGCCATCTAAATACTATAACAGCAGAAGACTTGGAAGATAAAGCGAGTCCATTAACTCCAACGGAATCACTGAGTGAAAGATCACAACCTAAGTCACCTTACTCGTCATCTGAAAAGTCTGGAACATGAACGTTTGTCGGGGAAACTGATCCACGAACACCTATGGGGACCGGCGGACCGAGCCCCTTTCGGTTCGGAGGGGGGCGGAGGTCGCACGAAGAGCGGATCGAGGCAATGCACACGAGCAGTTTACCCAGCTTCGGAGCTCTCCGGAGAGATAACACTCCTACTGCTGCTTGTTTGATTGTATTCAGTTCTTGCTCAGGAGCGATGAGCGCTACCAGACCGAGCGTGAGAGTGTTCTTGATGTTTCGAATGAACCGAACCCCTTCTACGTCGCGCATGGGCCTCGTTTTATATGCTCAAGGGGTCACCCATAGGTGGCAACGTAGACAGAAAGGGTAAAAATGGAAAAAGAGTGTGGTAGGTACAACTACCTCTACTGTAGCCACAATGTATCATACCTAACCCTGACGGCAGGGGACAAGGGCATTAAATGCCCGTCTATGTCGTCTAAACAGTGCGAGAAGAGACCGTCCGGGGATCCACCGATCGCCACGATGGCCTTTTTGTCAGCGCTGCTCGCCACCGCGCACCGCTGGCTGCACAGCCCCTCGCCACGCGTGGTTGGAAGGGTCCCAGGACGACATGTTGGTGGATGTGCTGAAGCCTGGGCGCGGAGCGACCGCTAGCTGCGGCAAGTGCCTTGCCGCGGTCGTCGTCTTGTCGGGCCCGGGAGCTTGTCGCTCACCGTGCCTTGCCGGGATGCGTGGCGCGTTGCAGCAAGCTGTCAGGACCCCGACTCAATGCCACATCGATCTAGCATGTAACACCTCATATCACTTTGCGGCCTCACGCACGGTATTCCCACGGGTGTCGCCTTACCTTTGCCCGGGACCGTTTGCGCCTTTTGGCACACGTATATGACAGTGTCGCTAGCATCCATATGATAAGGAGACCGGGCTGACATGGCTAGTCGTAAACCCAAAGTGGCACAGACTTACAGGGACAGGCATCCATGACCCAGCATCGAACGTGTCGGTCATCAGCGAGTGAATCCAGGCTGTAGCATTGGGCTAGCAGGACTCCGGTGAACCGGGCTGTAGCGGGCTAACAGGACTCCGGTATTCATCGCGTGACATTTCCCCGAAGGGACAGACACAGGAACGAAGAAGGACACATGCCGGCCAGCCTAAGTGTTCCGGAGCAGTAGCAAGCTACCATGGCTCAGTGAAACACTAGGAGACATTTCCCCATAAGAGAGGCTACTAAAGATAAACAACTAGATGGTCAGATCCCACACATACCAAGCATTTCAATAACATACACACAATATGCTCGATACGTGCAAATACAACATGGCATCACAACATGACTCTACGACTCAAGTAATTTATTCAATAGGCTCCGAGGAGCGAGATATTACAAACATGGGTCTCATGACCCAACAATCAGAGCATACAAATCAAAGCACAAGCGGAAGCTATCATGTCTGGGTACAGACATCTATAACTGAAAAAGGCTGAGAAGCCTGACTATCTACCAGATCCTGCCGGGGCACAAGATCGTAGCTGAGGTAACAAGCTAAACGTCGAAGTCCACGCGAAACTACTAGTGAGACCGAAGTCTCTCTGCAAAAACATAAAATAGGCAAACGTGAGTACAAATGTACCCAGCAAGACTTACATCAGAACTAACTACATATGCATCATTATCAACAAAGGGGATGGTGGGGTTTAACTGCAGCAAGCCAGCTTTGACTCGGTGGCTATCCTGAACTACGATTGCAATGTAACTCTTTTGAGGTGGCGCACACGAGTCCACATATTCCCCATATCAATACACCACTATGGATCCGCTCCCGTCTCCCTACGAGAGCGCCATCCATAGCACTCACGCTTATCTTGCGTATTTTAGAGTATCCACTTTCACTTGTCTATGAACTGATATAAGAAACCCAGAAGTCCTTTACCATGGACACGGCTATTCGAATAGATGATGTTAACCCTGCAGGGGTGTACTTCTTCATACATGTTTCCACCACTTAGCGTCTGCACACGACATGTGCTCGACAGACTTCAAGCAAAAGCCGACGTGGGTGTAGACCACGACCTACCTAAACACTCAAGTCTCTAGTCCAGGTTTATCGCCTATTCGGGTTCCATCCATGAGGAGATCCGGCCGGAGTTTCGCTCACAGCCCCAAACAATGTGAACAGGGTTCCGTGACACCAAACGGGCGCCCGGTATACCCGTCCACGTGCCTACCGCATCACAGCCCACCCCTACGGTCAGCGCTGTCCACGGCCTCCAGCATACTACAAACACCAGAAACTACTTGCAACTCCTGGACAGAGGACAAGGGTGAATAAGAAGTCGAGCGGGGTCATATTTCAGGGCCCAATGTATGGTAGTAGCTGAATCATGGATCACAAACACAGAACTCAGTTCCTGAGGACGGCTTCAATGAGACAACCCACCATGTACTCCTACATGGCCTCTCACCGACACCTTTTATCAAATCGTGTTCACACACTTAGCTCACACACAGTAGGACATGTTCACACACCTCTGATTCATCCCGGATGAATCAGACCTGACACAACTCTAAGCAGTAGCAAGCATGACAATAAGCATGAATGAGTAGGCACAACAGGGCTCAACAACTCCTACTCATGCTAGTGGGTTTCATCTATTTACTGTGGTAATGACAGGTCATGCAGAGGATAAAGGGGTTCAGCTACCGCAGCAAGTAACAGATGAATCGGTGTTGTCCTAATGCATTAAAAGAGAGCAGGGGCGAGAGAGTAGGATTGTATCCGAATGAACAAGGGGTTTTTGCTTGCCTGGCACTTCTGAAGATAACATTGAGTCTTCATCAGTGTCAACGATCACAACGTCGGAACATCGTCCACCGGGAGGGAACAGATACCGGCAACAAGAAGAAATACAATCAATGCAATGCACAATATGATGCATGCTCATGACATGGCAATATGAATGTGTTTTGAGCTAATGCACCTAGCTATGATTTAAATGAGGTTGGTTTGAATACATGATTCAAATTCCAACTCCATATATGATTATTTAAATGCCCTTTAATTGATTTGTGCTAAACAGCAGCTATAAGTTGTTCTAACATGCATGAAAATGGTATAGATGGATTCCTTGAATTTTTCTGATAATTTTTCATATATAAATTATTTAATTTGGAGTTACGGTTGAATTTCTATGATTTATTGAAGTTTTAGCTATTTTCTGAAATTTCCTGAATTAAAATAAATCCAGAAAATGATTTAATTGCGTCAGCCTGACGCCGGGGTGACGTCAGCAGGTCAAAGGCGTCGACCAGGTCAAACCTGACCAGTGGGGCCCACTGGTCAGTGACCCAGTCAACTAACCAAGTTAGTTAGCCCTAACTAACTGGATTGGGCCCACTGGTCAGCGACTAGCCTAAATATGATTAGCCCTAACTAACTTAGTTAGCCGGGCAGGGCCCGCATGTTAGTGGCTCAGTGGCTTAGCCGAAATTAGTTATTAACTTAACCAAAGTTAGCAGGGGCCGGGCCCACCTGTCAGTGACCCTGGGAAAGTCAAACAGGGTCAAATCCCGGGTCGGTGGGGTCAAACCCACCGGCGACTTGACGCCGGCGAGGCCCGAGACGGCGGCGATGCGCGGAATCGCAGCACAGGCCACGGATCGAGGCGCGGATGGCACCGTTGGAACCCCGAGCCTCGTCCGCGTCCTCTGGTGCTAGTGGAGTCGCCGGAGACGGCTCAGATCGACGGCGGCGTCCACTTCCGCAGCGGCCTGAGCTCGGCTAAGTGCGGGCGCGGTGCTGCAGCTCATAGGTGGGTGAACGGAGGTGCTAGGCAGCACCTAAAGGCGGCAGGAGCATGTCGGAGCTGCTATGCGAGGCAGAGGTGCTCGGGGACCGGAGCTCGCCGGCCATGGCGGACGGCGGCTTCGGGTGCTCGTGGGGCAGCGGCTACAGGGCGCGCGCGAGAGAGAGAGGTGAAGGGAAACGACGGTAAGCTCACAGGGAGGCAGCAAGGTGGCTCAGTGGGCTCGGGGACGCGCCAGACGTCGCGAATCGACGGCGGTGAGCTTCGGTGGCCGGCGACGGAAACAGCGATGGTGGCGGCGTTGCAGGGCGTCCGGCGGGGCATGGGTTGGTGGAGAGGAAGAGGGGGTCGAGGCGGAGCCTTTGAGCGCATCGGCGAGGCTAGGGGTGGCCGGTGGCCACGGGTACGACGACGATGACGGCGAGCTCCGCTCGGTGGTGTGCGCGAGAGGGGAGCAGAGGAGGGGATGGGGTCCAGGGGGAGAGGATGAGGGCGAGGGAGAGCGAGAGGGGGTCGGGGAGGCGCGTGGCGTCACCGGGGTGTCGAGGAGGAAGCAAGAGGTGGCCAGGGGAAGCAGGAGGTGGCCGAGGCCTCTCGGGCGCGCACCACGCCTCGGTCCTTCTGGCAAGGAGGAAGACGACAGGGGGAGTGGAGATGGGCTGGGCCGTGCTGGGCCAGGTAAGTGGGCGCCAGATAACTTCCTTCTCTCTCTCTCTTTTATTTCTTTTCTATTTCTGTTATTTTTTTTTTGATTTGATTTAAAATACCAAATCTTTAATAAAATCGTGGAAACAATTATGGGTGCTTTCTGAATTATTTCAGTGACCCTTAACAATTTCCAACATTTATTTGAACATTTAAATTATTTATAGTGTTTAAATGCCCAAAGTCAAATACAATATGATTTAATTCAAAAATCCAAAAATGACCTAAGAATATATTCATCATTTTTGGCAGAGGTTTCCACCTTAACCAGAAATCATGAACTTTTCTTAGGAACTTTTTGGGTTTATTGAAAAGATTTTAATTCACCCTAGTTGAGTTGATTTAATGCTAGGGTTTGAACATCCCCATTCCAATTTTAGGCAAAAATTAAACATGATGCAACACATGACTAGCTAGCTCAGAGCAAACCAGAAGTTAGGGATGTGACACAAGCGTTCTTGAGATGCCTTGGTTGGCCTTCCCGGCATGCTCCTCTTGTCGGGGCCTTGTCTTCTCGGTGTGAATACTTTGTTCTTGAATGGCTTCCCGGCAAGCTCCTCTTGTTGGGGTCTTGTCTCTTTAAGGAGTCACGGATGATCTTGGCGGTGACCCGGCGAGCCTTGCCGCGGGGTGCTGCGACTGCCCGTGCACAAGTTCGGGATACTAGGGTATCCCTACTGTAGTACACCGACAGGAGCCCCCGGGCCTGGGCCACACACGGTGCCGAGCGCTGTTGGGCTAGGCCCAAAACAGGGCACGGGAACACGCGGCCTGGGTCGTGCCGTTTCCTACTCCGCATCCACCGTGCCCTCCCCGAATGGCACGCGTTGAATGCGGCGTCGTGGGAGAGATCTTGGGGGATTCTTTATTCGAAAGAGCGTAACGTCCACCGCCTTCCTCTTTATAAGCAGAGGAAACAAAGGCAGTTGCTCACCTTGTCTGTTTACTACTCCAAAATCTCCGCCGTTCCCCTCTCCTCTGAGAAAGCAGTGCTCCCCCCCATCTCCGCCGTTGCCACCAACGCCGTCGACCTCCTCCACCACCTTCGCCATGGCTCCGAAGACCGGGAAGGTCGTGAAGTCGGCCGAGGCGCTGCGGCTCGAGGCGCTGCGGAAGGAGCAGGCCACTTTCCCCGCCTAGCTCGATGCGGCGGGGCTGAGGCAGTGGTTCTATCTCTTCTGGTCGATGGAGACGCGTGCGCATCCGCGCATGAAGGTACTCTCCGCCGCCGCCTCGACACGGGCTCCATATGGGTATCCATTCTTCCCGCTGTTCTTCTATTGTGGTCTCTGTCCGCCCTTCTCGGAATTTTTCTGTGATATCATGAACACCTATGGGTTTCATCTCCTTGATTTCACCCCCAACGCTGTCTTGACCATGTCCGTTTTTGCACATCTGTGTGAAAACTTTGTCGGAGTCCACCCAAATGTTGCTCTTTTCCGCCATTACTTCATGCCTCGGGTCGAGAGAGGAGAGCCGCTTTCCGGGGGGATCGCCTGGATCTCGAGGGCCGGCAAGAAGGAGGCGTATCTGGAGGGGGAGCTCCGCAGCAAGTGGAAGGAGTGGAGAGCTGAGTGGTGTTGGATCATGGAGGAGGACCCGCAGCCGTTCACCGCCTTGCGCCAAGCTCCAGTAGTGCGCGGCAATGATTGGAGCAGCCTGGCCCCGGAGGACGCGAGGTTGTAGATTGCCACCACTAGAATCTTGCGTCTCAGGGTTGCCGGGTTGACTGTGGGTGCCGTAGGCGCAGATTTTCTCCGCCGCCGCATCGCCCACTTGCAAGAGAGGAAGAGACCCGCTTGGGAGTTTGGCGGCCCGGCAGATATCATGCGGCTGCGCCCGGGCCTCAATTTCAACTTCACCGTGCTGGAGCTGGATGCGATGCTCAAGGAGCTGTTCAAGCATGATCCCTAGCATCCAGAGTGGTTCAGGTTGCCGGCGGGGGTCGTCCCGCTGTGCAACAATTCTTCCCTTGACCGCATCCGCACGATGATGCCGCAGTGTGACTCACATGGCCTTGTCCCAACGTGGCAAGAGCCAGCCGACGAGGTGGTGCAGCAATTCTTCGACGGGCTGGTGGAGGTAGAGGTCCATGCCGACGAGAACAGGAGCCTCACCCGCGACACTACCGAGGAGGAGATGCGACCCATCGCCATCAGGGCGGAAGAAGCGGCGGCAGCCGCTGCCGCGGGTGAGTTTGGCTTCACTGTGGAAGAGGCAGAGGCAGAGGCGGCGGCAAGCCTTGCCGAGCGAGAATGGATTGATGGTGAAGAAGAGCTTGCCGCGCCGGAGGTCGAGTCGAGCGAGCCCGCTGAAGGTGAGCCCGCCGAGGGTGCGAGCGGCCCGCCATCTCCAGGCCACTTGCCGCAGACGGAGCCCACAGTGCAGCCCCCAGCTCAACCAAGAAGGCACTTTCGCAGGGGCGGGGATGCAGTGGGGCGACAAAGGAGTCAGCAGCCGACGCGCCGCGCGACATGCTCCACCGCGACAAGCGATGTTGCCGCGGGAGCGCCTCGTGCCACTGCAACAACTGGAGCTGGAACTTCCCGTGCCACCGCTGCCGCACCCGCCAAGCGGACAAGGGACCCTACTCCTCCGCCTCGTCGCGTCGCAGGTGGGCCGGACTTCGACCTCTCTGCGCTCAGCTCCGACGAGGAGGAAGAAGAGTAAGACTTTTCTGCTGTACTTGTAGTTCTTCAATCTTGTAGCTTTATCTTGTATCTAACTTGCTTCAATTTGAACTTGTTCCTTTTCAGGATGTTGGCTCAAAGAGCAGCAAAGAGGGCCAAAGTTCCGGTGGTTATCATCGAGGACGAGCCCGTCGAAACAACAGGGGGAGCGCCCGAGACCACCTTGCCGGAACTTGACACCGCTCCATGAAGCAGCCCCCAGCGCAGCCCCCAGCGTAAGTACATGATTCACTTTCTACTTTTTGGGCGCACACGGGTGCTCTATTCTTTGCTGAAATCTGATCATTGATTTGCTTGTGTAGGAGCAGAACAGCTTCACTAGGAGGGCTCGGGAACCGTCTCCGACGTGCCGTCTGCTTCCTCTACACCGCCAAGGGAGGATTCTCCGGCAAGGGAGCGCTCTCCAGCAAGGGAGCAATCTCCGGCAAGGGAGGAGTCTCTGGCAAGGGGCAACACTATTGATCCCCCGGTGGTGGAGCCCATGACCATGGACCCCAGTGCAGGTAATCCCTTGCTTGAAATCTCCCTCGTGTTCTTCTGATCTTTCTTTTTGGACCTTGACTTCTTCTCCTTCTCCGTTCGCCAGATCCACCTTCCACAGAGCCAATGGAGACCGAGGCGGGCGGCGAGGAGAATGTGCGCGGCGATGCTGACGATGCCGCCGAAGAAGAAGCCTGTGCTGATGACCCCGCCGACGAGGAGGCCGCCAAGGCTGCTGGCACGGGAGCTGGCGAAGGGTCCGGCGGTTGCACTGACAGCCCCGAGGCCGCAGGAGCACCGGGCGCTGCACCGACCGCCGATCCCTCCGCCGCCGCCGCAGCGCCAGGCTCTGAGGAGCCCCAGTCCGGTGCCTATCTGAAGGCCGGTGAGGGTGTCTTCATCAAGCTCCCCTGGGCGTCGAGCTCCAGGGCGCCAGTCGAAGGAGAAGCTTTCAACGGGGAGGTGCTCGCCTCCGCTGGGCTATCACTGGTTGACGCGCCAAGCAGTAGCGGCGACGAGTCTGAGGAGGAGCGGCTACTCCGGAAGCTGGTGTCGCTATACCGCGCCCGCCAAGCCAAAGTGTAGTCCCGGGAAGCGCTTGTCGCGCAGGCGGGAGCGGACATTGAGAAGCGTGCGGAGGAGCTCCGGGAGCGCAACCAGGAGGCTCTCCGGGCCGTCGCAGAGGAGCGCGCGCAGCTCGTCGAGGCCCAGAAGGCATTTATCCTTGAGAAGGCCGAAGCCGAAGGGGAGCTGCCGAGGAGTTTTCTGCGCGGGAAGGGGAGCTGACTCAGAGGAAAGTAAACCTCGATAGCCAGGAGGAGGATCTTGCCGCGCGTGAGCAGGCACTTGGCGGGGCGCTCAAGGAAGCAAAGGACGCGGCCGCAGCTGCCGAAGCCGCCAAGGAGGGTTTGGAGGCAAAGGTGGCACAGCTAGAGGCTGATCTGAACGCAAGCGGCGAGGAGCTTGCCGCGCTCAAGCTCGAGCGCGAGAAGGACGCCCTCGCCCACGGTGAGCTGCAGGGTCAACTCGCCGAGAAGGGCAAGGAGCTGAGCACCGCCAAGGATTCCAACGCCGATCTGGAGCTGAAGCTGGCCACCCTGACGGAGACGCTGGACGGTGCCAGGAAGCGGGAGGCAGATTTGAAGGAGGAGATCAAGGGCAACGAAGCGTTGCTGGCGAGGGCCACCGAGACCCAGAACACCTTCAAGGATACTATGGAGCTCTGGACGGAGGGCCTCGTGAATATCGCTGCTGTCATTGACGGAGAGCTGGCGCAGCTGGGGGTGGAGGACTTTGGGTACTCCTCCGATGAGAATCTCCCCCCCCAGCGCCAAGCTCACCATATTCTTCAAAGGCGTGGCGACAGCCCTTCAGCAGCTCCGAGAGAGGATCCCGAAGCAGCTGGCCGACGAGTCGCGCACGATCTGCGCCCGAGTCCTGGAGAAGGTGTTGGTGAACGTGGCCTTCCGCAACCCAGGCCTCAACCTCGCCAACGTCCTCAAGAAGCTGCCGGCCGATGCTGATCTTGAAGCGCTCAAAGCCCTTGTCGCACCCATTGTGGACAAGGTGAATGAGGTCAAGAGGGTTGATGGCGGCCGTGTAGATTAGGCCATCCATTTCCTTCTTTTCTTGCCGCTGCCAGTCATGTCATGGGAACACTTTATCAGAGGCGCGACAAGTTACTTTTGTAATATAACTCTATCTTAGGTAATAATTGCTATGTTACTTCCTTTACTCGACTTTTGGCTTTGTATGTTTCTGCCCTACGCTTTTTAGGGAAACTTGCCGGGGCAGGCACCTTTGCTGCGAGCGCTGAGTGCGGAACTTCAGCAGCCTGCCGGCGGTGCCGCTACCGACAAGCAACCTTGTCGCAACTAGTCGCAGCTCACTTAAGTTGTTGAGCAGACTCGAAACAAACTAAGGGCGCAACTAGCTATGAGTTGGTTCCTCCGCGCACAGGTTTTCCATACAAAGCACGGTCGTTCAAGGAAGATAACTTAAAAATTTAAAAACTGATTGCTCAAACTTTGGCAACTTAGCTTTTTCTGTCGTTTGTTTCCCGGCAAGGCGAAACTTCCTTTGAACAGCTCGGTCCACACCATTATCTTCTCCTTTCCCCCCGGTAAACCTTGTGTGCGAGGGAACCTTCCTTCCTTTGAGAAAGAGACAGAAGAAAATAATGATATGGAGCCTTACGGCTCGTCATCGCTTACCGGAGGCAGGTGCTGCACAAGATGTCAGATGATACATGCGAAAAGAAAGAAAGCATGAAATTGACAAGCTGTGCGAAGCACATGATCTTTATTTATGCACGGGATCTGCACCCGGCTTTGTACAAAGGATTACATGCAACAGCGGCAAGACTTGTACAAAAGGTGGTTGCCGGAAAAGCTTCCGGAAACCGCACCCTATGGGTAAAACTTACGAAGATGTTCAATGTTCCAGGAGTTGCTCACCGGAATGCCATCTTCGGTCTTAAGGCGGACAGCGCCAGGCCTAGTGACTCGTTTCACCCGATAAGGGCCTTCCCACTTCGGCGTCAACTTGTTGGAATTCTTGGCGGACTGAACGCGCCGAAGAACAAGGTCGCCTTCCTCGAAACTTCTGGCTTTAACTTTGCGGCTACGGTAGCGACGCAAAGCTTGTTGATAGCGAGCGGCTCGCACAGCAGCCTGAAGACGATCCTCCTCAAGGAGCAGCACGTCATCTTGACGCAGCTGCTCTTGCTCAAGCTCATCGTAAGTGAGCACTCGAGGCGACCCGTAAACAAGTTCCGTGGGGAGAACTGCCTCTGCTCCATAGACTAGAGCGAAAGGTGTCTGGCCAGTGGCTCGATTTGGCATCGTCCTGATCGACCAAAGAACCACCGGCAGCTCCTCGATCCAGTTTCTTCCGCACTTGTGCAGCCTGTCGAAAGTTCTGGTCTTGAGGCCTCGCAGCACTTCAGCATTTGCCCTCTCCGCTTGACCGTTGCTTCTCGGATGAGCAACAGAAGCGAAGCAGACCTTGGCGCCAAGATCTTGGACATACTGCATGAAGGTGCGGCTCGTAAATTGCGTGCCGTTGTCGGTGATGATCCTGTTAGGGATCCCGAAACGGCAAACAATCGACCTGAAGAACTTGACTGCTGACTGTGCTGTCACCTTCCTCACCGGTTCCACTTCCGGCCACTTTGTGAACTTGTCGATGGCGACGTACAAGAACTCAAAGCCCCTGACAGCTCGAGGGAAGGGGCCGAGGATGTCGAGCCCCCAGACCGAAAATGGCCAGGATAAAGGGATTGCCTGGAGAGCTTGAGTTGGCTGGTGTATCTGCTTGGAATGGAACTGGCACGCTTCACACTTGGTTACTTGTGCAGTTGCATCCTGGAGGGCTATCGGCCAAAAGAAACCTTGCCGGAACGCTTTGCCGGCAAGTGCTCTTGTGCCAATGTGGTGACCACATATGCCTCCATGTATCTCTGCCAACAGCTGTTGTCCATCTTCCCGGCGAATACACTTCAATTTCACACCGTTGAGTCTTATTCTGTACAGTGTGTTGTCAACAAACTTGTACATACTTGACTGCCGGGCTACTTTTTCCGCTTCTTCTTGCTCTTCGGGAAGTTCTCCTGTCTGAAGGAAACGGACAATCTGCTGCGCCCATGCTGGAGCTTGTGGCTCGACAACAAGGACTAAAGGCATATCTGTTGCTGCAGGAACATCCGCTTCCACGGCAAGAACCTGCGGCTCAGCCGGAGCTTGATGTTCCCCGGCAAGCTTGCCGGAGCAAAACTTGTCGGGAGCGTCTGCTTCAACGGAACAAACCGTAAGGCTTGCCGGAGCAGACTGCCCCTCAGCACTCTTGGCGTCGATTTTGGGGACCTTCTTGGCGGCGGCTTCGGGAAGTTCTGTCGGAAAGTAGTCACCAGAAACCAACTTCCTCTTCTTGCTCTGTCCAGCTGATGGTGTTACGAATGGTTGAGTCAGCTTGAGCACAAAAATCCCTGGTTCCACAGGCAACTTTAGTGCGGCGCACTTTGACAGGCCATCAGCAATGTCATTCTGAGCCCTTGGGACATGTTCCATCTGTAGGCCGTCAAAGTGCTCTTCTAGCTTTCTCACCTCATCAACATAAGCTTCCATCAACGGACTCTGATAATTTTTGTTCACTTGGCGGACGACAAGCTGCGAGTCACCCCTGACAATGAGCTTCTTGATCCCAAGGTCTGCTGCTATCCTGAGACCGGCAAGAAAGCCTTCATACTCTGCAGTATTGTTCGTTGCTTGCTCCTTAGGAAAGTGCATCTGGACTACGTACTTGAGGTGCTCTCCAGTGGGTGCGGTAAGCAGCACGCCAGCACCGGCGCCTTGGAGCGAGAAGGCACCATCAAAGTACATCAGCCACTCTTTGCTTGCCTCCTTGACGGGGATGCTCGTTTCTGGAATTTCTTCGTCTGGTGTTGGCGTCCATTCTGCTATGAACTCTGCCAATGCTCTGCTTTGGATCGTTGAAGTGCTCTCAAACTTGAGTCCAAAGCTGGACAGTTCCAGTGCCCACTCGACAATCCTGCCCGTTGCTTCTGGATTCTGCAGTATCCTCTTCAGCGGAAAGCGAGTGACAACTGTGATCTCATGTGCCTGGAAGTAATGGCGCAGCTTTCTCGAGGCCATGAGAAGGCCGAAAAGCAACTTCTGCACACTAGAGTACCTTGATCTAGCCCCCTGCAGGAGGGAACTGACAAAGTAAACTGGGCGCTGCACCATTTTCTTCTGCACCTCTTCGCGCACCTGCGCAGATCCATCCTTGTCGGGACCAGAGCTTGTCGGCGAAGCCCCCTGCTTGTCGCTGGATGTACTTGCCGGGGTTGCTGGCTCATCATCCGCCTCCCTCTCCGCTACTAACGCAGCACTAACCACTTGATAGGTTGCTGCTAGATACAGCAGCAACTTCTCTTGTGGCCTAGGTGCGACAAGTATTGGAGTGGAGGACAGGTACCTCTTCAAGTCCTGCAGCGCAGCCTCCGCTTCCGGAGTCCATTTCATTGGACCTGCCTCTTTCAATATTTTGAAAAACGGCAGGGCACGCTCAGCAGACTTAGAGATAAACCTGCTGAGAGCAGCCACACAACCGGCAAGCCTTCGCACATCCTTGACGCGCTTTGGTGCTTCAATCTGCTCGATGGCCTTGATCTTGTCGGGATTGGCTTCAATTCCCTGCTGAGACACAAAGAACCCGAGAAGCTTGCCGGATGGAACTCCAAACACGCACTTCTCGGGGTTGAGCTTGAGGTTGATCTTGCGCGGATTTGCAAAGGTCTCATCTAAATCTTGAATCAGAGTAGCCTTGTCTTTGCTCTTGACCACTATATCGTCCATGTAGGCTTCCACATTCCTGTGTATCTGGGGTTCAAAAGCGACATGGACTACCCTTGCAAACGTTGAACCCGCATTCTTCAACCCGAAGGGCATCCGTACGAAACAATACGTGCCACATGGGGTGATGAATGCGGTTTTCTCCTCATCCTCTTCTGCCGTGAAGATCTGATGGTATCCTGAGTATGCATCAAGAAATGAAAGCAAATCACATCCGGCTGTGGAGTCAACAATCTGGTCAATGCGCGGCAAGGGAAATGGATCTTTAGGACAAGCTTTATTGACATCAGTGAAGTCTATACAAAGCCTCCATTTTCCGTTGGCCTTGCGCACGACTACAGGATTGGCCAACCATGTGGGATGAAGCACTCCTCTGACAAGGCCTGCTGCTTCCAGCTTCTTGATTTCTTCTGCAATAAACTCTTGGCGCTCCACTGCTTGCTTCCTGACTTTCTGCTTGACGGGCCGCCCATGAGGACAAACAGCTAGGTGGTGCTCAATTACTTTCCTGGGAACGCCGGGGATATCAGACGGTTGCCATGCAAACACGTCGACATTCCCCCGCAGGAAAGCAACGAGCGCACTTTCCTATTTAGGGTCAAGAGTGGCACTGATGGTGAAGGTACCACCAGTGCCGTCCTCCTTGGCAGAATCCTTCTTGGTCTCTGGTGGAGCTGCCATCGTCTTCTTGCACTTGCCGGTGGAGCTCGATGGTGCGTCCTGGACGGTAGCGCAGCACTCTGAAGAGGTGCGCTTGCCGAAGTGGGCATCAGAGCTCTTGCCGGACTTGGTCTTCTTCTTCCCCCCGGGAGCTTCAGTGGCAAGTGACTCGCGATCGGCTGCGGCCGCTGCCTCCCGGTAAATCTTGTCGGCGCAGATAAGGGCATCCTTCTTGTCGCCAGGGACAGAGATGACACTTATCGGGCCTGGCATCTTGAGCACGTTGTAGGCATAATGAGAGGCTGCCATGAACTTGGCGAGCGCAGGGCGGCCGAGTATTCCATTGTAGGGTAATGGGAAATCGGCAACGTCAAAAGTGACCCTCTCAGTTCTGAAGTTCAACTCGCTGCCAAATGTGACCGGCAACGTGATCTTTCCCTTCGGCTCGCTCCTTCCCGAGTTTATTACTTGGAATGTGCCGGTCTCTTCGAGCTCGCTGTCAGGGATCTGGAATTTCTGGAGGACCGCGGAGGATATCAGGTTCAAGCCGGCCCCGCCGTCAACTAGCATCTTCGTGACTTTGAGGTTGCGGATAGTTGGTGAAACCAACATCAGCAAGCACCCGACCGCAGTTATGCGATCAGGATGATCCTCAATATCAAAGATCATAGGCGTGTTGGACCATTTTAGAGGCCTACGTGACTCCATGGATGGTTCTGCTGCATTAACTTCCCGCATCCACTGCTTGAGTTGGCGGTGTGAAGCATGCAGGGAAGCACCGCCGTCAACGCACATGACCTCTGTGGCTTTCTGAAATTCCTGCTCATCGGCCTCATCATCATCCATATCTTCGTCATCGTCGTCGTCTTCATCCTTGTCGCGGCCACGGGGAGGCCTATCTCCTTGCCGCTGCTTGGTCTTGCCGCGGCGTCCTCCCCGGCCGGGGCGTTTCTTGCTGGCTCCCCCAGCACCTTCCTGGGCTTTCTCCTTGTCGCGTCGCTCGTACTCAGCCTTCTGCTGCTCAACGAGCTGCTCAACTTTCTTACAACTCTGGAGGTCATGGCCCTTGGTGCGGTGGATCATGCAGTATTGCTTGCCGGAGCTGTCTTGCTTGTCGGCGGCCGCCATAGCCTGGCCCTCCTTGCCGGAGTCACCGGCTTTAGCTTTCTTGGCGCCGCTTCCGTTGCCGGACTGCTCGACAACTAGCACTTCTTTGCCCTTCTTCTTTCTGTTGTTCCGCCGCCGGCCTTTCCTTGCCGGGGCAGCATCCTCACTGTCCGATCCTCCTGCTCCTGTGTTCTCTTTGGGGAGCCTCCTCCCCTCTTCAGCACGTGCACACTTGTCGGCCAGGGCATAAAGCTCGCTGACGTCCCTGATCTTGCACATCGCCATCTCCTCCCTCATCCTGCAGTTTCGCACGTTCTGATGAAATGTGCTGATCACCGTGGCAGGGTGGACGTCTGGGATGTTGTGCTGTACACGGCTGAACCTTTGAATGTACTTGCGCAGGGGCTCTCCTTCCTTCTGGGCAAGCAGATGAAGATCGCTTTCTTGGCCATGAGGCTTGTGGCCGCCTGTAAAGGCGCCGACGAACTGATGGCATAGATCTGCCCAAGAAGAAATGGAGTTGTCCGGCAAGTGCATGAGCCAGGATCTGACGTTTGGCTTGAGCACCAGCGGGAAGTAGTTGGCAAGGATCTTGTCGTCTCGTCCCCCAGTAGCCTGCACCGCGATGGTGTAGATGCTGAGGAACTCTGACGGATGCGACTTGCCATTGTACTTCTCCGGTACATCTGGCTTGAAATTCTTCTTGCTGGGCCACTGGACTTGCCGCAGCTCAGGGGTGAACGCAGGGCAACCTACCGCGTACGGCAAGTCGCCTGGTTCCCCTAGTGCATGCATGTCGACAGGAGGCCCAGCGCGCTGGTCAGATTGACGCCGCGCTTCTCTTTGGCGCTCGATGCGGGTACGAGCGTCCTCTTGCTGTCGTTCGTGCAGAACTTGGCGCTGATCGCGACGAGCCCGTGGATCTGATGACGTGGTGGAGTCGCTATCGAGGTGAACCTGGCGAGTCGGCGATCTTGGCCTTCGTGGTGGAGAGTGCATGGAAGTCGCACCCCCATCGGTCTTGTTGCCATCGGCTCGCGTCCGGCAGTCTTGCCGCGGCAACGAAGTGCTTGGTTGCCGCACGGTATCGCCGTTGGCGAAGCCGATGAGACTCTGAATGGTGGCCCTCCACTCGTCGGTCTTGTCCGCCGTCGGAGGGTAATCTAGAAGCAGTTGAGCTCGCGCCAAGGCTTCTGCTGGAGTGGTGGGAGGCAGCGGCGAGCGGTGCGAGGAGCGAGATATGCTCGGACTTCTAACTATGTTAGAAGGAGCAGTATCCCATCCAGGCGACCGCACTTCGCTGGGGCCAGCATGCTGGCGTGCATGCTGGTCTTGAACTCCGCGAGATCCACCAGCTTGATCTTGGCCCAGCGGACGTATGGCGCTGCGAACGCCATGAGGCTGCTGGTCCCGCGCCTCCTGAGACGGGCGCGTAGCGCGTACGGACACCGAGGTCTGTGCTGCCTTGTCCTTGGACTTGGTTGCACTGTGAGCACCCTCGTCGACGCCCGTTCTTCCGCCGGCATCCACTCCACCATCCGTTTGCTCCGGAGGCGGTGGAAGCGACGCGGACGGAACAGCTGCCTCCGAAGCCTTCTTCTTCGGTGGCATGTCGATAAAGATGACGAAGATTTAGCTCGTGTGCACGCCGGATCGGGTTCACACGATCTCGACGCCCCCTACCTGGCGCGCCAAAGATGTCGGGGAAACTGATCCACGAACACCTATGGGGACCGGCGGACCGAGCCCCTTTCGGTTCGGAGGGGGGCGGAGGTCGCACGAAGAGCGGATCGAGGCAATGCACACGAGCAGTTTACCCAGCTTCGGAGCTTTCCGGAGAGATAACACTCCTACTGCTGCTTGTTTGATTGTATTCAGTTCTTGCTCAGGAGCGATGAGCGCTACCAGACCGAGCATGAGAGTGTTCTTGATGTTTCGAATGAACCGAACCCCTTCTACGTCGCGCATGGGCCTCCTTTTATATGCTCAAGGGGTCACCGACAGGTGGCAACGTAGACAGAAAGGGTAAAAATGGAAAAAGAGTGTGGTAGGTACAGCTACCTCTACTGTAGCCACAGTGTATCATACCTAACCCTGACGGCAGGGGACAAGGGCATTAAATGCCCGTCTGTGTCGTCTAAACAGTGCGAGAAGAGACCGTCAGGGGCGCCACCGATCGCCACGATGGCCTTTTTGTTAGCGCCGCTCGCCACCGCGCACCGCTGGCTGCACAGCCCCTCGCCACGCGTGCCTGGAAGGGTCCCAGGACGACACGTTAGTGGATGTGCTGGAGCCTGGGCGCGGAGCGACCGCTAGCTGCGGCAAGTGCCTTGCCGCGGTCGTCGTCTTGTCGGGCCCGGGAGCTTGTCACTCACCGTGCCTTGCCGGGACACGTGGCGCGTTGCGGCAAGCGTTCTTGAGATGCCTTGGTTGGCCTTCCCGGCAAGCTCCTCTTGCCGGGGCCTTGTCTTCTCGGTGTGAATACTTTGTTCTTGAATGGCTTCCCGGCAAGCTCCTCTTGTCTGGGTCTTGTCTCTTTAAGGAGTCATGGATGATCTTGGCGGTGACCCGGCGAGCCTTGCCGCGGGGTGCTGCGACTGCCCGTGCACAAGTTCGGGATACTAGGGTATCCCTACTCTAGTACACCGACAATGTTGCAGCTTGAAAACGGGTCAGCACATGGAAAATGCTGGCAATGTAACACATAGAGAGTAATGAACGGAATAATGCTATCACTACATGCATATATGGCTCGTGGAAAGCTCTATGGTTACAGCTTTGCATCAAGCCAATTTTTCCCAACAACAAAGGAATAAATTTTATTGAACTATCATGGTGGTTGTTAAACATTGAGAAGGTTCACCCAACTCAATCCCAATTAAGCATCATCATTAAACCCAATCAGAATTAAATTAACTAGCATGATGAGATTCACATGATAATCCAAGTACTCGATACTCAAAACATCCATAACCGGGGACACGGCTAACCATGATTAGTTTGTACACTCTGCAGAGGTTTGCGCACTTTTCCCCACAAGACTCGATCTCCTCCGTTGGATTTCTCGCACTACAAATTGTTTGAGAGACGAATGACCAAGACACAGTCTTTCAGAAGCGTTAGCACCTTACGATGGGTAGAAAGTACCACCTACACCCCCTACATCTGCTAGTCTACCACTATAAGAGTTCACACGACTTAATCAACTATGCTAAAGCCCATAGTGGCTTGCGGCTGCACACGGAAGTTTCTAGCATGAAAAATATCATTATCCCTTTGAGCATGGGTGGCAGTCCATAGGAGAATCACACGGTACCCCGGGATTTCCAAAAATACAGGCAACACTGGGTTCCCCAGGTGCCTCAATCCACCCAGATGTGTATTAAAGTTGCCAATGGATACACTCACCCAATCCACGTCTACAAGCATAGCATAGCAATATAAGCAAACGTAGAAGTAACTCCCAAAGGTTTGATAATAAACAGGACAATAGGTACTACCTCATCTACTTCCCAAAACCCACATATTAATCAGATCCTAGCCATGCAATTGTTTGTGGATTGGTCTAATGCAATAAAATTGGGTAGTACAAAGGTATGATCAAAGTGTTACTTGCCTTGCTGATGATCCGTGAAACCTAGAGACTCGTAGTAGCACGCTACGCACTCTGGGTACTCTATCACAAACAAACAAGCATATAATAAGCACTCATCTGATGCACGGGTAAAACTCAAATAAGAGGTCTAACCAGAAAGTTCAACTTAAGAACTCTGGTTTGCAAAAAGAATCAAATCAAATGAAGCAACGAAACTCAAACGGCGAAAGAAACAGGCTTCGTTTACTAATCTGGACTTAAGTCAAATTTTATAGTAGCAAAAACTTGTTTAAGTTGATTAAACAGAAAGAGGGCTTCAAGAGGAAACTCTACGCACTTGAATCGCCTGATTCCGATAAACGAGCGAAAAGATAAACTAAAACAAAAAATCAGGGCAGAAATCGTGATCGAAAATAATCGCGGAAAATCCCTGGAAAAAGAAAAACTGACGAACCAGCTAACGAACGAACGTTCGCTGTCTGCGGCTAAACGGTGAAAATTGTTCGTTAAAATGAACGAACGAATGGGCGTTCGCTAATTAAACTAAACCGGAAAAAAATAAAACCAATCTATATAAAAAATAAACCGGGGTTCCTAAAAAACCAATGGTTTTCTCTCGAAAACCGCGGCCGTGGTGGTGGGTCAACGGGCGGCGGCCGCGGTCGGCTCCGGCGAGGCGGCCGAGGTCGGCGGCGCATCGGGCGGCGAGGCGAGGCGACGGCGGCGGCGGCTGACGGCGGCTAGGGTTTGGGCGGCGGGGTGGGCTGGGCTGGGGCGGCTCGGGGGCGCACTATATAAAGGGCCGGCCGGGCAGAGTCCTGGCCGAATACGGCCCGAGGTCAGTTTGACTTTTTTTTAAATAATTCCGACATGCAGAAATCGAAAGAAAAGAAATACTAAACGAACTCCAAAAATTCCAAAATAAACTTTCCCCGTCCTCTAAAAATACGCCGGACAAGGTGAACATTTATTTGGACCTAAAATGCAATTTTGAAAAACACTCATTTTCCTAATTCAAATAAAATAGCGATAAAACTCCGAAATAAAATCTTATTTGATTTTATTATTAAATCTCCAATATTTCTTTATTTTGGAAAAGTCATTTTATTCCCTCTCTTTTATTTTTATAAAAGAAATATGCGAAAATAAAATAATTAAAATCAAACGATCCTCTTTTCAAAATTTGAGAAAAACTCAAATATGAAAATAACGAAATCCCCAACTCTCTCCGTGGGTCCTTGAGTTGCGTAGAATTTCTAGGATCAAGCCAAAATGCAATAAAATATGATATGGAATGATGATCTAATATATAACATTCCAAGTTGAAAATTTGGGATGTTACAAACCTACCCCCCTTAAGATGAATCTCGCCCACAAGATTCGGGTTGGCTAGCAAATAGGTGAGGGTGGTCCTTCCGTAGGTGTTCCTCTCGCTCCCAGGTGGCTTCAACCTCGGTATGGTGGCTCCACTGAACTTTGTAGAACTTGATAACCTTGCTGCGCGTGACTCTGCTGCAAACTCGAGAATATTGACTGGTTTCTCTTCATAGATCAAATCGCTATCCAACTAAATCGTTTCCAGTGGCACTGTATCTTTCAGAGGGATATCGGCCATCTCTGCGTGGCACTTCTTCAACTGAGAAACATGGAACACATCATGAACTCCCGACAATCCTTTAAGCAATTCCAACTTGTAAGCAACTTCTCCCATACGTTCCAATACTTTGTATGGTCCTACAAAACGTGGTGCTAACTTTCCCTTAACTCCAAAATGCTTAACTCCTCAAAGTGGGGACACACGAAGATAAGATCTGTCTCCGACTTTGTAAACTGTCTCCTTGCGTTTAGAATCCGCATAGCTCTTTTGCCTGGACTGGGCTACCTTGAGTCTCTTGCGAATCATCTTAACCTTCTCTTCAGACTCTTTAATCAAATCTGGTCCAAACAACTGACGGTCTCCAACTTCGTCCCACAACAAAGGTGTCTTGCACCTCCTTCCGTACAAAGCTTCGAAAGGGGCCATCTTCAACTGGATTGATAATTGTTGTTGTAAGAGAACTCTACATAAGGTAAATTGTCGTCCCAATTAGATCCATAATCTAGCACACAAGCTCTCAACATGTCCTCCAGAATCTGATTGACTCTTTCGGTCTGTCCATCTGTCTGTGGATGAAAGGCTGTAGTGAACTCTAGCCTGGTACTGAAAGTTTCATGCAACTGATTCCAGAACTTTGACGTAAATTGGGTCCCTCTATCTAACACAATGGTCCTAGGAACTCCATGCAGACATACGATCTTGGTCATGTATATCTTGGCCAACTTAGCACTGGTGTAAGTGGTCTTCACTAGGATGAAATTGGCTACCTTCGTCAAACGATCAACTACAACCCATATAGAGTCGTAGCCGGAACGTGTCCTGGGCAATCCCGTGATAAAATCCATGCCTAGCTTATCCCACTTCCATTCGGGTATCGGCAATGGCTGTAGCAATCCTGCTGGCTTCTGATGCTCTGCCTTTACTCTCTGACATACATCACAAACTGCTACATACTCCGCAATATCCTTCTTCATTCCGGTCCACCAGAAACTGTCCTTCAAATCTAGATACATCTTGGTATTTCCTGGGTGAATCGAATATGGTGAATCATGGGCCTCCTACAGAATCAACTTCCTGATCTCCGGGTCATTAGGCACATAAACGCGGTCCTCAAACCATAAGGTATCGTGCTCATCCTCACAGAATCCCTTAGCTTTTCCTTTGCTCATCTTCTCCTTTATCTCAAAACTCAGCTTGTCGTTCTTCTGAGCTTCTCTGATCTTATCCATCAACGTAGACTGAGTCTCTAAAGCTTCTACATATCCTCTCGGAACTATCTCCAAACATAGCTCGCGAAGATCCTCGGCTAACTCCTTTGGTAACTCTCCGGTCATGAGTGTGTTGACATGACTCTTGCGGCTCAACGCATCGGCTACTACATTAGCCTTTCCTAGGTGATAATGCAATCTCATATCATAATCCTTAATGAGATCCAACCATCTCCTTTGCGAGAGATTCAACTCCTTTTGTGTGAAGATGTACTTCAAACTCTTGTCATCCGTGTACACCTCACAATGGTTTCCGATGAGAAAATGTCTCCTAATATGTCCATTTTGCATCATGCTTTTATATCATTATTTATTGCATTATGGGCTATTATTACACATTATGTCTCAATACTTATGGCTATTCTCTCTTATTTTACAAGGTTTACCATGAAGAGGGGGAATGCCGGCAGCTGGAATTCTGGCTGGAAAAGGAGCAAATATTGGAAACCAATTCTGCACAGCTCCAAAAATCCTAAAACTCTATGGAAGTTATTTTTGGAATTAATAAGAATTATTGAGCGAAGAAACTACCAGAGGGGGCCCACACCCTGGCAAGGAGGGTGGGGGCGCGCCCAACCCTACTAGGTGCGCCCCCTGTCTCCTGGGCCCCCTGGTGGCCCTCGGTGCCCATCTTCTGCTATATGAAGGATTTTACCCTGGAAAAAAACATAAGCAAGCTTACAGGACGAAACTCTGCCTCCACGAGGCGGAACCTTGGCGGAACCAATCTAGGACTCCGGCGGAGCTGTTCTGCCGGGGAAACTTCCCTCCGGGAGGGGGTAATCATCACCATCGTCATCACCAATGATCCTCTCATCAGGAGGGGATCAATCTCCATCAACATATTCACCAGCACCATCTCCTCTCAAAAACCTAGTTCATCTCTTGTATCCAATCTTGTATCAAAACCACAAATTGGTACCTGTGGTTTGCTAGTAGTGTTGATTACTCCTTGTAGTTGATGCTAATTGGTTTACTTGGTATAAGATCATATGTTCAGATCCTTAATGCATATTAATACTCCTCTGATCATGAACATTAATATGCTTTGTGAGTAGTTACGTTTGTTCCTGAGGACATGGTGAAGTCTTGCTATTAGTAGTCATGTGAATTTGGTATTCGTTCGATATTTTGATGAGATCTATGTTGTCTCTCCTCTAGTGGTGTTATGTGAACGTCGACTACATGACACTTCACCATTATTTGGGCCTAGAGGAAGGCATTGGGAATTAATAAGTAGATGATGGGTTGCTAGAGTGACAGAAGCTTAAACCCTAGTTTATGCGTTGCTTCGTAAGGGGCTGATTTGGATCCATATGTCTAATGCGGTGGTTAGGTTTACCTTGATACTTCTTTTGTAGTTGCGGATGCTTGCAGTAGGGGTTAATCATAAGTGGGATGCTTGTCCAAGTAAGGGCAGTACCCAAGCACCGGTCCACCCACATATCAAATTATCAAAGTACCGAACGTGAATCATATGAGCGTGATGAAAACTAGCCTCACGATAATTCCAATGTGTCCTCGGGAGTGCTTTTCTCATTATAATAAATTGTCTAGGCTTGTCCTTTGCTACAAAAAGGATTGGGCCACCTTGCTGCACTTTATTAACTTTCATTGCTTGTTACCCGTTACAAATTATCTTATCACAAAAACATCTGTTACCTACAATTTCAGTGCTTGCACAGAAAACCTTACCGAAAACCGCTTGTCATTTCCTTCTGCTCCTCGTTGGGTTCAACACTCTTACTTATCAAAAGGACAACAATAAATCCCCTATACTTGTGGGTCATCAAGACTCTTTTCTGGCGCCGTTGCCGGGGAGTGAAGCGCCTTTGGTGAGTGGAACTTGGTAAGGAAACATTTATATAGTGTGCTGAAATTTTCTGTCACTTGTTCGGGGTATCTTCGCCCCGACTAGTAGAGCAAAGAGTTGCTCCTCAACCTACTGAACCTACTGAAAATATTTACTTTGAGATTCCTTTGGGTATGATAGAGAAACTGCTAGCTAATCCCTTTGCAGGAGATGGAACATTGCATCCCGATTTACACCTTATCTTTGTGGATGAAGTTTGTGGATTATTTAAGCTTGCAGGTATTCCCGATGATGTTGTCAAAAGAAAGGTCTTCTCCTTATCTTTGGAGGGAGATGCATTGACATGGTATAGGCTATGTGATGATACGGGATCTTGGAATTGTAAACGATTGAAGTTGGAATTTCACTAGAAGTTCTATCCTATGCATCTTGTTCATCGTGAACATAATTACATATATAATTTATGGCCTCGCGAAGGATAAAGCATCGCTCAAGCTTGGGGGAGGCTTAAGTCAATGTTATATTCATGCCCCAATCATGAGCTTTCAAGAGAAATGATTATTCAAAAAATTTATGCTTGGCTTTCTCTTAATGATCGCAACATGCTCGATACTTCCTATGCTGGTTCTTATATGCTGAAGACTATTGAATTCAAGTGGGATTTATTGGAAAGAATTAAAAGCAACTCTGAAGATTGGGTTTCCGACGATGGTAAGGAGTTAGGTATAACACCTAAGTTTGATTGTGTTAAATCTTTTATGGATACCGATGCTTTTCTTGGATTTAGCGCTAAGTATGGACTTGACTCTGAGATAGTAGCTGCTTTTTGTGAATCTTTTGCTACTCGTTGATCTCCCTAAGGAGAAGGGGTTTAAATATAATCCTCCCCTTGAAGTAAAAGTAGTTGCACCTATTAAAGTTGAAGAAAAGACTATCACTTATGATGATCCTATTGCTCCTACTACTTATGTTGAGAAACCTCCTTTTCCAGTTAGGATAAAGGATCATGCTAAAACCTCAACTGTTGTTCGTACGAGTAATACTAGAACTTATACACCTCCTGAGAAAATCAAAGTTGAACCTAGTATTGCTATGGTTAAAGATCTCTTGGATGATAATTTAGATGGGCATGTTATTTACTTCTATGAACAGGCTGCTAATATTGCTAGACCAGATGCTAAGATACATAGACATGTCGTAGGCATGCCCGTTATTTCTATTAAAATAGGAGATCATTGTTATCATGGCTTATGTGATATGGGTGCTAGTGCTAGTGCAATACCCTATGACTTATATAAAGAAATTATGCATGATATTGCACCCGCTGAAATAGAAGATATTGATGTTACTATTAAGCTTGCCAATAAGGACACTATGAAGCCAGTAGGGATTGTTAGAGATGTTGAAGTCTTGTGTGCGAAGGTTAAATATCCTACTGATTTTCTTGTTCTTGATTCCCCACAAGATGACTTTTGTACCATTATATTTGGTAGACCCTTCTTGAATACTGTTAATGATAGGATTGATTGCGAAAAGGATATTGTTGCAATTGGCTTAGGGGATATGTCTCATGAGTTTAATTTGCTAAGTTTCGAAGACAACCCCGTGATAAAGAACCACCTAGTAAGGATGAGATTATTGGTCTTGCTTCTATTGCCGTGCCTCCTACTGATACGTTAGAACAATATTTGCTAGACCATGAAAATGATATGTTTATGAATGAAAGAAGGGAAATAGATGAAGTGTTCCTTCAACAGGGTCCTATTCTGAAACACAACTTGCCTGTTGAAATCCTAGGGGATCCCCCGTGTTTGAGCTCAAACCATTACATGATAATCTTAAGTATGCGTATCTTGATGAAAATAAAATATATCCTATTATTATTAATGCTAACCTTTCAGAGCAAGAAGAAGAAAGATTATTGAAAACTCTGAAGAAGCACCGTGCTGCTATTGGATATACTCTAGATGATCTTAAGGGCATAAGTCCCACTCTATGCCAACACAAAATTAAAGTGGAGGAAGATGCCAAACCAGTTAGAGATCCTCAACGACGATTAAATCCTAAGATGAAAGAAGTGGTAAGAAAGGAGATACTAAAGCTCCTTGAGGCAAGTATAATTTATCCCGTTGCTAATAGTGAATGGGTAAGTCATGTCCATTGTGTTCCTAAAAAGGGAGGTATTACTGTCGTTCCTAATGATAAAGACGAATTGATCCCGCAAAGAATTATTACAGGTTATAGGAAGGTAATTGATTTTCGCAAATTAAATAAAGATACTAAGAAAGATCATTACCCTTTACCTTTTTATTGATCAAATGCTAGAAAGACTATCCAAGCACACACATTTCTGCTTTCTAGATGGTTATTCTGGTTTCTCTCAAATACCTATGTCAGCGAAGGATTAATCAAAAACTACTTTTACTTGCCCTTTGGATACTTTTGCTTATAGAAGTATGCCTTTTGGTTTATGTAATGCACCTGCTACCTTTCAAAGATGTATGATGGCTATATTCTCTGACTTTTGTGAAAAGATTTGTGAGGTATTCATGGATGATTTCTCCGTTTATGGATCCTCTTTTGATGATTGCTTGAGCAACCTTGATCGAGTTTTGCAGAGATGTGAAGACACTAGTCTCGTCTTGAATTAGGAAAAGTGCCACTTTATGGTTAATCAAGGCATTGTCTTGGGGCATAAGATTTCCGAGAGAGGTATTGAAGTTGATAGAGCTAAAGTTGATGCTATTGAAAAGATGCCATGTCCCAAGGACATAAAAGGTATAAGAAGTTTCCTTGGTCATACTGGTTTTTATAGGAGGTTCATTAAGGACTTTTCTAAAATCTCTAGGCCTTTGACTAATTTATTACAAAAAGATATTCCTTTTGTCTTTGATGATGATGGTGTAGAAGCATTTGAAATACTTAAGAAAGCTTTGATCACTGCACCTATTGTTCATCCACCTGATTGGAATCTACCCTTTGAAATTATGTGTGATGCTAGTGATTATGCTATAGGTGTTGTTCTAGGGCAAAGAGTTGATAAGAAATTCAATGTTATCCAGTATGCTAGTAAAACTCTTGATTCTGCCCAGAGAAATTATGCTACTACTGAAAAAGAGTTCTTAGCAGTTGTGTTTGCATGTGATAAGCTTAGACCTTATATTGTTGATTCCATAGTCACTATTCGCACTGATCATGCTGCTATTAAATATCTTATGAAAAAGAAAGATGCTAAGCCTAGACTCATTAGATGGGGTCTCTTGCTCCAATAATTTGATTTGCATATTATTGATAGAAAGGGAGCTGAGAACCCCGTTGCAGACAACCATTCTAGGTTAGAGAATGTTCTTGATGACCCACTACCTATTGATGATAGCTTTCCTGATGAACAATTAGCGGTCATTAATGCTTCTCGTACTGCTACTTGGTATGCTAATTATGCTAATTACATTGTTGCTAACTTTATACCACCTAGTTTCACATACCAGCAAAAGAAAAAGTTCTTTTATGACTTAAGACATTACTTCTGGGATGACTCACACCTTTATAAAGAAGGAATAGATGGTGTTATTAGACGCTGTGTACCTGAGCATGAACAGGAACAGATCCTATGCAAGTGTCACTCTGAATCATATGGAGGACACCACGCTGGAGATAGAACTGCGCATAAGGTATTGCAATCCGGTTTTTATTGGCCTACTCTCTTCAAGGATGCTCGTAAGTTTGTCTTGTCTTGTGATGAATGTCAAAGAATAGGTAATATTAGTAGAATGTCAAAGAATAGGTAATATTAGTAGACGTCAAGAAATTCCTATGACTTATTCTCTTGTTATTGAACCATTTGATGTTTGGGGCTTTGATTATATGGGACCTTTTCCTGCCTCTAATGGTTACACACATATTTTAGTTGCTGTTGATTACGTTACTAAGTGGGTAGAGGCTATTCCAACTAGTAGTGATGATCATAACACCTCTATTAAGATGCTTAAAGAAGTTATTTTTCCGAGGTTTGGAGTTCCTAGATATCTTATGACTAATGGTGGTTCACATTTTATTCATGGTGTTTTCCGTAAGATGCTTGCTAAGTATGATTTCAATCATAGAATCGCATCTCCTTATTACCCGCAGTCTAGTGGTCAAGTAGAGTTGAGCAATAGAGAGCTCAAATTAATTTTGCAAAATACTATCAATAGATCTAGAAAGAACTGGTCAAAAAACCTTGACGATGCATTGTGGGCCTATAGAACTGCATATAAAAATCCTATGGGTATGTCCCCGTATAAGATGGTTTATGGAAAAGCATGTCACTTGCCTCTTAAACTTGAACATAAAGCATATTGGGCTATTAAAGAGCTCAACTATGACTTCAAACTTGCCGGTGAGAAGAGGTTGTTTGACATTAGCTCACTTGATGAATGGAGAACCCAAGCCTATGAGAATGCCAAGCTGTTCAAAGAAAAAGTTAAACGGTGACATGACGAAAGGATACAAAAGCGTGAGTTTAACGTAGGTGATTATGTGTTGTTATTCAACTCTCATTTAACATTTTTTGTAGGAAAACTTCTCTCTAAATGGGAAGGTCCTTACGTTATCAAGGAGGTCTATCGTTCCGGTGCCATAAAAATCAACAACTTCGAAGGCACAACTCTGAGGGTGGTGAACGGTCAAAGGATTAAACATTATATCTTAGGTAATCCTATCAATGTTGAAACTAATATTATTGAGACCGTAACCCCGGAGGAACACATAAGGGACACTTTCCAGGACGTTTCAGACTCCGAAAAGGAATAGGTATGTGGTATGGTAAGTAAACTGACTCCAAAACAATTCTAATGGAAATTTTCCTCCGTTTTGGAATATTTAAGAATTTTGGAAAGCAAGAAGTAATCCGGGAAGGACACGAGGCCTCCACGAGGGTGGAGGGCGCGCCCACCCTTACTTGGCACGCCCCCTATCTCATGGCCACCTCGTGTGCCTCCCGGACTCCGTTTTCTTGCACGTTACATATTTTGGTTGATAAAAATTCATTATATAATCTCTCGAAGGTTTTGACCACCGTATCATGCAAATATCCTATGTTTTCGTTTCGAGCTGTTTTTCTGACAGATCTAAAGCACCATGACGTCTCCAAGCGCTCCCAAGGACAAGTTTTTCGAGAGGGTCATCAACCCCTATCTCGCGGAGGTGCTGCAGCACCCTCAAACCATTGAGATGCGTGAGGGGGTTCTGCACATCCACGATGTGGAGAGACCAAGGCGTACCGGAAGCGTGGAGACAAAGCTCGAACCCATGGAGCAACAAGTTTTCAAGTGCCAAGGGATGGTGGAGCGTGGACTCAATGCCGACCAGATGATGATCACGGAGTTCACCAACAACCACAAGCTAGATGCCGAGATCATTGGGGAGACCATCTTCAAGCTTCAAGAGAAAATTGAGAACCTCCAAGCCCACATCTATGACCTGCAAAACCAAAACTGTGAGTATGAATATAGATTCAAGAGGATGAGTTTGGCTGCAGATTTGAGGATCTCGGAGACTCGATCATCCTTCTGTGATGGTGAGCCTATGCCTTGGAAGATGGAAAACAAGCCTACATCATCAACAACTCCTACTTCACCACCTCCGAGGACATAATTAAATGGGTATGGGCACTCCCCTTGGCAACTGCCAAGCTTGGGGGAGGTGCCCCGATATCGTATCACCATCACACTCCTATCTTTACCGTTTTTTACTTAGTTCGATCCCTTTAGAAGTATCTTGATCTAGTAGATTGAAGTTTTGGTATCAAGTACTTTTGAGTTTTGCTTTGTGTTCTCTTTATGTAATCGAGTCCGTGAGCTATCTATAATAAAGATTAGTGTTGAGTCAAGGGCTTTGCTATCTTGCTATGATCTTGAGAAAGTAGAAAGAATAAAAAGAATAAAAAGTTCATATTGATCTTATGGATAGTAATGACTTCAGATATAAAAAGTATGAGACATAAAAGTTGTTGAGAGTTGACAAACATAGTTTTGGTCATCGTTGCAATTAATAGGAAGTAATAAGGAAAGAGAGGTTTTTACATACAAATATACTATCTTGGACATCTTTTATGATTGTGAGCACTCATTAAGTATGACATGCTAAAAGAGTTGACGTTGGACAAGGAAGACAACGTAATGGTTTATGTTTTCTCACATCTCAGTTAAAGTATATTGTCATTGATGTTCCCAACATGTTGAGCTTGCCTTTCCCCCTCATTCTAGCCAAATTCCTGGCACCAAGTAGAGATACTACTTGTGCTTCCAAATAGCCTTAAACCCAGTTTTTGCCATGAGAGTCCACCATACCTACCTATGGATTGATTAAGATCCTTCAAGTAAGTTGTCTTGCTGCAAGCAATAAAAATTGCTCTCTAAATTTGTATGACTTATTAGTGTGAAGAAAATAAGCTTTATACGATCTTGTTATGGAAGCAATAAAAGCGACAAACTGCATAATAAAGGTCCATATACAAGTGGCAATATAAAGTGACGTTCTTTTGCATTAAGATCTTGTGCATCCAACCCTAAAAGCACATGACAACCTCTACTTCCCTCTGCGAAGGGCCTATCTTTTACTTTATGTTTTTACTTTATGCTTGAGTCAAGGTGATCTTCACCTTTCCCTTTTTCATTTTATACTTTGGCAAGCTCCTCGTGTTTGAAAGATCTTGATATATATATCCAATTGGATGTAAGTTAACATGAATTATTATTGTTGACATCACCCAAAGGTGAATACGTTGGGAGGCAACATTATAAGCCCCTATCTTTCTCAGTGTCCAATTAAAACTCCATAACCACAAGTATTGCGTGAGTGTTAGCAATTGTGGAAGACTATATGATGGTTGAGTATGTGGACTTGCTGAAAAGCTCTATTCTTGACTCTTTCTGATGTTATGATAAATTGCAATTGCTTCAATGACTGAGATTATAGTTTGTTAGTTCCTAATGAAGTTTATGAACCTTACTTGACATTGTGAAATGATTGTTACTTGAGCATAAGAAATCATGTGACAAAATCTATATATGTTGCTGTTATAAGAACTAGCAAAGTGGTCTCGATGCGCGGGCTAGAACTTTAGAAAGTTTAATTTTGGTCACATATTTTTTGTTTTTTGTAAATAAAATTGGGATAACATCTGATGACCTTTAGAAATATAAGGCATTTGCAAACATAATTTTGTCTTAGGTATGTTAGGTTTTCTCATTGAAATATAAATATGTATGTTATCCATTTATCATAAGATTGCTTATTATGCATGTTGTGCTAATTTTTTAATGATGAATAATTTTCCCAGGCAACAACTTAACATGTAAATAATTACACATCTTAGGTGAAGATTTATATTATTTAATGTTATGCCCATAATACTGGCTTCACGTAAGTTTCCCTCTGTCTATGAAAAATAACCAGGAACCAACATAGCTTGTGTCGGGGAAACTGATCCAGGAACACCTATGGGACCGGCGGACCGAGCCCCTTTCGGTTCGGCGGGGGGCGGAGATCACACGAAGAGCAGATCGAGGCGAAGCACACGAGTAGTTTACCCAGCTTCGGAGCTCTCCGGAGAGATAATACTCCTACTGCTGCTTGTATGTGTATATTGAGTTCTTGCTCGGGAGCGTTGTGAGAGCTACCAGACCGAGCGTGAGAGTGTTTCTGGCGTTCGAATGAGCCGAACCCTTTCTATTGCGCATGGGCCTCCTTTTATATGCTCAAGGGGTCACCGACAGGTGGCAACGAAGACAAAGGGCAAAAATGTAAAAAGAGATGCGGTAGGTACAACTACCTATACTGTAGATACAGTGTATCATACCTAACTCTAACAGCGAGGGACAAAGGCATTAAATGCCTGTCTGTGTCGCCCAAACAGTGCAAACAAAGACCGTCAGGGGCGCCACCGCTCGCCACGATGGCTATCTTGTCAGCGCCGCTTGGCACCGTGCAACGCTGGCTGCAAAGCCTCTCGCCACGCGCGCCTGGAAAGGCCCCCAAGGCGACACGTTGGTGGATGTGCTGGAGCGCGGGTGCGGAGTGGCCGCTTGCCGCGGCAAGTGCCTTCCCGCGGTCGTTGTCTTGTCGGGCTCGGGAGCTTGTCGCTTACCGAGCCTTGCCGGGACGCGTGGCGCGTCGCGGAAAGCTTTCTTGAGATGCCTTGGTCGGCCTTCCCGGCAAGCTCCTCTTGCCGGGGCCTTGTCTCCCTAGCTTGAATGCCTCGGTTGGCCTTCCCGGCAAGCTCCTCTTGCCGGGGTCTTGTCTTGAATACTTTGTTCTTGAATGGCTCCAGAGGAAACACGGAGGACCTTGGCGGTCACCCAGCAAGCCTTGTCGCGGGGTGCTGCGACTGCCCGTGCACAAGTTCGGGATACTAGGTTACCCCTACTCTAGTACACCGACAGGAGCCCCCGGGCCTGGGCCACACACGGTGCTGAGCGCTGTTAGGCCAGGCCCAAAACAGGGCACGGGCACGCGCGGCCTGGGTTGTGCCATTTCTTACTCCATATCCACCGCGCCCTCCCGAACAGCATGCGTCGAATGCGGTGTCGTGGGAGAGATCGTGGGTGGTTTCTTTATTCGGAAAAGCGTAACGTTCGCCCCCTTCCTCTTTATAAGCAGAGGAAACAGGGGCAGTCACCCATCTCGCCGGTTACTACTCCAAAATCTCCGCCGCTCCCCCCCTCTGAGAGAGAGAGCAGCGCTCCGCCCCCCCATCGCCACCAGAACCACCAACGCCGTCGACCTCTCCCACCACCTCCGCCATGGCTCCGAAAGCCGACAAGGGGAAGGGCGTGAAGTCGG